>NW_023597034.1:37445112-37768848 GCF_011947565.3 Pollicipes pollicipes | reverse complement strand
AAATGTAAAATTATAACCGGTTAGGTAAAGCTGGTGTATGGACGAAACCATGCACATAATGGCGAATAAATTGGCGTCAAATAAACGCAATGCATCGATGCATGCACCAATGTTAATTTTGCTACGACCCTGGCTGCAGTTTCGACGACAGTGTGTTGTATTCCATCCCTATTTTCGAATGGTGACATTCCCGGCTTGCCCAACAATTACTGGCGCAACCGTGCATCGCACAAACTCATGTTGTCCGCATGCATTGACGACGGTACGTTGGTTGACGCTGCTGAACCTGTATTTGCGCCCCACGCGCGCTGATGGCTGAGATACAGTGCAAAACGCGAAAAACCGTCAAAAGCGGGCAAATTCATCTTGGCCGTTTCTGTACTACGCAGCACGTGGCTCGTGAAATTGCACATCTGGCCCACAGCGATTTTCTGTTTAATTTTCTACCGAAGCGTGTCAATTTCTTGTCACTCCCACCCCCGGTTACCGGGACGTGGCCACAGTTCCGAACGGCTGCTCTTCAGCTTTGTCGTCAGTTACATTTTTGAGCCACCAATGAAAGGCCAACGGGGTAAAAACGGTCCTCCCGACACGTAAACACGTACATCGATACACATATATATATATATATATATATATATATATATATATATATACTATACAGGATATAATTAAAATAGAAGATATATATATATATATATATCGTTTATATTAATTAATAATAATAATTATATATATATATATATATAGTGTGTGTATGTTATAATATTTCTTCTATCATCTCCTCTCTATCTCTCTCTCTATCTCTTATCTCCTCTCTCCTTCTCCTCTCTCCTCTCTCTGTGATATCTGTGCGAGTAATAGTACGCGATGCGATACTAGATCCGTACATCGACATATATATATAATATTATATATATATATATATAGATATATAATATATGGTCGTGTGTGTTTATTATAATTATATATGTATATAAATAGTTATATATTATACTCGTCAGATCAGTCGATTTCTCGGCTGCCCTCTCGTCTCTCTCGCGGGCCGGAGATTCTGATTACGAGGAAATGCACTTAGGCGGGCCTATCTGCTGCTAATGTCTCACTCTTTTCTCTCTCGCTCTGAAAGTGAGCTCCAAACTCTCTCTCTCTCTCTTCTCCTCTCTCTCTCTCTCTCTCTCTCTCTCTCTCTCTCTCTCTCCTCTCTCTCTCTCTCTCTCTCTCCTCTCTCCTCTCTCCTCTCTCTCTCTCTCTCATAACAAAGGTGAAATGCTAAGGTCAGATGCGAGTTAACTCAGGTAGCGCGATTTTCTGCGATTTTTTCCTACTCAGATCCCGTACATAAGTTACTAGGCTACAAGTGTGTGAGTTGCATCGAGTCGCCCCTCACAAATGGCTGAAAGAAACTGTGTTATTGAACGGTCCTTAAATGACTTCACATGATCCACGATGGTGACATGATATGACCTCCGACGGTCTGACTGACCTTCAGTGGCAGACAGCCAAACCAGTGGATAAATGCCACTGTGGCCAACAAAGTGAGCCGTTAAATAGGTTCTCTGGTGGGGGCAAACACTGCTGGGTAAGCCTTAGATAATGTCGTCACAGCCCAGTAACCTGATGTAGTGTAAAGTCTGTGTTCCCCCGGGGTGTGCCATAATCACCATCCGTCTGGTGCGGAAAGCTTGGCGGACTTACCTGGTGCGGTTTTGAATTAATGTCTGAAACGCGGAGGGGATTCTTTTAACCCTGACCCCTGGCAGTCGCGGGATAAGCATGTGAAAACTTGCGGCACCGCGAAGATCTACTGATACATGCCGCATGTTTACACCAGAAGTTATCTCTGTGTTGCAATAATACCCGTTCGTTCAGCAGACATGTTCAGAGACCCAGAGCGTTCTCTCTGTCGATGCCTAAAAACTGCAGCGTCACGACTAGTATTATCTATGCCGTATTATCTAGCATTATAGCACTATTATCATCTAATATTATTTATGTACCTAGGCACCTTCAAAATATCCGGCGTCAATGTGCAGCGCCGTCTGCCTCAGTACTCCCAGTGTATCTGTCTCCAGGTAGGTACCCACGGCCACCGGGCGTCACACGACCCGTCGCCATGCCAACCGAAGGTCTCCCGGACACCTGCTGAGCTGACAAACAAAACAGCGGTCTTGATCGCTCGGGTCGCCTGCCTTTGATAGCGGGCAGGAGATCACGGACACTCTGAGTGGTCTTACGAGTGAATATTGCGGTTAGCCCTTTAGGGCCGGGCCATTAGGTCTGGTGTGCATCCGCATAAGTGTCCCGTCACTCTTATCCCCTATCTTGCTTCATTCTGCATCCTCGCGACACCCCGCTTGTCCGGGGCAGGCTGCATGTGTCAGCCACGAGTGGCATGTGTCAGCCGGTGGGAATGGGAACCCGGCCGGGTCTTCAGTGCACATGCGCGGGGTAAATCCCGGTGGTTGGCCCTCCAAGTGCATGTACGCGTGTTCCACCGTTACCCACTTTCCCTCATCCCTGAAATGATCAGTTCTGGTCGGAAGGGCCGTTATCCAAACAACCAACAGCACTGAGCCACCCCGAAGCCCCTAGATGTACAGTATTTTTCCCGCCGCCCTCAGCCCGCCGACTCGAGGAGGGGTGAGGTCACCGGCGGCGTCGGCGTCGCGCGCGGGCTTACGGCGGCGCCGGACGGACGGCGAGGCAGGCCGGGGAGCGCCCGCCGCCCGCCGCCAGGCGCTATCTAATCGGTCGTCCGTTCGTTCCGTGACGATAGCCGTGTTTGACGGCGGGGAGGGGTGGCGGCAGCGGCCGACCGTGTGGCATGACCCGGCCCTGGGCGGCACGGCCGGGTCACGGCAGCTGGCGCGAGGCAGATGTCAGCGGCACGAGAGGGGCCGGCGCGGTCGCGCGGGCTGACGGACGCGTGTTTAGCCTGCGTGGTTCTCAAATCGGTAGCGGGCGGCATCACGTGACTGAAGGCGCAGCGTCGATAGACGCACCATTCGGCGATGGGGGGAATAGTTAGATCGTGTTCGACGCGCGCGACATGTGCTGGAAATAGCCTCAATGGTTGCGGCCATTAAGTACCAGATCGGGTTCTTGTCGTGTGGCCAAGCATAGACTCAGAGGACTCAAGTTTGGAAATGGGCAAAAGCGTCAAGAAATTCGTCACTCATTGCCACGCAAAGACCAATTTGTCTTGGGGTGGTGCAGTTCGTTTCCCAAAGCTGGGACACATTTGACTTAATCACTTGTTTGTAAGAGGCTGCCAGCTATGGCGTCCATTTCGTAATGCGGACAAGTACGCGGCCCTAGTTTGGTGTGTGTCTAGTCAATGCGGTTCCGTTCGATTTCTTCACGAGTGCTGGCAGATTGTCGCCCCCGGCCCGACTTGAATGATGCAATGCATGCTTAGCGGTGTTCGGGAAGATAATCACTCATTTTATCGTACGCCTCTCCAGTCACCGACGGAGCGACGGGGCTGTCTCTTGCTGATAGTGCATGTCATTCGGAAGAACCGGACGATGTGCCTCCGTGGCAAAGGCTTCAAAGCGTTGAAGATAACTGGCCCGAAGCAAGCGGATGATAGAGCTCCCCCAACCCGGCAGACCCAACCAGCTGTATGCCAGAACACCATCTGTCATACATGACGCCGAGCCATTCACGAAGTCCCGGAGCAGAGACTCCAGCAGCCAAACACAGTTCAGTTCAAATAAAACTTTGTTGCCGGTATACAAGGCAGTTTGTAATGCAATACATTTGGATCTTGCTCGTGAGTAGTGTACTATCGGTAAAATATGATGAGCTATGCACCAATCGTGGTGGGCACACATAATCAGCCTCACAATAAGGCATGAATAACGGTGTAAACAATACATAAATCTCCCACATGATATCGACCTGTGTTACCGCAAACAGAACACTAGCACGCATGCAAACACCCTCACTACCAAAAGTCGATGTGCTGCGTCAAACTAGCACGGACCATAAGCACTGCACGCGAATCGCCGGAGCGCACTCGCTGGAAGGAAGGCACCCGGACTTGACAGCGCGGAAAAGGCCGCGATTACACCTGAGTTGCTAGCTACCGCGCGGCGCCCTGCGGCTGCCGCCGCCCCGCCGCCCGCGGCGGGGCGGGCGCACAGGCTACCTGAGAAGGCGCGACCCCGCCCCGGGCCCCGGCCCGCCGGCTAACGCGGCGCGTTGGTCACGTGCCGCCGCCGCCCACCGTCAGCGAGAACACGTTCTGCACGCGCCCGAAGCCAGGGATGTGCATTGGCTCCAGCCGCATGGCGGCCCGGTGTTCGCGGAACTCGAGGTACTTGGTGATGAAGTGCTTGTTGAGCGCGTGCACGTCCGCGTGGCTGGCGTACTCGGCGATCTGGCGGCACGGAGCGGCGGCGCCCGTTACACGGCGGCACACGGCACGAGCGGGCGCCCCGTAGGCGCCGCCGCTGCGGCCGAGCTGAGAAGGCCCACGCTCTGAGGCGCGCGACAAATGCGTCAGGCAAAATCGCAGGATCACTGACGGGATATCACAGCGTTGCCCCACCAGTCGTCGCGATATACAAACAGTGAGATGGCAGATTTTAACCATGGTCGAGCCCATAAACATGCTGTTATCCAATCTCAGCCCTCCGCACGATAACTGGCTTCTACGCAGCCGTTTCATCTTCGTTGTTCGCCCTGCGATGCTCAGATATCAAGTGGCGTGATGCCTCTTTAAACTTTGATATCGCTCAGGGGCGACTAACAGAAAGCTTGACTTATGGCCTGTCGTTGTCACTGGATCTCTGTAACGCCATTAACTGACTGCGCAGGACGTCTGTTGTTGTGCACTTGCGAACGATAAACAGCATACCTGAGGAACTGTGCACTGACGAAATCGTGCGAATAGCTGACAAAAAGGCGACATACAGACAATAACTAGCTAAACGCGTTACGCCACCGACTTACTCCCGCTTGGCCCGTTTAGAAGGCAGCTGGGTATATGCGTATCACACGTGTTCCTTCCTCGACGCGTATCTGCACTAAGGCAAGGAGAGTAGGATCACTCGCTGTCCACGATGGCTTTGCCCCAGCCTGACCCGCCTGACCGGATCTGGCGAACGCCACAACCTCCGTCCCGGGGCTGACCCTTCCGTCCCGACCGGTCACGTCCGAGAGGAGATGGCCCCCCCCCCCCCCCCCCTCCCCCGTCCCTCCCAGTACCGGCATCCAGCGGCAGGCGGCCAGCTCCCGAGTGCACATGCTGATGTCGCGCGAGACGGGCCGCATCAGGCAGATGAAGTAGAGGTCGGAGCAGCCGTGCGCGGCGCCGTGCACGTGCCGGAACGCCAGCAGCGAGTCAAACTCGGCGCGAACGCCCGTCTCCTCCAGCACCTCGCGCACCGCCGCCGCCGCCAGATCCTCCCCTGCGGCCGGCGCCAGGCAGTCAGCGGCGACGTGGGTCGGTGGAGCTTACATGCGGGTGGAACGAAAGCCAGACCTAGCAGTCCAGTCAAACATTCTTACTAACTGGTCACTACTGCTACATTACAGCACGCATGTACCAGCACACCAGCATCGCACGGTCTGAAGTTCCACCTTCGGGGTCTATTAGAAGGAGGCTCTATTAGAAGGAGTTCAGGATACCCCGCCAATGCCACCACCACACCAAGATGTCTCGGGCTCAACGGGACTTTGAAACCCGACTGTAGCCCAACAATCGTCAGTTGCCGCTCGCAGCACCAACTATTCCTAACGAACGTCGCGCACGCCATCCAGGTGATCGCGTGATCCACAACGAACACACCCGAGAATGGCCACAGCACGTCACGAGGACAAACAAGTCACAAGCAACAAATCACACCGGCGCACAAACGCCCAGCCGGTCAGCCGCCTGGCCTGGACTCACCCGGCTCGACGAAGCCGCCGGGCAGCTTCCAGTGCGGCTGTGTGTAGTACTTCTCACGCACGACCAGCACCTGGTCGTCGGCCTCCGAGATGACCATGCCGCCGACGCCGATCATCGTGTGCGCGTACGGCGGGATCTGGTCCGACTCCTCGCGCGGCAGCCACCGCACCAGCATCACGAACTCGCGCCTCGCGTGGTGGTACACAAACTGATGCTGCCGGCCATACAGGGAGGTCAGGGCAGTGGTACACAGACTGGTGCTGGGGTACACAGGGAGGTCAGCGCAGTGGTACACAGACTGGTGCTGGGGGTACACTGGGAGGTTAGTGCAGTGGTGCACAGACTGGTGCTGGGGGTACACCAGGAGGTCAGCACAGTCATGGTACACAGACTGGTGCTGGGGTACACAGGGAGGTCGGCGCAGTGGTACACAGACTGGTGCTGGGGGTACACAGGGAGGCCAGTGCAGTGGTACGCAGACTGGTGCTGGGGGTACACTAGGAGGTTAGTGCAGTGGTGCACTTACTGGTGCTGGGGTACACAGGGAGGTCCGTGCAGTGGTACACAGACTGGTGCTGGGGTACACAGGGAGGTTAGCGCAGTGGTACACAGACTGGTGCTGGCGGCGCACACAGGGAGGTAGGCGCGGTGGCACGCACACCCGTGACGGCTAGGAACGCAGGGAGGTCGACCTGATGTTTCGGTAAAGAAACTTGTGCTGTCTGGGTGACCGCAATGGCAAACATAGTGGCATACACGTTTATGATCAGAATGGAGGACAAGCTGTCGGGCCTGGATGTCATGGCTTGTGTCTAGGCATACCTTTAACCGCTCATGACGCATATGCTGCGTAAGGAGCATATGCATACTGAGTGGTCAATACGCGGTTATTACCTTATCTTCAGACATGCTTTTGTATATATATATATATATGTTTGATTAAAAATAACTGCTGACTCAGCATTGACGAGCTTTTTGATGCATCGTTCTAGTTTCCGGGCCTTTGACTTTGCGTCATCGCTTAGATTAAAGATGGTTCGCACAAAATTACTCATATATTCATCACTCCTTCCATTCTAACGTTTCGAGATCTTATCTCATCTTCGGAGAAGACTAAATTGCACAAAAAAATAAGTTTTGAGTTTTAAAGGATTAAAAATTGTGCACTACTGTTGTAAAACATCTTTTGGTACGGAGAACATAAATGAAGCGTAACTAATTGAAGTAACACGGATTGCTATTATAGACAATTTTCATACATGTAAGAAACACTCATAATGGGAACATCACAAATACGCAATGGGAACATTATTGTAAGAATCACATCATAAGTGCTCGCCGCCCACCACCTAGTAGTTCAAGAGTTCTGCAAGAATTTGTCTGTCTGTTTAAGGCCGGAGAGAGTTCGTTAATGAATATGCTTCCGCAAATTTGAAGGCGTCTCCTGTCACTGCACGTCCGTAAAATGTCAGTGCTGTCTGTCAGTTGTTGTTGTGTCAATGTCACGTCGTGTTCCTGTCGCATGTGGTCCAGGGGTGCCCCGTCACGTAAGTGCATTGTCAGGCGTCGTGAGAGTGTCGTTGTGGTTACACCAAGGTAGTGTATGGGACGAAGTTTGCAGCCTTCGATGTTGCATTGGAATTGATGCACTACATTGGTGCATTTTAGTTTGTCGGGTTTGTCTGGGCTGTCTCTCATAAGAAAGTTCGATATTTTCTTATCACAATAGTAAATGACAATGTCTATTTTGTGGTCGTTTTTGCCTTTAACATGTTAAAACGACCACAAAATAGACATTGTCATTTACTATTGTAATAAGAAAACATCGAACTTTCTCATGAGAAACAGCCCAGACAAACCCGACAAACCAAAATGCACCAATGTAGTGTATCAATTCCAATGCAACATCGAAGGCTGCACACTTCGTCCCATACACTACATTGGTGTAACCACAACAACACTCTCACGACGCCTGACAATGCACTTACGTGACGGAGCACCTCTGGAACACATGCGACAGGAACACGGCATGACATTGATACAACAACTGACAGACAGTACTGACATTTTACGGACGTGCAGCGACAGAAGACGCCTTCAAATTTGGGAAAGCATATTCATTAACGAACTCTCTCGGGCCTTAAACAGACAGACAAATTCTTGCAGAACCCTTGAACTACTACGTGGTGGGCGGCGAGCACTTCTGATGTGATTCTTACAATAATGTTCCCATTGCGTATTTGTGATGTTCCCATTATGAGTGTTTCTTACATGTATGAAAATGAAAATAGCAATCCATCTTACTTCAATAAGTTATGCTTCATGTATGTTCTCCGTACCAAAAGATGTTTTACAACAGTAGTGCACAATTTTTAATCCTTTAAAACTCAAAACTTATTTCTTGTGCAATTTAGTCTTCTCCGAAGGTGAGATAAGACCTCGAAACGTTAGAATGGAGGGAGTGATGAATATATGAGTAATATTGTGCGAACCATCTTTAATCTAAGCGATGACGCAAAGTCAAAGGCCCGGAAACTAGAACGATGCATGAGAAAGCTCGTCAATGCTGAGTCAGCAGTTATTTTTAATCAAATATGTATCAAAGAAAGAATTCTGCCAAAATATTCCAATATATATATATATATATATATATATATATATAATATGCCAACAAGGAGCAAATTGAACTAGTAACAAATTTACACCTTATTGCAATGGCTGAAAACAATGACGGAGCACACTCATTTCTTCTTCAAAACACTTAGATGCAAAAGTCTTAGTCTCTATAAAGTCTCTAGTCTTAGATGCAACACAAAAACAAAACAAAGGGAAGTGTTCACCACTGAGTACGCCTGGGGCGTCATGGACAAAGCGTACCTTTACTAGGATCGGCACGAACTCCGAATGTCCGATGTCGACACGAAACCATACACCACGAACACCATCGGCGCTCCATTTGTCCAAGGAAGCTGCAAATAAAAAAAAAAACACGATTGAACGTGACATCAACTCACACAGAGAAAAACGCGCTCAAAAGCAGTCAGAGAACAACGAAAAACAGATACAGCAACCGTTCAACGACTTGCCCCGAATGAGAACGAGTTGAGCTACATGCTTCACGGCCATGCAACGAAAAACAATGCAAATAACTCCTTAATTCAGGCATTGCGCAATGCATTTTCTTGAGCCAAACGGACTCACAACTTGGAACTGTACCTCTCGGAAAAAAACAACTTAGCATTTCATTACAAACAATACTCCAGCTTCATACGAGCCAACTCCGCTTGACGCAATCCCAACTCATATGGAAAAAGAAATGTTATCGGCGTCAATCAGCATCCACGCCACCCGGGTTGCTTTAACTGCTGGGTGGGACCGCAACTGGATAGACTAACTGTGACAAAACAATCTTTTCAAACACGCGGGACGTCTTTTGTCACGCTTCATCCGTCTACAGTATCAAATTAGGCGGCCATTTCGGGTGCACACTGCGAGGCACGCGCCCAGACCATACGTGCCCAGCACCGAAACCCAGACAAGTAAACCGAATCACCGGCCAGCGGCAAGATAATCAGGGGCTGAAACACACACAGCGTGATCAGGGACCGGCTTAAGGACTGACTGACCATGGCCGCAGGCCAGGGACCGAGCGAGCCAGACCACAGACCGCGGACCGGGAACGGCACCACCCGGACAGCCACCGCGCACCTCTGAGCAGCTCCTCGAAGTCGTGCGTGGTCTGGAGCACCGTCTCCTTGAGGACGTCCACGACGACGCCCCGGTAGCGGTCTGGCTGTCCCTCGAACGTGGCGACGCCGCTCATGGTGGCCAGACCGCGCCCGCGCCCCGGGGACTCCGCGCCGCGCCGCTGCCCAACAGCGCCCGCCTGAGGGCCACACACAGCGCTCAGTCGCCGCCCGCAGCACGGGTCTCGTCAGAGGTCGCCGGGAACTGAACGCAGCGGGTCACACGGTCCACTGGAAACAAAACGGCGGTGAACGGCGCAGTGGATTAGCACCGCAAACCGTGAGACGGCGAGGGAGGGGGCTGACGAGCTTCAGACGAGACGTCGAGGGAGGAGGCCGGTGAGCCTCGGGCGAGATAGAGAGGGAGGGGACTGACGAGCCTCAGACGAGACGTCGAGGGAGGGGGCCGGTGAGCCTCGGGCGAGATAGAGAGGGAGGGGACTGACGAGCCTCAGACGAGACGTCGAGGGAGGGGGCCGGTGAGCCTCGGGCGAGATAGAGAGGGAGGGGACTGACGAGCCTCAGACGAGACGGAGAGGGAGGGGGGGCCGGTGAGCCTCGGGCGAGATAGAGAGGGAGGGGACTGACGAGCCTCAGACGAGACGGAGAGGGAGGGGGCTGGTGAGCCTCGGGCGAGATAGAGAGGGAGGGGGCTGGTGAGCCTCGGGTGAGACAGAGAGGGAGGGGGCCGGTGAGCCTCGGGCGAGATAGAGAGGGAGGGGACTGACGAGCCTCAGACGAGACGTCGAGGAGGGGTGCTGGTGCCGGTGAGCCTCTGGTGCGAGATAGAGAGGGAGGGGACTGACGAGCCTCAGACGAGGACTTCGAGGAGAGGGGGGCTGGTGAGGGCCTGGGTGAGACAGAGAGGGATGGAACTGAAGAGCCTCAGGACGAGACGGAGATGGAGGGGGGGGATTGTGAGCCTCGGGTGAGACATGAGAGGGGAGGGGGCTGGTGAGCCTCGGGCGAGACAGAGAGGGAGGGGGCCGGTGAGCCTCGGGCGAGACGGAGAGGGAGGGGCTCGCGAGCCTCAGACGAGACGTCGAGGGAGGGGGCTGGTGAGCCTCGGGCGAGACGGAGAGGGAGGGGCTCGCGAGCCTCAGGGGAGGCGGCAAGGGAGGGGGCTGGTGAGCCTCTCACGAGGAGGCGAGGGAGGAGACTGGTGAACCCCAGACGAGACGGCGAGGGAGGGGACTGACGAGCTTCAGGGGAGACGGTGAGGGAGGGGGAGGGGCTGATCGGCCTCAGACGAGACGGCGAGGGAGGGGGAAGGGGCTGATGAGCCTCAGACGAGACGGCGAGGGAGTGGCTAGTGAGCCTCAGGTGGGACGGGTCACCACACGACGCCTGTCCCCCCGATATGGCTGGCCGCGGGTCCCGAGCGGAGGCCGCGCCGGCCGGGACGCACGAACGGCCGCCTGAGCCGGCCACGGGCTTACGTGCGGACCGTTCCAGAGAGGCCGGGGCCGCGCCACACCACGGCCGAACGGGCGCGCTGGCGCACTGGCTCGACTGGCACCGGACAGCCGCCGGCTGAGGCGGGGACGGCACGGCTGCCAGGGCCGCACGCAGCGCCGCTGCCACGGAAGAGCCGACACCCTGGGAGCTGAAGGCCATTCTTTCTCATATCAAACTCTTGAGATTAGTTGTCAGCTTGTCCAAATGGGCACAGAAGGTGTTCAAAAACAGGAGGAAACAATACTGTTCCCTAAAAAATGACTCATTGTGAAAAAAAATTGAGAAAACTAGCCTAACTGGCAGACTAAACCAGTGGAATGTGATGTAGTGGAAGACCTTACGCCTTACCCTAACAAGGGAACTCTGCCATTATATCTTGGCTTTGGGCTGTTTTTTTCTGACAGGGAGGGTATTTGTACCCCAGTGATGAAACTATGGGCTAATCTTGGATAGTTTTAATATGCCACAAAGTTGAGCATGTTATGCAATAGGCAAGAATTCCCTGCTTGCATATAGGTACCTGTATTTTTTGTGATAGTGTTAAGACTGCCTGTAACAATGTGAAATAACTAATATTGATGTTCTGTTTCAATAAGCATCATTTTATATATCAGTCAACACAGATCACATGTGGCCCTTCCCTGAAGTACAGTCACACAACAATATGGTGTTTGAACAGCATCACCTGAAAGGTAAAGATAATGGTAGTCCATCCCTCCACAACAGAATGCCCAGAGCACCCTTCACATAATAAGTCCCGCATGTAATACATGATAGCAGGAAAGTCATCATAGTGACATTGGTACCAGTCAGCAAAAACACAACAGGTCTTGATGGGGTTTTGTTGAAGCATCTCTCCACAGAAACTTACATGCAGCACTAGAGTGCTGCAAGTGAGATCAGTGCACTGAAACTGGTGTGTGTAGTGGCTGAAAGCAGGTCATGGGCCCTTGTACTGAAGTCTGGTTTTTGCTTGAACATGATCTTTTAGGACACACTGGGTCATTTTTACCAGAATTCCCATTACACCACTCTTCTACATATTCTATACACTGGCCCTTGAGCCATTGAATTTAGTGGTGGCTAGCCATCAAACATAGAGCACTCAACATTCATGGCACACTTACACTTGAATTTGTGGCACTGTTTCATAATTTTACTACTGCACCTCACATGTTTCACATAGCATGTGATTTGTGGTCCAGCTGTGAGTGATCATGTGATTGTGACTGTTCCAGTTTACACTAAGCATACACTGAAATTTTTGTAATGATGTTGCAGCTGCTGCATGTGACATGTTCAGTGCAGCATGTATTTTTCAGTCTGGGTGTCACATACTGAGGCTCCCAAGAGTATATTCTGCTGGCTCTAATTGCTAAAATTGGTGCTGACCATACACCAAACTATGACCAGTCTGACTACCAATGTACATAAACATTCACTTTTCAGACTGGGTCTCACACACTGAGACCTCCTGTACCACCTTACCAGCTCTTCCACTATGGTTTAAAGACAAACCTCTGCATAACTATTCATTCAGAATGCATGGAGTGGAAGAAAAATTGATAGCCAAAAATTTCAAGACCGTGCCCAGGCTTGATATCCTATACATTCATTTATAAAAGGAACGAGGATTTGTGTCCCAATTGCCATCATCGCCACGGGCACAAATGTATCTATAAAATAAATAATCAATGGCAGCGTGGGGTTCAAATGATATGAGCTTACCCAGTTCACTATTATTTTTCCGCTACTCCTCCCAACAATAAAAAGGCCGAGCCTTTGGCTGAACAAACACCGATTATTGCAGAAGAGGCCAGCGAATTGTTTACAGCAACGAGACATTCCGCGGCACGTTGAGCAGCAGGTTCCCTAAAGAAAGAAGCTACTAATATACTGCCGCTGGCAGACAGCTGTGCTGAAAAAGTTGACTTAGCTTCCTTAGCATCAGATAGATGCTACTGCACTTTGACTTTATTTCTTAGCGTAACATACAATAATGTTTTAGCCCGTAGGAGTATATACCTGCCCTGATGATGCGTACCCACCTTGTATTCGTCCTACGGCGTGCGTTCTGACTACGTACGACTTTGACGTCCTTGGTGATCTGCTGTAGCATCTTTGTTCCATCGTGTAAACAAGTGAAGGCATGCTAGGTATGCTATGTGGTTTCGCTGCCAGGTGCGCATCTCTGGGGGTGATGTGTCAAAGCCTTTTCATTGAAGTTGAATTGCCAGGATTGAAACGAGGTACGCAGCAATGCATATTGCATAATGCAGTTTTGAGTCATGCCAGTTTCAGTATACCCTGTCCCAGTTTCACGTTATCGAAAGATCACTGGAGAAATTGGGGCCATTAACACGATATGTCTTCGACCTGGGGTGCAATCGGTGCAGCCTTACGTTAGAGAAGCTTGGGGCTTGATTGACAAGTGGAAAAAGTACAAGAAGGTGTACATATATATGTGTAAAGGTGTGTGTGCAGTTCTTTCGAGAGGAAAGGTGGCAGGTCATTAAGGGTTGTGCCTACTGAGGTAACTAAAAGTAAAGCCAAGTGAGTGGCAGGCAAGGCCTTATGTGTGTGACTGGGTGAAGCCAGCACAACATTAAGGCAGAAGAGGAGTGTATCAGGTAGATAGATGGGAGTTGTGAAGTACTATTGATATTTGCCCTGAGCAACAAACAAATGGCTGCTCTGCCAAAATCCAAACTGTCATTAAGAGTCTCCCATTTCTTGGACCTTAGCAGCAAGCTGGGGAAAGGTCAGTTAGGTCAATAGTGATGTGCGCCATTGATTTTGCCATGATACTAGCTATCAAGTTATTGTTGGTTGATGGTGGATTGTGATGAATTTGTACCAAAATAATGATTGGAGGTTAACTTTTGCATGCTGATGAATTGAAATGGGAGAAATTTGGTTAATGATGTGTTCACTGGACCTCTCATCTTGTTTTGTTTCACTACTTGTGTCATTCTTTTATGACCAGCCAGTGCTCTGATATGGTTATGAATGGTTTTAAACTGAGTTGGATGATATATAAGACATAACATATATATGCCAGTGATGAGTTGCCTGTCCTAAGGGAGGACCCACCCCAAAAATGGTTTCACCTTCTCTGATAAGTATGCTGGTGATTTAGATCCAGGTAGTGGAAAAGGAAATTTTATTTAACTTTACCTTCATGAAGACTGTTTGACCTTCAAAACTCAAGATATTTGTTAAGTATGTGACCTTAAGCTTACTGGCCAACATTCATAGGGAGAATGAATTCCTATGTTTGTAAGGTCTCACATCACTTCAATGCCCACAGTTATAAGGGGCTTAAATTATTCTATTTGGGATTGGAGTTTGCCCTCTGCCTCTCATGTTATATAGCCATGCTTATTCTTTATCAATGCACTGACCTATATCAGCAAGCCAGGTAGGACAGGTATCAGTCTTTCATGATAGGTGTACTCATGCAGGCCAATGCCATCTAACTTAACAAAACATGATATTCAAACTTTTTGACTGATCTCAACATTTGTGGTTTATACATTGTCCCTACATTTCAGACCTTTTGGTACATGACAAGAAGGGCATCTAAAAAGGTTTCAGATGGAAGCTGTCAAGAAGCCTAAAGGAAAGTCCAAGGTAAGCATCCATTGTATGTTGTCAATTGCTTATGAGTCATCTCAAGTAATTATCAAAAGATGTTGGTTTAAAAGTTCATTCACTCTGAACTGCAAGCTTGGGGAGTGAAGCTTCAAAACTTTGTGTAATGATTGTGAATGGTAATGTGGGTTTCTAACCACATTGCATGGTTGCATGCTGTAACATATGGCATGTCTGCCATTTATTTGCTGGCCTTTTTGCAAGTAATCTCCCACCTAGACATCTATAGAATAACACATGACTGACATCCATGCACATGCCGCAGGCGAAGCCTCGCGCTCGGCATCCGCCGGAGTCCCTGGAGGCAGCGGCGGATGTGACGGCGTCGCTGGCGGCTGTGCGCCTCCCGCCGGCCCACAGCCATGCCGCCCCGGAGGTGGCCTTGGACGCCGCGCAGGTCGCGATGGAGTCCTGCCCGGCACCGAGCTCGGCGTCCGCGCATCGACCGGCCCACGAGCCCGCCGCCGCCGCCGCCGCCGCCAACGACGACGACCGACGCCGCCGCTCATGGCGGCCAGCCCGCGCGGACCCACTTACCGGAGCGTGCCACGGACGCTGCCGAGAGTGCCGACCGTGCTGCAGAGCATGGCACAGGTGCTGCCGCACAAGCTGCCGACCACTGGACGGTTCCCACCGCGCGCGCCGACCGGTCTGAGTGTTCGGCGGACGCCGCCGTGTCCGCCGACCGCACTTCCGAAGCCTCGACCGACGCGAGCGTGGCAGGCTCGCCGTTCACGGCGCTGGCGATGCCGGAGATGACCGCTCACCACGTGCTGTACCCGGACCTGGCAGCCTGCGAGTTCGACGCCGAGCTAGCGGCGGACGGCGCCGAGCCGTCGGCGCCGGTGGCCGAGTCGCCGGCCACGCCGCTCTCGCTCAGCTCCAGCCAGGTGTCGATCTCGGAGGGTCCCTTCTTCTTCGAGACGGAGAAGAAGGCGTCCATGCTGTGCCTGGGCCAGGAGGTGACGCCGCTGACGGACGCGGAGCTCGCCGAGTTCTACCGCAACGAGGAGCTGGCCAGCCGTGAGCAGTATGCCGAGCTGTTCGTCCGCGAGTACGGGCCCGACCGCGCCGACGAGTTCGACGCGCTGGTGGAGGGCTACCGGCGCGCCGGCGCCGCGCTGCGTGCCAGCGCGCGCGAACACGAACAGCTGCACGAGCAGTACGAGGGTGGCCGCTCGCGCTGCTGGGACCTGGCGCGCAGCAGCGTGCGCGGTGAGGCCGAGTGTGACGACGGACGCAGTCTGAGCGCCTCGCACGAGTTCCGGCGCGCCGTGCTGGACAAGGCAGCGCTGGAGGACCTGCGGCGTGCGCTGGCAGCGCTGCGCTGCCTGCTGCACGACGCACACGCGCTGCACGCGTTTAGCCTGCTGCAGGCGCGCCTGCAGGTGGAGACGCACCTGCATCGGCTGACGGCCGAGTTCCCGGAGGTGGCGCCGCCGCCGCCGGCCGCTGCGCGCCTGCAGTACGACTCGCCGCGGCTGGAGCGCTGCGCCGGCGCGCTGCGCGGCTGCTGCGCGGTGCTGTTCGCGCACCAGCGGCGCGGTGGCGCCGAGGCCGGCTTCCTGCGCACGACGCGCAGCTGGCTTCTGCGGCTGGCTGCGCTGCTGCTGCGCCTCGGCACCGTCAACGACCACCTGTTCGTGCTGCACCAGGTGCTGCGCTGCCCGAGCGGCTGGGCGCAGTGGGCGGCGCCGCTGCTGCAGCCGCCGCGGCCCGACGTGCCCGCCGGGCTCGACCACGCCATCACGGCGCTGGCTGTCATGCTGTCACCCGTCAGGTAAGCCTAGCCTCGCCAGTGAATGCCTCGATTGGCGTGCACAGGACGGGCGTTCCGCGGGGACCTGGCCCGTCTGTTGTCTCTCGGCACCGCAGGTGCCGGCGAGGCTGTCTCTGTCCGTTGTGCAGCCACTCCGACGGGAGCCGCCTGGTCAGCCGGCGGTCTGACCGCTGCTGGCGTCCTCGATGAGAGGCCGGCCGGTCGATCCGCCGCGTGACCGTGCCGGCGTTGGCGCAGGGAGCGAGCGCAGTTCCTGGCGCTGAGCGGCCGGCTGGAGCGCGGGGAGGACGAGTGGGTGATGCTGGAGGACGAGGAGGACGAGGCCGAGAAGACGGCCGGCTACCTCAAGCTGCAGGAGGCCGACCTCGTCGCCCTGTTCAACCAGGTAGGTGCGGATGGAGGACGCACTGCTTGTGATGCATTGACAGTCGCCGTACCGCCTTGTGAAGCTCGTCCTGTGTCTTCATTTGACCATACGTTTGCCACCAGCCGTGGAACATTACCATGTCAACCATATCATGTTTGCTGGCGATCTGCTTGTCATTTCGGCCGTGCTAGCATATCACCAGTCACCTGTACTGTGCTGCCTCATGTGAACTGTGCTGCGCAGACCTGTGTGACCTGTGCGAAGCTTACCCGTGTGACCTGTGTCGTGCCAACCCATGTGACTTGGTCCGTGCTGACCCATGTGACCTGTGCCCTGCTGACCCATGTGACCTGTGTCATGCAGACCTGTGTGACCTGTGCCATGCTGACCCATGTGACCTATGCTGTGCTGACCTGTGTGACCTGCTCTGTGCTGACCCATAGGACATGTGCTGTGGTGAGCAGTGTGACCTGTTCTGTGGTGACCCATGTAACGTGGACTGTGCTGACCCATATGACATGTGCTGTGCCGATCTGTGTGGCCTGTGCCATGCTGACCTTTGTGACATATGCTGTGCTGATCCATGTAACCCGTGGTGTGCTGACCCATGTGACCTGTGTCGTGCTGACCCATGTGACCTGTGCTGTGCCGATCCATGTGACATTTGCCATGCTGACCCATTTGACCCGTGCCGTGCTGACCCGTGCTGACCTGTGCCGGCAGCTGCCGTGGGCGGATCTGATGCGCCACATGCTGCGGATGGGCCGAGGCCCGGACGGTGCCGACGTGTACGACCCGGCCTTCTCCACCAGCCGCGACCTGCTGCACCTGTTCGCCTGCGCGTCGCAGATCATCGCCATCCTGGCCGCGGGGCTGGCCGAGTATTGCGGCACCACACACCGGCAGCTCAACAAGCGGTACAGTACTGCAGCGGAGGGATGACAACAAACTAGGACGTGGTCAGGCTCGGTCCTGTCGGCGACGCTTCCTTCATTGTTTCATGACGCCATGTTTATTGCTTGAAGCGCGATGTTACGCCTGAAGTATTGTGTAGTCCAGTGCAAGAGAGCTTTATGTATTTGTCCGCTGCGTGGGAAAACGGCCGGTAGATTGCTTGCAAACAATATGTGGCCCGGGCGAGATCGATGTCTCGATCGGCGCTGCTCTTCGCGGCGGGCTTTGGCTTAAGTGTAGCTGTATACCCACCAAACACCCTCTCTGGCGGCCTGGACTGACGCCCCGCTCCTGGGCCGGTCCAGGCTGTGCCATCAGGTGCTGCACCTGGTGCATTACGTCACCGATCACTGGGAGAGCTACAGCGTGACGTCATCAGACGACATGGCCACCAAGGGCCGCCTGCTGGTGAGAGACATGCCGTCTGCGGTTGAACAAACAGCATGATCGAATACTGTAATGACGTTTGATTGTTTACATTGCCCCTGACCACGTGAAGACAAAAATTTGGAATGACTTCCTGGTTAGCAAGTCGATGTTTGACGCGCTTTGAGGAGTGCACCAGTGCCGTCGACAGCTGGAATACGACAGTTTCGTGTGCCGACAGGTGCATTACGACAGTTTGATTTGCCGACAGGTCTAATACGACAGTTTTGTGTACCGACAGGTACAGTACGACAGCTTCGTGTGCCGATCTGTGGGGTGCGACAGTTTCTGCGCCGACAGGTGCAGCACGACAGTTTGGTTTGCCGACAGGTGCAGCACGAAAGTTTCGTGTGCCGACAGGTGCAGTACGACAGTTTAGTTTGCCGACAGGTGCAGCACGACGGTTTCGTGTGCCGACAGGTGCAGTACGACAGTTTGGTTTGCCGACAGGTGCACCACGACGGTTTCGTGTGCCAACAGGTGCAGTACGACAGCTTGGTTTGCCGGCAAATGGAGTATGACAGTTTCGTGTGCCGGCAGGTGCAGCACGATAGTTTCGTGTACCGACAGGTGCAGTACGACAGTTTGGTTTGCCGACAGGTGGAGTACGACAGTTTCGTGTGCCGGTCGGCGGTGCGTCTGCTCGCGTCGCCCCGCCTGGCCGTGTGGCACTTCCTGGCCAGCTTCCCGTTCGGCCGGCTGACACCGCGCACCGCCTGGAAGCTGCTCTGGCTGTTCCACACGTCCGGCCGAGCGCAGGAGACGGACTCGCTGCCAGCCGTGCCCCAGGATCAGGACGACGGTCAGTGGCGTCTCTCCTCCCTCCCCCTGTCGCCATCAACTGGCCACTCGGTGTTCGCGCGCTGTGCCGGATCGGCGATGCTGTGCAGCAGATGCACGGAGATGCCAGGCTGCTGTGTGTGCCCGCCGATTTCATTGAAAAGGGTTCATCTCGTCAGAACTCCCATTGGTGGAGCTCTGTGAGGCTGTGGTACATTTCTTCTGGCGTTACCGTGGGTGTCGCTGGGGGGTTTGGAGTCGGGTGGCGTACCGTAGCTGTTCGTTTACACCGCGGTATTTTACTTAGCCGACCGCAGTGTGGTTCCGATTGACCGTCCGAGCCATGACCGTCCGTGTCCTAGTCGTAACTAAGCGTGTTCGGGCCATGACTGTCCCGTGTCCGGGTCGTGGCTGTGCGTGTTCGAGCCATGACTGTCCGTATCCGTGTCGTGACTGTGCGTGTTCGAGCCATGACTGTCCATGTCCAGCCCGTGACTGTTCGTGTCCAAACCATGACTGTCCGTGTCCGACCCGTGACTCTTCGTATCCGACTCGCTGCTGCCCCTGTCCTACCCATGACCCCACGCTTGACCCATGGCTGACCTTCCGTGAACCCTGGACTGAGCGTAACCCGCCATCACCAGCCTGGGCGGCCGAGGTGTTCTCGCCGACGTTCCACTCGATGTTCGAGCACCAGCTGGTGCACATGAGCCAGTCGGAGGTTTACTTCCGGCTGACGGCGCTGGCCAACATGGCCATGGCGCGCGGGCACCGCGAGCGCACCTTCATCAAGGCTGTCACCCGCGACCTGGTGCAGGTGAGTGCCCCCCCCCCCTTCCCGTCCCCTCCCATCCCGGTTGCCGCTCGCCAGCGATGTAGACCGCTCGTTTCGCTGGTACTAACGAATTGTACTTGTCGGGCCTGATGCAAATGGCGAATGTATGTTGTTTTGCGCTGGAATGAAGCTAGAATGAATGTACAGTATGTTTTGGGTATGTGGTAACTCCTTGGATGCTAGCATATGTCAGCTGCTATGCCACTGGGAAGCTGAGAGCTCGGCCCAGCGTTATGTAGCGACACTTGTAAACGTGTCCGATAACCCACACTAACTGGAGACACGTGCCATCTAGATTAGCTTGTGGTAAGACCCACGCATGTGATTGTTTCATGTCTGTTGAAATCAAGACGCGTTTTAGATGTTGTATAAGCTTGTCATATCCGGGACAAGTATCATGCGTGGAGCCATTGTCGGGGTCTTGGTTTTCAGCCGGGTTTCAGTTGCGTCGCTCCCCACGTCAGCCCTGGCGTCGGACGTGTCGGCCCGGCGTCAGGTGTGTCCCCCTGACACAGGTGTCGTTCGTGACGCTGACCACCCGCGAGCTGTGCTCCCGCTCGGGGCGAGATCTGCTGGCAGCCGTCTGCAACCGACACCCCTTCGTCATCTCCTACACACTGTCGCTGACGCAGGAGCACATGCAGACCATGGGCAAGGTGAGCACGTCAGCGCTCGGACAGCGCTCCGTTTCCAGTATGGACGATCTCGCACTCCCGCCTTAAGTAAATACATACCCGGGACTCTACAGTGACGCGATTCCTTAGTTTGGCAAATTGCAGGCATTGATGAGCGCCGTCTGACCATGCCATTTTGCTGATATGCGACGTGATGGGATGATGTGGTGCCAATCCGGTTAATCCAGCTCCGGTTAGGTAAAGGATGTGATCTGTATTCCAATAGTAATCGCGCCGCTCGGTCCCACAAATTGCTTGCCGCCTTCCGCCAGCGGTCGCGGCTGGGACTGAGACGGTCCTTTTGGGTTCGCGAGCACCGCTCGTGCCGTTCTATGGCATGTGATGCCCCGGTGTGCTGCAGCTGCCCTCTGGAGCTGCCGCGACGCGATATGTCTTGCCTTATCCGCCAGCGTTAGGGGCGGCGGTCGTTCAGGTTTGTGTTGATGAGACGCGCGCCGGAACTCATAGTTACTCTGTGAACTCATGGTTCAACTCTGAGTGGCACACGCACACGCACACGCATACGCACACGCGCGCGCGCGCGCGACCCCACTGCCACTTTCGTCACCAAAGCGTCTGCTGAGCGTGTTGGCGCGTGATGAGTGACCGGGGGCGGGTGGCGGGGTGGCAGATCGCGCTGTACCTGTTCTCCGGCCTGCCGCTGCGGCTGTGGCGGCCGTCGGGCAGCGACATGGCGCAAGTGTGCTCCTGGCTGGCCGAGCACGCGCTGGACTCGGTCGAGAGTCGGCTAGCGCAGCTGGTGCTGGCGCGGCTCGACTGGGGCGTGCGGCCCTACAGCCCGCAGCTGGCACTGCCAGCCGAGTTCCACCGGCGCGCCGCGCTCGCCGCCGTGGCGGCGCAGGCGGCGCGGGCGCCCGAGCCCGGCCGCGCTGCCGGTCTGCTCGGCGAGGGACGCCGCCAGGTCAGTGGAGGGCGGGCGGGGCGGTCAGTCACACACTGGAAAGGCTTGAACCCATGGTCGGCAACGAAACGTGTACCTGCTTTTCGCTAATCGTTGTGTAACTGTGTGCGATGGTATTTCAGTAATTGACCTAAAATATGTCTGGATGTGTTTGTGCTGGAACTCAACATGTTTTGGGGAACCTCGGAGCGCGTTACACGACATCGGTAATATTGTCATCACGATGTTTATGGTGCGAACCGCTCGCTCTGTGCCGCGTGTTTTTCACACGCGCGCGCCTCACCGCACCGCCGCCTTTCTGACTCCGACTTCCACGCGTCACAGGTGGGCGCGCTGGCGGCGCTCGTGGCCGACAGCGCCGAGCGACGCTTCCAGGACTGGGCCTGGACACAGGTGGAGCTGCTGCGGCTGCACGTGCTGGACCAGCCGGACGGCGCGGCTGACCAGCTGCTGGCCGAGCCGGCCGCCGTGCTGGCCGGCGTGCCGACGCCCGAGCAGCCAGAGGTGAGCGCGGGCGACATGAGCAGCGGCGCCGGTGGGGGGCCGGTCCCGGCACCGCCCGACCGGCGGGGAGCAGGTACGGGAGCCCTGGCGCCATGGTTCATTGTCGTCCGGTGTTCTGCTCTCAGCGTGTTGCGCAGTTTGTGTGCGCTGACAACAGCAGCTGACCGGCGCCTTGCTGAGCTCAGCGTGTGCCGTCCGCCACGCGGACTGGCCCTGGCCGCTGCGTACCGCCGGCTGCGTGCGCCAGCCCCTGCGGCGTGACGTCGCCGGCTGTGGGGCCTGACCCGGCCGGCTCTCCGCCGCCAGGTGGCGGCGCTGGAGGAGGCGTGCCGCCAGGACCAGCCGCTCGCCTCGTACGCCACCCTGCTGATGACGGCCGATGGCCACAGCGTGCCGCTGCTGCTGGAGCGCGGCCTGAGCCGGCTGACCGGCCTGGTCGCCAGCGGCCGGCCAGCCGCCGTCGCGCACCTGCTCGAGCTGGTCGTGCCGCTGTTCGTGGACAACGCGGACGCGCTTGCACACGCCGACGCGTGAGTGCTGGGCGCGGTGCCGAGGGGGCGCGCGTCTCGCGAGTTCGGTTGCGACAGGGGCGCGGGACGGGCCCACACGGGCCTTCTCTGTTTCGGTGAGGTGGGATGTGGCTGGCTGCCGCAGCACGTCGTCGCCCACGCCTTCACTTGACGTGCGTGCAAGCGTGCGCTGACGTTCGGGTGCGACGGCGTTTTCTCCCCCGTGTTTAGGACCAGTGGCGGAGACCGCGGTCGCTCCATTTCGGGTAGGTATTCCACGTACGCCAGGAGCTCGCTGCGCAGGGCTTGGTCTTGCTCAAGGTCCGGCGGCGCCATTGTCGGTCCGGTGTCGGGCGGTCGTGGCGCCGCCGCCGCCTCTGGCCCTGACGGCGTGCCTCCCCCTCCCCCCGCGCAGGCTGCCGCTGCTGCTGCAGACGATCGTGACGGCCGACCAGAGCTACCTGAAGATGATGAAGACGCTCGTGGTGGCCGGCCAGCCGGGGCCGCTACTGCTGCAGGTGGCCGGCGTTATCGAGCGACACGTCACTGGACACAGATGGTGGGTCCCACGCGGACCGCTCCCGGGCCCAGCCGGACACCCGGCGGGGGTGGGCGTGGCCTGGCGCGCCGTGCGCCGCCCCGACCAAGGAGGGCGCCTGACGCTCCCAGCTGTCTTCGTGCGGGGGAAACGGAATTCTTTGGCGTTTCGAGCAACCGGATGATTGCGGGATGTCGCACGGATGTTGTGTCGCTTACAAGAAAGTGGAGCGGGAAACCAATGCTTATACCTGATAGTCGCTGATAAATGTTAGCCAATATTAAACCCATCACCTTGTGACATGGTACAAAGCAGAAGCAACTGGCCGTATTTTTTCAAGACGTAATTTGCACGTCATTACAATTATCTTGAACTGTGCAATACAATATCATACCTAATAAGCAAGTGGAGCTATCGCGTGAACTGATCAAGTTACATAATTCGGTCTGTTGGAGCAAGATATCTCACTCCAAGGTCAGTTCTGCCCTAAGCCAGCTTTAAGTTAGTAATTGGCGTAGGTGCCAATCGTACATCGGTCTGGCATAGTTTGAAAGGTACACAGTTAGCAATCATTTGCCAGTGCATTTTTCTGCGGTCTATCAGCTGGCCAGTGACTGAACGGTCATCCGTCCGTCCGTCCGTCCGCCGTCTGCCGTCTGCCGTGACCTGACCCCTGTCTGTGTCACCCAGTTACGGCCAGCAGTGACCTGTACCGCTGGTGACCCCGTGACCTGACCTCTGTCCGTGTCTCCCCAGTTACGGCCAGCAGTGACCTGTACCGCTGGTGACCCGTGACCTGACCTCTGTCTGTGTCCCCCAGTTACGGCCAGCAGTGACCTGTACCGCTGGTGACCCCGTGACCTGACCTCCGTCTGTGTCTCCCCAGTTACGGCCAGCAATGACCTGTACTGCTGGTGACCCCGTGACCTGACCTCTGTCTGTGTCCCCCCAGTTACGGCCAGCAGTGACATGTACCGCTGGTGATCCGTGACCTGACCTCTGTCTGTGTCTGCCCAGTTACGGCCCGCAGTGGCCGGTGCCGCTGGTGACCCCGCGAACTGACCTCTGTCTGTGTCTCCCCAGTTACGGCCAGCAATGACCTGTACTGCTGGTGACCCCGTGAACTGACCTCTGTCTGTGTCTCCCAGTTACAGCCGGCGGTGGCCGGTGCTGCTGGTGACCCGTGACCTGACCTCTGTCTGTGTCTCCCCAGTTACGGCCTGCAGTGACCTGTACCGCTGGTGACCCGTGACCTGACCTCTGTCTGTGTCTCCCCAGTTACGGCCTGCAGTGGCCGGTGCCGCTGGTGACGCTGTGGCTGCGCAGTCTGACCTCGGTGCCGGCCTGGAGCCGCCACACTGGCATCCTGTACTTGATCAACCAGCTGCTGCGCGCCTCGTTCTCATGCCGGCCGGCGCGCGACCAGGCCGAGCTCATCATCCGCCAGCTGATCAGTGTACGCCGCCGCCGGTCCGGGCGGATGGGGGTGGGGTATGATGGGGAGGGATTTCGGCACGGCGGCCAGACCTGCTGTCAGGGAGGGACGGGCTGTGGCGTCACATCGCGGCCTCGCTCGGAGCGGAGCCGATGCAGCCCGCTCAGAGTGGTGCAAGCAATCTGGTGAAGTCGATGTGTAAACATGCAGCCCGTGCTGAAAACTTGCCCTGTTTGATTCACTGCCACCTTGTGTCTGATGCCACTACCAATCGGTAGTTGTGCGTGTGACGGTGTGTGCTGCTGATCATCGCCCGTGTGACGGTGTGTGCTGCTGATCATCGCCTGTGTGACGGTGTGTGCCGCTGACCACCGCCCGTGTGACGGTGTGTGCCGCTGACCACCGCCCGTGTGACGGTGTGTGCCGCTGACCATCGCCCGTGTGACGGCGTGTGCCGCTGACCATCGCCCGTGTGACGGCGTGTGCCGCTGACCATCGCCCGTGTGACGGCATGGCGGACCGCCGGCGGTCCGCGCGCGGACGACGCCCGTGACCGCCCGTCGCACGTGAACCGCCGGCGGTCCGTGCGCGGACGACGCCCGTGACCGCCCGTTGCACGTGAACCGCCGCGGCCGTGCGCCGGACGTTGACCCGCACCTCGCCGCCGCAGGAGGGCGGCGAGGTGCGTCAGTCGGCCGGCCTCTCCTCGCTGCTGGCCTGGGTGTCGGGCGGCACACTGCAGCCGCTGCTGCCGGCCAGCTCGCTGCCGCAGGCGCCCTGGCTCGCCTGGTTCTGCTTGCGTGCCGAGACGCGGCTCGAGGCCGAGTCCGGACTCTGGCACGACCTGATCGCCACGCTCTGCGAAGACCGCCAGCTGCCGCTGGAGCAGGCCCTCAAGGTGGGGCCCAGAGCCGTCCTCCCCGCTTACAGCATCCCCCACAGGACCGCCAGCTGGCACTGGAGCGGGCCCTCAAGGTGGGGGCCAGAACCGTCCTCCCCGCTTACAGCATCCTCCCCCGCAGGACCACCAGCTGCCTCTGGAGTGGGCCCTCAAGGTGGGGCCCAGAGCCGTCCTCCCCGCTTACAGCATCCTCCCCGCAGGACTGCCAGCTGGCACTGGAGCGGGCCCTCAAGATGGGGCCCAGAGCCGTCCTCCCCGCTTACAGCATCCTCCCCGCAGGACTGCCAGCTGGCACTGGAGCGGGCCCTCGAGGTGGGGTCCAGAGCCGTCGTCAGATGTGATTGGAGCGGGCACTCGAGGTGAATCCAGAGCTGTCCCGCCCCCCCCCCCCCCCCCCCCACCCCTCACAGGACCATCAGCTGTCGTTAGAGCGAGGGCTCGAGGTGGGGTCCAGAGCCGTCCCCCCCCCCTTACGGGACCGTCAGCTGTCGTTAGAGCAGGCGCTGGAGGTGGGGTCCAGAGCCGCCCCCCCCCTCTCACGGGACCGTCAGCTGTCGTTAGAGCGAGACCTCGAGGTGGGGTCCAGAGCCGTCCTCTCCGCTCACAGCTCCTGCAGGACATCGGGAGGGGAGGGTGACAGGGCCGGTACTGGGTCCAGTTACGCTCCAGTCACGCGCGCTACTCGGGGCACTGCGATCGGCCGTTTGCCTCGTTGGTGGCGGACGCACTGCGGTTGCCACTGCTCGCTGTGCCCGGCGCACAGGCAAACCAATGTTACCCTACTCCTGAATATTTTGAGCTTCTTGTTCTGTGGACACCGGCAAGCTTGATATCTCACCTTACCAGCTGCTGCAACTTTGTCACATGCGCTGCTCTGATTGCAAAATTGTTGCAGACAGCGTGTCTTTTAAGCAGGGACTATGTGTGCATTGGAGCTAAGGCTATGACAGGTGGTAGCATCGAAAGCTACAGAGCCCTGCGTTATCCGCATAGCGTGCTGTGCCAGCTCACATGCGGCACCCGTTTGGCCAGGTCGCGGCAGTTCCTGCAGCCGAATCGCTACCGCGCGGTGTTGTCATTTCTTCTCTCTGTGTCGACCGGTCGGCTTTCCTCTCCTGGCCGCCGTACCTCTGGCTGCTGGTGTGCTCTCACTGGTAACTCTCCTCCCCGATCCGGCTCCCCAGCGCGTGTGCAGCCAGCAGCGGCTGCCCCAGACGCCGGCCCAGAGTCTGGCGCTATACCGCTGGGCGCAGCAGGCGCTCGACACGGACCTGGACTGTCCGCTGCTGCCGGCTTTCTGGCAGCACTTTTTCGCGCTCTACCTGGCGCGCGTATACGACATCGGCGGGTAAGGACGGACGTCTGCTCAGACGGCGGGCGGCGCCCACAGGCTGGGGGGCCGTGTGAACTCAGGGTTCGGGAGTGGCGCGGAGAGAAAACAAGACGGCGCGTCGGAAGCATTTTGAGAATTGTGATGGTTTGGAACAATTCAAGCGACAACTCACCTAGCATGGTTAGATTGGTTAGCAGGGGCTGGGTATTACGCTGTCGGTTGTATCAGAACATGCTCTGGGCTCGAAACGGTGGGGTTTTGCCGGCGTCAGCGTGTGGTGCTCGGGTGCGTGCAATGCATGGAAAGCTAGTAAAGAAATATCTGGCGCCCCCTGGAGCACAGACGGCCCCGGGTCGGTCCTTTTTTGCATCTCGATTGCGGCCCTGGAACCGTGATTTAAACTGCACAAGATGCACGATTAAAATTTTTGCGTTTTTCATTAGTGCAGCGACGCAAGCGTGCAAACGTTTGTCTTATCTAATTCTGACGTTGTTAAGCGAGGCGTTACGCGGTGCGGCGCGTGCAGTACGTTGTCATTGCCATTCCGCTGTGTCGGCCTGAACCGGTACTTACCGCGACAGCCTGGCCTCCCGGCGCGTTATGCACAGACGTTGACCTCCCGTCCGCATGTGGCCACACGGCGGGGCCGTCACCCCGGCACCCCGCGTTTCTCGAGCGCCCTCGGGGCTCGGCTGACCGCCCCCCTGCGGCCGCAGCCGCGACCAGGGCAGCGTGGGCGACCGCTTTCTGGAGGGCATGGTGAACGTGCAGTACCAGAAGCGGCTGAAGCGGCGGCTGCAGGAGTCGGCCGAGCACCACCGGCGGTGCGCCGAGGAGGCCGAGACCCGCGGCGGCGAGGTGATCGATGGAGAGGTGGCCCAGCGCCGGCACATCGCCCAGTGAGTGCTAGCGGCGGCGGCGCTGGCCGGCCCTGGGGCCGTGTACGCGCCCACGGCACCGGAGCCGGCCTGGTTGGGACGCGTCGCTCAGCGAGGTCAGGCTCTGTGCCGACGTCACCGGTAGTCTTGTCTGCCTTTTTATCGGCGTACGCGCCATCACGTTCCAGAAGTTTCAATTCAGAAACGATGCCCCTGTTGGCCAAACGCTGCGACGCTTATTGCCACGAGTGTGGGAGGACTGTGCGGTTGACAGTCAACCGCTGTGTGCGCAGAACCCCGTGCGGAGCATCGACTTCACTCATCACGAGCGCAAGCTTGCCTGTTTGTGGCGGCGCTCAGGAATGTCGGCTCAGGCGGCTGCTGGGACAATACCTGTGTTATTCAGGCGAACTCCGCCACCGGACGTCCCCCTCTGCCTTATTCACGTGTCGCCGCGTCACGCCGTCACCGCGTCGCCGTCACGCTGACGCCCGCTCCGCTGCAGGATGTTCGGCACGTTCGCGCTGTGGCTGGAGGAGCCGCGCCTGCACCGGCCGGACCTGAACCTGGCCGACCTGCCGGCCGTCTACAACCCGACCAAGCTGCTGGACCTGCTGCAGCAGGTGCCGGTATGCCGGCAGTAGTCGAGGAGACGGAGGACAGCGGGCCTCTGCCTCGGGATTACGCTGTCGTTGCTTGCGAGCTTTATTTGACTCCGTTTTTTGTGTGATGCTCGTTACAAGTTTTTGTGTATTTCTTAAGCTTAATGAAGTATAAAATGCTGTTTTTTTTGCACCTTCTCAAAATGCAGCAAAATCAAAAGGCCAATCCTGCTCGAGCTGCTGCGCCGCGTGCGTACGGGACTGGTGACTCATCCGTGCGCATCGGGCTGCGTGTGTCCAGGACGGCGACGTGTGGGAGGAGTTCATCAACTACCGAGCGGTGGCTCGGCAGAGCGAGGTGACCCTGCAGCAGCGGGCGGCCAGCCACCACAACCACCGGCACGGCCGCGGCTCGGCCGCCAGCACGCCGGTCCGTAGCGAAGACACGCCGGCCAACCGCATCGTCAAGCGGTGAGCGCGCGTGACGGCGGGACGCGGACGCGCCGGACAACAGGGTCGCCAGGTGGTGGGCGTCGCCGCGGGCGGGCAGCGACGGACCAACCGGGCCAGCGCAGGTTGGTCCGTTGCGCAGCGCAGCGCAAGTGTGTGCTAACGGCGCCCAGCGGCCCGCGGTGACGCCAGATGATGGACGCCGCTTACTGACAGGTCACCAGGCGGGACACTACGGCCATCAGGATCAAGCTTTGAGCGTACGGCTGCATACCCACTGCGTTAAGGTTCCTTCGGCGATAAGATCATCACGCGGCAGATGCTGCTATCGGACAGTCAGCTAGGTCGAGGTCGAGACGAGGTCTAGGTCGAGGCAAGGAACGAGGTCCGTTAATGAGTGATGCCACCGCGGCCGTCCAATGCTCGGTATCATCCGACACATGAGCTTCAGCGCCGACTTCTCACTTACCGCGTGGTCTCCCGCCGTCGCGCGGTCGGCTGTGCCGCTGTCGCCGCCGGTGGCGGCTGTGTCCGCCCGGCGGTCTCCGGCCGAGCTGGCCGTGCGTGCTGCGCGCGCAGCAGGGTGTCCGCTGCGCCGTGACCGATGTGAAGAGCTGCCCCTGGTCGGTGGCGTGTCTCTCTGCATCCGCGTTCGGCCCATGTTGCAGGCTGCACTCGTACGACGCGCGCGCGCCGCCGCCGGAGCCGGAGCCGTTCCTGCCGACGGTGCCCGGCCTGGCGGCCAGCCTGTTCAGCGCCCCGGAGGCTGCGCTGGCTGGTCTGCAGCCCGCCCTCGACGAGCTGACGCGGCACGCCCGGTAACGGCCCCGGCTCTGCTCGGATGGCTCGCAGTTGGTTCGTCGGGGTGGGACTCTCGCTCGTTAGTGCGTTTCAACAACTGTATTGCAATTTTCTGGCACACTTGGCCCTGGTTGAGATTTTTCCATCACGCTACTGATTGGGATAGTGCGTCAGGACATTGCGTGCGGCATCTGGTTGGCCGTGGCTGACCGCGGTGCCGTGCGCGGCAGGTGGTTCGTGGGCGTCACCGCCGAGCACTCTGCGCTGGACTGCCAGTACCTGGAGCTGCTGCCGGAGCTGTACACCAACGAGCTGACGCAGGTGGTGCAGCGGATCAGCTGCGAGCCGGCCGGCCACCGCTGCTCCGGCCCGGCCACGGTGCTGCTCCAGGTGACGGCGCCACTGACGCCCTCCCGGCGCGGCGGTCCTGGCGCGGTGGACCGCAACGCGCCGGGACCGCCGGCCCGCGGCCTCGTGGTGTGTTGTTGAGGGGAAGCGATGGTGAAGCGAACACGATAGCGTTCTCGCCGCGTTGTGTCGTGGGCGGCGGTGGACGGAAGTGTGGTATTATGTCCCGGCGTTGGGACGAGAGCGTTTGTCGCACTGGGTCGCGGTGTGGTCGACTTCAATTTTAAGAATGTCGCAATATTAGACCAAGTGGCGTGAAGAGAGATATGCTACAGAACCAACCTTTACGTGAGACTCGAAACCTTTGACATGTCCGCCGCCATGGATGGTCACTTTGCTGCGAATACGGCCCTTCGCAACAGTACGCGTTTAATAGAATGCCCGTCCCGCATCACGCATCACTCGCCTCCACGTACCATTTTCCCGGCACCAGAAACACGGGCTACGGCTGCCAGCATCGAGGGTGATGCAGATCAGATGGTGGTCACCACTTCTGAGCCGTTATCTGTGCCCCCCCCCCCCCCCCCCCCCCATTAACGGACAGTGCGCGGACGCAACCACGCCGGGTGCCTGCGTCGGGCCCGTGTTTCCCCTCTCGCGTGTCGCGCGTCCGTGCGCTGTCCCGCCACGCCAGAACTCTCACGCTGACCCGGCTCGCGCGGCGCCGCAGTGCGAGACGGCCCGCCTGGACGGCGGCGTGTACCACCGCATCGACGACAACCGGCAGCTGGCGGCGCGGCTGGAGCGGGCGGCGCTGGCCGACCCGCCGCTGCTGCTCGGCGTCGCCGCCGTCCGGCTGGAGGCATACATACAGTACGCTCGGCCGGCGCGGTCACGCGGCGGGCTGCCGGCGCGCGTCACGGCAGTGGTCGCTGTGACGGACGGGGCGGGGTTGGCGTCGGCGCGGCGACGGCGCGGCGATGGCCCATACGCAACAGGCCTGGGAGCCGGGGGTGCGCGGTGTGCCGGTGCTCTGAATGGCACGGAGGGTCGGATCAGGCGGCCGCCAACGAATGCATTGCCCTGACATTCTCCTCGCTTGTGGCAAAACCGTTGTGGGCTCCTGACCGGTTTTGTATGTTTTGTGTTTTATCGTCGGCTGCTTCATTCCTTGTGCGTCTATGTCCGTGAGCGACCGTTCCGTCTTCGCATACGTGTTCGTTCCGTGGTGGGATGTTGGTGACGTTGCGGCGGCTGTGCTGCCAGGGCGCTGGTGAGGCGGTACCGGCAGGACGGTCTGTACCCGCCGCTGCTGCAGCGGATCGGCGCCCGCCTCTTCCACCACATCGTCTCCAACACCACGGAGGAGACCCGCCAGTGCCCGGCCGTCAGTCGGCTGCTCTCGGCCTGTCTCGACGTGCTGGGGCAGGTGAGAGGCCCTATCTGCCTTGTCCCGGGTCCGTGCTGTCCCGTCCCGGGCCTGTCCCCCGTCCGGTCCCGGACCTGTCCCCGTCCCCGTCCCCGTCCCCGTCCCCGTCCCCGTCCCGTCCCGTCCCGTCCCGTCCTGCACGATCTAGGCCGCGCCTACTGAAGATGGCTTTTGGTTTTCTACCTGGCAGACCATCTGCTTAGAAGCAAGGGTCTGAAGGCCGATGCTCCAGCTGTAGGGAAGCTTGTAAGAGTCATGACACAAGCGCCGTTCATTACAGAAACCTCAGGAGTAGGACAATGCTGAATGGAAAGGTGCAGGAAACCTTTGACGGTCCTGACTTCCTCCAGAGCGTTAGTGGCGGCAGTCACACGCGTCGCCAGACGGCCCCACGGCTCCGCCGGCTGACTGTTCTCCCCCCCCCCCCCGTGCGGCAGACGTTCGTGCAGCAGCACGCGGCCGAGTGTGGCCCGCTGTTGGAGGCGATCCTGCGTCAGGGCGCGCTGCTGGACCAGCTGTCGCCGCACCTGACGCCGGCCGCCGCCGACGCCGACACCTTCGTCCGGCTTTACGAGACGCTTAGCTGCGTGTCGCGTGACAAGAGCGAGATCGTGCTCCCGCTGCTCGAAAAGGTGGGTGTGGGGCGTCACTGGCGGCCGTGCGGACGGCGACGCCAGATGCCTGCGGTTTGGGGTCAAGAGGCGCTGGCAGGTGGGGTCAGTTTGCGCACGTTCACTGGTGTTTGACTCTTTGAGTGCGATGCTTTACTTGCACTGGTCTGCAGTGCTTTATTCTTCGGGTTTGGGGTTCTGTACCCTGGTATTCGTGTTAGATCTGCAAAACAAAGGTGAGCAAAGGTGCAAAGCTGTTCGTTTTTCACTGGGTCCGCATGTCCATTACCTCGCCAGAGAATCATGGCTCTTCTCCATCTCCCGCCTCGTATGCCAATGTCACCGGGCGCGTGTCCGATCTCCCGCTGACGGAGGAGAAATCAAAAACACAAAAAAAAAAAAACAACCCCCCACCACCAACAAAACCACCCCCCCCACCAACCCCCCCCCCCCCCCCCCCCCCCCCCCCCCCCCCCCTCTCAGTCCTCGCCTGTCCGCCTTCACCTAGTCACCGGCGTCAAACGCCAGCTGACCGCTCGCCTCCTCAAACACCGCCTGCCGTCCCAGGCGTTGCCATCCCGCGTCGCCGATCGCCCCCGCTCCCGCCCTGCCCCGCCTCATCGTCCCTGACAGCAGCCCTCCGCCGCCAGTTTGACCTGGAGACGTGGCTGGAGCGGCAGCGGCCGTCGCTGGCGCAGCGCTCGGCGCTGCTCAGCGTACTGGTGGGCGCGCTGAGCGCCTTCGGGCCGCACCCGGAGCGGCCCGAGTGGGCGCCGCTGCACGCGCTGTACCGGCGCCACCTGACGCAGCTGCACCGGCACCAGTTCCCCGAGCACTACGGCGAGGTGCTGCAGCGCCTGCTGGACGCCAGCCGCGACAACAGGCTCAGCGTCATGTGCTGGTACGACTTCGTCAACGTGCTGGCGGCGGACGCGGCCGAGTTTACGGCCCAGATGGACGACGAGCAGCGCCGGCTGGCGGTGGCGGCGGTGGCCGGCCGGCCCGGCCCGCTCCAGTCGACGGAGGTGAGTCCCTGGTGCGGAGCGCTGCACTGTCTGCTACTCCCATGGACCTGAGGAACACTCGGATAAAGCTGGGACTCCCGGGTGCCCGCCCCCCCCCCCCCCCCACCCCCATGAGGGCGAGATTAGCCGAGCGAGGAAAATTCGGCTAACCTGGCACCCTAGGATGGGCCGCCTAGGAGGGAGAATCTGGTAAGACGGGTGAAAACTCTGCTAAGCTGGCACCTCCGGACGGGCCGTTCAGGAGGGTGGGATTAGCAGAATAAGGAAAACTCTGTTAACCTGGCACCCCGGACGGGCTGTTCAGTAGGGCGAGATTAGCAAAACCGTAGAATAGCGTGTTGATTCTGCATTGTCACGTCCCCACCAAGCATAATCAACATGGCAGGCCCATTGAATGACAGTGACTGTTAATGTTAGTGGCGCACGAAGGCCGTGACATGGTGTCCCTCTGTTGCCTACTTAACTCACGTCCCCACCAAGCATAATCAACATGGCAGACCCATTGAATGACAGTGACTGTTAATGTTAGTGCCGCACGAAGGCCGTGACATGGTGTCCCTCTGTTGCCTACTTAACCCACGCTGCTCCGGGCAGCCGGCTGGCCTCTCTCCGGCATTCTTACTGCATCGCGTCATGATGCTCTGTCGGCAGGCTCTCCACACGTGCAAGCTGCTGGCGTCGCGGTTCTTGCAGGAGCGCCTGGAGGGCGGCCTGTACGGCCTCTACCCGCGCTACAAGCTCTACACGGCGCCACTGTCCGTGCTGCTGGCCTTGGTCGCCAGCAGGGCTGTCATCGGCGCCATCCAGAACGACCGCGGCTCGCTCTCCGACCGGCGTGAGTCCCGAACGACCGCAGCCCGGTTTCCGACCGGCGTGAGTCCCGAACGGCCGCGTCTCGCTCTCCGATCGGCGTGAGTCCCGAACGGCCGCGTCTCGCTCTCCGACCGGCGTGAGTCCCGAACGGCCGCGTCTCGCTCTCCGACCGGCGTGAGTCCCGAACGGCCGCGTCTCGCTCTCCGACCGGCGTGAGTCCCGAGCGACCGCGGCTCGCTCTCCGACCGGCGTGAGTCCCGAGCGACCGCGGCTCGCTCTCCGACCGGCGTGAGTCCCGAACGACCGCGGCTCACTCTCCGACCGGCGTGAGTCCCGAGCGACCGCGGCTCGCTCTCCAACCGGCGTGAGTCTCGAGCGACCGCGGCTCGCTCTCCGACCGGCGTGAGTCCCGAGCGACCGCGGCTCGCTCTCCAACCGGCGTGAGTCTCGAGCGACCGCGGCTCGCTCTCCGACCGGCGTGAGTCCCGAACGACCGCGGCTCGCTCTCCGACCGGCGTAAGTCCCGAACGGCCGTGGCTCGCTCTCCGACCGGCGTGAGTCCCGAACGACCGCGGCTCGCTCTCCGACCGGCGTGAGTCCCGAACGGCCGCAGCCCGACCGGCGTGAGGCGGCCAGCGCGAGTCCCGAGCCTGTGGCTAGTGGTGGCCACGGCGTTGATGCCGCATGATCTCCTGAGGCAGCAGCTCTCTGTATGTGTGGTTGGCTGGTGTTCCTGGCGTTTTCTCGGAGTAGCCTGCTCTCCCTCTACAGTGGTGGCGGACGCTCCCCGCGGTGTCCACTGAGGCGGTCGCCCTCCCCTTCAGCTGTACCGGACGTGCCTCGCCTAACGTGTCGTGCCTCCTCTGGGCAGTGCTGGCCGAGCTGTGGCTGATGCTGCGCGACACATTCGCGCCGTGGCTGTCGCCGCTCTCGCTGTCGGACCGACAAGTCTGGCAGCGGTGCGCCGCCTGGATGCAGCAGCTGACCGCCGACAAGCAGCACCTGCCCGCCTGGGTGCCCGGTGACGGGCCGCACGCGCACATGATGCTCACCATGTTTCTGCACTGCGTCATGATGCTCAACAACACGCTGCCCGGTGAGCCTCCGCCGCCGCCGCCCATGGTGGCCGCAGGTTTGCTGCGCTGGACTGACTCGCGCTGGTGTACTTTGGTGGCGTGTTCTTGCTTGTACTTGGTGCTTGTTTGCACTTGGTTCTTGCTTGGTGGCGTGTACTTCGTGACGTCACTCAGCCGCCAGTTCTCCCTTGAGCGGGCTGTTTTATGGCGATGTTGGCCGGTGTGTGCCCGCGACCTCCCGCTGGCGCGAGACGCCACCTCCCCCCCCCCCTCAGTCCTCAGCTGTCCGTGAGCAGGCGGTCGTCGGCGTCAGACGCCAGCTGACCCCCGCCCCCGCCGCCAGCGGCGCGGCCGGCGCTGTCGCACCTCTGGGAGCACTACTGCACCGTGTACGCGCTGCCCTCGGTGCCGGAGCACGTGCGCGCGCTGGTGCAGGCCGAGCTGCTGACCTTGCCCTGGGACCGACTGTCGCCCCAGCTGCACGACGTCGAGCGCATGGTGCAGCTGCTGGACGTGTACCTGCCCGAGGCGCACTCGTTCGCCGCCCAGGTAGGCGCCGCGCGCCGCGGCAGCATTCCGGTCGGTGGAGCATGGGGTGGTCGCGTGACGAGTGGCGCCAGTCCCCACATCCTGTTTACAGCCATGCGAGGAAGCGCTGAGATAAGAATTTGTGTTGAGGTAATGGCAGATGTCATGCTGTGAGAAAGGAAGGCGAGAAGGTTTTGTGGGTCCTTGTTCAATTTTCCGGTTAGTTCACATGGTTTCTGACGTTTCTAAACGGTGATCAAAACCGTATGGGTACTCATTTTGACAATGGCCATTCGCCAAAACCACGTAACGCGATATGAGCCCACCAAGACGTGAAAAGCGTATGCGTTCCACCTTTGGTTTAAGCATATTGCTAATTGGTCAGAGGTTTCACCAAACAGGCACCGTTGGTCATGTCATCAGCGTGTGGCGTTGAGCCGAAAAGTGAGCGCCGAGCGCCTGGGCCGCCCGCCTGCCCGCGGCGTCACTGACGTGTGTGAGACGGCGGCGGCGGCGCTCGGTCCGTGTGAGCAGCGTCTGTCCTCTCTGACGCCAGGTGGTGGTGCAGCTCCCCTGGCGGGAGGTGGTCGAGGTGTACGAGCGCGAGAGCCCCACGGCCAGCGTGCGGCTCCACCTCTGCTTGTTCGCCATCCTCGTCAAGGTGGCCTTCGAACCGAAGATACGCCAGGTGAGGCGCGGCAGCCGGACGGGTGCCAGCGGCCGGCCGGAGGATTGGCGCCGTGTGCTGCTCCCTCGCGACTGGCGCGGTTCAGGCCGCGCCGGTGTGTTGTGGTGTTGTTACGTGTTGTGTCATTTGTTGTTGCAGGCCAACACATCAACACAATGTGTTGGCCTGCATGTCAGCCGGTGGTGAAGACTCCGTTGTTGCCGATCAAGGGGTTTGTGTAAGATACCGTGCGTCTTACTGCTGACGCATGAGCCAGTCTGACCTGCTCACGTCGTGTGAAATAACGGAATTGCACGAAATGCGCGTCTTTGCTTTTATGTTATTACGTTTTTTCTGTTTGTGATTCGGCGAAGCAAGGCACGTGCTCGAGTCCAATAGCCAGTGGCAGTGCTGCGGTCGTATCTGTCGTGTGATAGCCCCGCGCCCGCTCTCTGACGCCGCCGACCCCTGACCCCGTTTCCGCCCTATGACGCGGCTGACCCCTGACCCCGTGCCCGGTCTCTGACACGTCCCTTACGCGGCTGAACCCTGACCCCGTGCCCAGTCCCTGACGCCACAGATTTCTGATCCTGCGTCCAGTCCCTGACCCCGTGCCCAGTCCCCGAACTCGTGCCCGGTCCCTAACGCCGCTGATCCCCGAACTTGTGCCCAGTCCCTGAACCTGTGTTCAGTCCCTGAAGCCCCTGGCCCCTGATCTCGTGTCTACTCCCTGACGCCGCTCACTCCTGGCCCCGTGCCCCAAGCCCTGACGCTGTGCCCAATTCCTGCCCCCGTGTCCGCTCTCTGACGCTGCTGGCCCCTCACCCCGTATCCGCTCCCCAACGCAGCTGACCCATGACCCCGTGCCTAATCCCGGACCCCATATCCGCTCCCTGATGCCGCTGAACCCTGACCCCGTGACCAGTCCCTGACGCAGCTGACCCCTGATTTCGTGCCCAGTCCCTGACGTAGCTGACCCCTGACCCCGTGCTCGCTCTCTGACGCCCCTGACCCGCCCTGACCTCCGCCCTGCAGTCGGGCGCGCTGTTCCTGCTGCTGAGCCGGGCCGAGGCATTCGGCTGGCACCTGCTGGACGCAGCCACCTACCAGCGCGTGCTCAGCTGGTACATCATGTCCTGCGACCCCGTCTCCGTGCTGGAGACGGAGGCGCGGGAGCCGGTGGACGTGGCCCTGATCGGGTGAGTGCCCGCAGCCGGCGACCTGGTGCAGTCCGCTGGCGAAGGGTAGTGTTGGCGCGTCTGTGAGGTTCTGACGCGTTTTCTTCTGCGACCGTGAACAGCAGAACACACAACGTGTTTTACTGATGAAGTAATCTAGTGTCTTCGCAACATCTGTCCTATGTAAGTAACCACACGAACTGTTGCCAGATCACAGATAATGCCCATTTTACATAGTGATGAATAATTTCCTATGATCCGTGCATTTAAGATAACAAACGTGGATAAAATAACGTTGTTTGGCGGGTGAATAACGCGAGATGCAGAATCGGTTCCGCGGTAGCGAGCCCAGTGATAGCATTTACAAAGTCCTAAAAGAAACCAGTCATCGAGCGCTGTCGGAGTCTCCGTTTTGGGTTTGGCTCAGGGGCGTGGGCCGTGTCAGAGCCATGCCGGCTGTGTGCCAAGCGACTATAGCGTAGTCTTCACCCGTCTCTCGGTCTGCGGTTTTCCCAGGCGATTGGCTCAGGCGATTCCTCGGGGTTCGAGGAATCGCCCGGTAACGGATTCGGATTCGGAACCCGAGTTCGGCCGGACTCGGTCGCCGCACTGGGCTGTCTGGCACGGCGATTTGCTCCGGGGTGGTCTTATATGTTCGTCCAAAGGCTTACGGTCTTTATTGTAAACGGTTGTTTGTACGGGCGCGCTGGCTTGGCGCTCCAGATAAACCGCTTATTTATATCAGCGGGACAAGCCCCAAGCACCGTTAGCTGTGTTTGAGCACGGAGGCCTTGAAGCAAAAGTCGCCAGTTGTAACCAATTCACATAAGCTCAATGGAGCGTATCCCTGGGCTTGTTGACAGTTGGAAAAATGTACATAGAAAAATATCATCATTACCTGAAAAACGGGCTCTAACTTACGAAGCGTCATAGCAGGTTCAACATACGCAGTGAAAAGGTACTAGAAATCGAAAGGCCCCGGTCTGTATAATTAGCATGGCATTAGCGCGACGCACACGCTTTGCGTCGCCAGCTCCCCCCCCCCCCCCTCCCCTGCTGGTGGACGTGCATGGCGGCCCGGAGCGCTGGTCACACACTGAAGCCACGGCCACGGCCCGCCCCGCGCGGGCGGCGTCGGGCGCACGGAAACCCCGGCCTGGCCCCCTGCCGCCACCGGCCACGTCCGGCCAAAGCGGCCCCGCGTCGTCCGGCCGGCGGCCCCGCGTCGTCCGGCCGGCGGGCGCGGCGGCGGCGGCGGCTGCGTTCGCTGGCGAGCGTCGTGCCGTCACGGGAGCGTGGCCGCCGGGTTGTCCACACCGTTTGCCCTGAAAAAGCAGTGTTGGTGGTGCGGAAGAATCGTCTTTAATGCGTTTTCTTTGGCGGGTAGGTAATCTTTGTGTATGGGGGGGGGGGGGAGGTTACGTGCAGATGTAATTACCAAGATGAGCGTATTTTTGAAGGAATTAGACCCGCCAAAAATGTTGTCCATCCTGTTTTGGTAGAGTGCGGCGAGCACGGTGATCTTAAAGCGTATTTTGTCAACCCTAGCAGCAGCAGACAAACGGAATATTGCTACTTTTACACCTGTACTCGGTAGAGCTCGCCTTGGCGGTCTGGCCGAAAACACTGCCACGTTTCGTCAAACGCATGTGTTGTGCTCATCTCCCAAAGGGACCATGGTAAAGCCAAAACAAAACACCAAAAAACACATTTTCGGGGTTTAAGAGCGAAACCTGGCAAAAAACAACAACAAACGAGGCGAATTGGGAGACGATGCCGGAGCTCCAACGTGTTTGCTTCGTAACTAATCTATCGGTGAGCCGCCTGCCGTTCGTTAACAGCTACGGGCGGTAGACGATGGTCGGTTTAAGCACGCCCTCAGAGTACTTTCATCCGGTCGTTGGACACCTTCAGAGAACGGCATGGACACTCCCCATCCAGCTTGTTTCACACTTCTCGGGGACAAGTACGCGAAGAAACCGGCACGCACGCCGACCTCCGAAGACGTACCGCTTCCCCGTGTCGTTGACGACCATCGTCTTGGACGTCCTCCTGCCGTAGACGGCCCGGTACAGGGCGTACAGCGCGCCGGCGAGCAGCACTACGACGCCGGCCGTGACGGCGCCGGTGATCACACCTGTCGTCCGGCAGACGCTGCCCGTCACGGACGCTCGCCACAGGCGGCGAGGCGTGATGCCGACGGGTCAAACACACCCGGGTGGGGAACGTGTCAACGCCTTCTACGCCTTTACGGCTGATGGGGTGCAGAACGCCTTTGGAAGCGTGGCTGGGCACCATCTGCAGACGATGGTTGTGGGGGACTAAAAATATGGTGTTTATGTGTTAGTTAATGATATATATATATATATATATATATATATATATATATATATACATAAAGTAGTAAAAATTTCATGGCAAGGACAGCAGACGCTATCATTTATGTACTTCGTATACTTCGTACGTGTTGCCGTGCTCTGCAGTGCAAGCTACGAAAGGTTGAACCCTCGTAAGATGCTCCAGACGTAACACAACGATATTGATAAATGACTGCAGAGAGAGAACATTATAAATTAAAGAACATATATATACATATATATATATATATATATATATATATATATATATAGCGATAAAATGCAAGTCAATGATATCGAATATGAATTGTTAAACGCGAAGTACAAGTGGCGCGGAAGAAAACGGTCCCGCTGTGGGTCGGTGACTAAACTAGGAGGCACTTGTGAGCGGCCTGGCCTGAAAGGCCTGTGCTGAGGCGACTGACCTGTTATGAGGAACCGGTCCTCAAAGGTTCGGATGGGGAAGCACTTGCTGCCTCCCACGATCGTCCCGTTATTTCGAGCGCTGCTGCATATCCTGAAAGACATGCCGCGTGCGGTGCTTCAATCCAGCACAGCTCACTTTGGATTCAGGATCATGGTCGATGCCCTTCAGGGTCCGACCTCCTTCAAACATGAAACCAGCAGCTGAGATCGCGGCGGTCGTTTACATTTGATTTGAGAATGGTGGCATCTGCACTCAAAGCAGGCGTCGAAGAGAAAAACATTTCGGCAACGAGAGCAGTCTACGTATTTGCGATATGGAGAACCGGCCTCGACCCTGGCGGTGCGTGACATGACCGCCGGATGAGTCAGCGTGTGGAACCTGGAACTTCCGGCCAGCTGCCTGACGCGTCTCTGCATGAGACCGCCGCAGAGATCTCGTTTTCGACGCGCCCCTGCGTGCTGAAGCCCGGCCTACCGCGACAGCTACGTGGACGTGCCAGTCATTGTGTGGGTTACGCAGCTAAACTGCTGCTCTTCAGTGGGTGCGTTACTCCCGTCACGCGCCACGCGGCCTCCAACACTGTTTGCGAAGGCGCGGACAGCAGCGTGACACAGTCTGGTTCGTGAGGCAAGTCATGCTTTATCACCGTGCGTAGCTCCAGCTGACACTTATCATACTACCCGTGCGATGAGACTACAGGTTTTCTCGTATTTTTCCATTATTAGGCGCGTTATCACTCGATCTCCAGACTCTACGCATGGTGAAAAATGACACCGATCAGCGACACGTGCGACGTCGTGGAGATTGCACCCAGCGGGATTTGACGTTAGCGTATCCGAGTACACGCCTAGGAACCCTGAAACTGTGTACCCAGATTGGGCGTGGTGCGTCATAACTTGTCTGCACTGCTCATTCATAAGGCGGCTGCTGTGTGAATACCTGTACTTGGCTCCTCGGGATAGGGGTCCGAATGTGAGCCTCTTCAGCTCGTTCTGGACGCCCGGGTCCAGCTGCGTCTTCAGCTGCTGGAAGTCGGTGTGGTTGTCCAACCTGGAGAGTGTCACCACCACCTGATGACGCAAGCACGGCGGTGTTACGACGCTGCGGGGTGAAGGTGGCCCCAGCCAGAGCACGTGATGGCGACATCAACATTGAACGCTGCGCCGACGCGCGACGGAATACATCAGGAGGAGCGGTCTAGGTTTGCCTCAAATGCAGTTGCGCGCAGTCGGTCTTCCCAGACTATCGCACAATCATGGAGTTGACTAAGGAGGATCGCGCCCGCTCCGAGCTGATTCGGCTCGAGCGGGTCCGCTGCGGTGCTCCGGACCTGACTCAGTTCTACGTGACGGACGCCGTCGGTGAGGGAAGGGGGCAGAGGATACCACGGAACGACGTCCCCCGTGATGACGTCACTGCGGCTTAAACGCGAAACGGTAGACGTAAACAAATCCTGGGGAACCTTCAGCGTGCATTGGCAGTAAGGGGGGGGGGGGTGATAACATTTAACTTCTGAAGGTTATAGTGAGCCAGGTATTCAGTACAGTAGAATTGTGTACGCATGCGTGTAAGCACGCATGTGGAAGTATGCATAAACAGCTGAAGACAATTTAGTTTGCACTATTTCTGTCCACCTTTGCGTACATTCACGCGTTAGTTGCAATGCATGGCGGAAGTAGCACGGTGTTCATAGAAGCATACTTCTCAGAAGCTAATGTGGCGTCGAGCAGATATGGTTCGGGCTGCTTACAAACACAGATGGCCGTACTTGTTTCTTGCCCCCTTTCGCATCTCAGCATGAACGCAATGACGCTTTATTCCAAATTGCCTGACGCCTGCCATGCCGCAGTAACATACTGGTAGGACACACTGGCGTCATGTGAGGCGGTCGGGGGGGAACAATTTTGCCGTTTTTGGACTGAAAATTTTATCAGCGGAAAGTGTATGGCCCGATGGGCTTTTAATGTCGTAAGGGTATGCATAGCATTCTCTTGGCATAGCGTTTGCATGCCTTGAGCAGCATGTTTGAGTTGTAAGCCACTGACATTGAGTACGGACACTGGGAAATACCTGGGCTGCGAGCATTGGCAGCTGGAGAGCAAGCACCAGCTACGCTGTCCGGGGCCGGTCAGCGGCGGCCATCCCGTCCCTCTCGTTGGGTAACTCAGCAGTTGCAGACTCAGCAAGTTGTTTGGTCAGCATTCCGTTCCCCCAGGAGAAAAACCGACCTAACAGGCGCTGCTTCTGCGCGCGCCGTCAAGCCAGCCCGCCCGTGCGCGGTTCCCCGTGCCTCACGTGACCCGCACGTGACCGGCGCGCTCACCTGATCGGCCGTGGAGTTGCGCTTCACGATCTGCACCTCGGCCCGGTCGTGCGTGACGTGGCTGAGTCGGACCTGGAGGACCGGCGCCTGACGCGCCGCGGCCGCCGCCGCCAGCGCCAGCAGCGCCGCCGCCGCCGCGGTCCTCTCCATCCCGTGCCGTGGCGCGGCTCCGTCTGACGCCGGCGCGCGGCGCGGCGGCCTTGACGCGGTGTTTTGGGCGCGCCGCCGGCGCCGGCCGCTGAGGCCCCGGCTCCGCCGTCAGACCCGGTGACGGTCGCCCCATAGCGGGGCGAACCCGCCGCGCGTACGCGCGGTGGGAGGTCGTGTGGCCTGTTGTGTGGGGGGGGGGGGGGGGGCGGCGCTGTGAAGGGGGGGGGGGGCGGTCGGCGTGACCGGTCATAGAGAGCGATATGGAGCGCGGGAGCCGTGGACGTGGGCCGTGCGGTGTGCACGGTCCCGAGGCAACGGCTGACAGCCAGCACGTGGCCTGGCTGTGCTTAGCACTGGCTGCTGACTACGTCACAGTGGCAAGGTTGTAGTGGGTAGTGGGCAAGCGTCCTGGCAGGAATGTGAGCTTTTCAATGGTTGTTTACACAAGGGTCGTGTTGATGTCATTTTCTTCGCAGCACACCGGCCGGTGGTGGGCCTATCGTACTTGAAACTGGGCCAAATACGGCATTATATTAAGGCTATCCACGCTGGGGCCGGGATCCAGGATCACGAAAGTTTGCAATGTAATGGGATGAGCTGTGGAAAAGTTGTCGAAAGTACTAGTTTCCACACCGTGGCGAGAAAGCTGACATTTAAAATGAGTTTCCAACCACAATAAGTGCAAAAGCACGGCCCAGTCTCCATCGCTAATGTGTTTGGAAGGGTCTCTGGCGCACTGCGCCATTGTACCAAGGCACCAATACTAGGACATGTGCGTGAATGATACGTAACGGCGGTTGGTGTGTATGGAATAAAATGGCGTTAAAAACGAAGAAATATGCAGTCAGTTGTGCATGTTTGGGCCTTGTTTACGTTCACCATACGTTTGAGATGCAGCGCTAAGTGACAGATTTAAAATTATTTAGGGATGATTTACAATAAAGGAGATTAAATACGCTTCGGCAAGTTTTACCAGCTTTTCGCGATACTTCATGGCCGACGAGGCATTGCGAAACGATTCCCACTATAGGTCACGTGGCCAAGAAACGGTGCGTGCGTGCGTGTTGTACCGAAGAGGTGTGCGGTGATAACGATGAAGAGTAGTGACAGCGATGCCGCCGAGCATAGGCGTTGGTACGGGAGATGCAGAGATAGCCCCCCCCCCCTCCCGCCCATCTCACCTCAAGACGAAACCCCCTAAATCTGGACCTTTCCGAAATACGCGAAAATTTGTTTGGTACGCGCATTGGCCTACTTGTTTGCCCCTCAGCCTGAGATCTCTGACGACGCCACTGCTGTCAAGTGAGCAACGTCAAGCGTCGACGTTTGTCACTAGTGTGGCGCACATCCCAGCACGCGTGCATGACAAACTCCGCACTGTACGCGCCTGGCGTGCGTGCCGACAATCGCGAATGCTGGTTTTCGGGGTGCACATATCTCACGATCTCTGATGCGTGGGTCCTCCGGCTCACACCTGTCTTGTATGCATTGGTATATTCCTTAAGTTGCGCGGACAACGAGCCCCAGCGTCTGGCGTTATCCCGGCTGACATCGGGCCCCAGCGTCTGGCGTTGCCCCGGCTGACAGCGAGCCCCAGCATCTGGCGTTGTCCCGGCTGATCACAAGCCCCAGCGTCTGGCATTGTCCCGCCTGACAACGAGCCTCGGCATCTAGCGTTGTCCCGGCTGACAACGGGCCCCAGCGTCTGGCGTTGTCCCACCTGACAACGAGCCTCAGCATCTGGCGTTGGCCCGGCTGACAACAGGCCCCAGCGTCTGGCATTGTCCCGGCTGACAATGGGCCTCAGTGTCTGGCGTCGTCCCGCCTGACAAAGAGCCCCACCATCTGGCGTTACCCCGGCCGACGACGAGCCCCAGCATCTGGCGTTGTCCCGGCTGACAACGAGCCCCAGCGTCTGGCACTGTCCCGCCTGACAACGAGCCCCAGAATCTGGCGTTGTCCCGCCTGACAACGAGCCCCAGCGTCTGGCGTTGTCCCGCCTGACAACGAGCCCCAGCGTCTGGTATTGTCCCGGCTGACAACGAGCCCCAGCATCTGGCGTTGTCCCGGCTGACAACGGGCCCCAGCATCTGGCGTTGTCCCGGCTGACAACGAGCCCCAGCATCTGGCGTGGTCCCGGCTACACCGCTGACCTGGCGCCGCTCGAGCCACCCCGCTTCGCCGCTGACTGGCGAGGACCGTGTGCCGACAGGTTCCTGCAGGTGGCGGCCGGCCACGTGTCGACGGCGGCGCGGCTGCATCCGGAGGCGAGTCAGAAGCGCACCGCCTACGTGTCGGGCGTGGTGCGGCTGCTGGTCAACGCCGCCGCCACTCACAAGAGCCTGGTGACAGCGCAGCCGCACGGCTTCACCCGCACACTGCTCCGCCTGCTGCAGGAGACGGAGCTGATCGTGGCCAAGAGTGAGTCACTGTCGGTGTGACTGGATATTAAGTGAACCTCGCCCTCATTGCACTGCAGGTGCAGAATTGTCTAATGGATAGGCTTCGTAATGTATCGATGAACGGGTTTGCATCAGGCGTTAAATCCCAAAGATCGGAAGCTCCGATCTTTTCCGATTGGGAACCTTCGAAGAATCAAAAGGCATGCGCTGCAGTGTTGTGGTCGGCTTGAAAGGCAGTGAATCGAACCGAACACTGCATGGCTGAGAGTGCCCCGCGATGTCGGTGGCGTCCGGCCGTGACGCGCCCGTGTGCCGCCTCACCGGCGTGTGCCGGCGCTGCAGTGTCGCCGGACGAGGGGTTCCGGGAGGCCACCCTGCTGACGCGCGAGCTGCTGCAGTGCGCCAGCGCCCGGTCCCCGGCGCCGCTGCAGAACCTGTGCGCCAGTCGCCTCACCAAATGGGTGAGTCGGCCGGCCGCCGACATGGCGCGCTGCGCGGTGCCTCCGTGGTGGGCCTCCGTGGTGGGCCCGCGCTGAGACCTTGTCACTGCTCTCGAGGGCTATCGCGCGGAAGTGTGCGTCCAACTCAAGACGCTTCGCGGCTATGTGTTCTCCTTTTGGGCGAATCACATGGAACGCAAGGCATGCAGTTAGTCGCTGGTTTTACATGCCAATGTTCATTCGATTCATTTCAACAGAGTTGACAGAATACTTGCCTTCACCGAGTGTATGGCCCATAACTGAACGGAAGTGCAGTGCTCTCCTTTGGCTTCAGGCTAACGTGCGGCCTGGGCCAACGCGCAACATGTTGGCGGTATTGATTGGTGTCCAGTGCGAATGCGGCGTGCTTTACCCTCCCGGGTATCTTCCACCGACCCTAGTTTGGTTCGCACGCAGCCTGTGTGAATATTGTTCTGTGCTTCTGTTGCTGAGGTGGCGGAGGAGAGTTCCTCTGTCCTGCTCTGCCCCATGCTGAGGACGTCCGGCACCACCATCTATGACATGCAGCACCTCTCCAACTTCTGGGAGGCCCTAATGTCTACCATCTTAGCCAAAGGTCAGCTCACCGAACTTGCTCTCCTCGACTGCAGAAGCTTGTGACGACTTGTCCGCTTCGGCGTGGGACGTTTCCTGGCGTGATTTGCGCTCGGACTGGTGTGGAGACACCGTCGTCACGCCTGCTGTCGACGCTACCAAGTGAACTGAAAACTACGATCTTTCGAACCAAGCGGCAGTGTTGTAGACTGTCGTACACAAAGCATGCGGACGTCTCGCCGCTGTTAGCCCGCCTCCGCGTACCTCAGGGGTGGAGGCGGAAGGATAACGTGCCCGTGCGTGTGTGGCCAGAGTCGAGCGCGCACTGGCTGGACCTGGCTCAGCTGGCCGAGTTCCCGGCTGCGTCCGTGGAGCGCCTGCTGACGGCCAGCCAGGCGGCCGGCAACCTGCTGGTGCTGCACCTCTACCTGCTGCAGCGGCTGCAGGCCGAGGCTGAGCCCCGCCAGCTGGCCGCCTCCTGCGTCCACTGGCTGACTGAGCTGACGATGCTGAGGTGAGAACCGTCTCCCCTCCCTTGCCTCTCTCCTGCGTTCACTGTCTGACTGAGGTGACGGTGCTGAGGTGAGAACCGTCTCCCCTCCCTTGCCTCTCTCCTGCGTTCACTGTCTGACTGAGCTGACGATGCTGAGGTGAGAACCGTCTCCCCTCCCTTGCCTCTCTCCTGCGTTCACTGTCTGACTGAGCTGACGATGCTGAGGTGAGAACCGTCTCCCCTCCCTTGCCTCTCTCCTGCGTTCACTGTCTGACTGAGCTAACGATGCTGAGGTGAGAACCGTCTCCCCTCCCTTGCCTCTCTCCTGCGTTCACTGTCTGACTGAGCTGACGATGAGGTGAGAACCGTCTCCCCTCCCTTGCCTCTCTCCTGCGTTCACTGTCTGACTGAGCTGACGATGCTGAGGTGAGAACCGTCTCCCCTCCCTTGCCTCTCTCCTGCGTTCACTGTCTGACTGAGCTGACGACGATGTGAGGTGAGAACCGTCTCCCCTCCCTTGCCTCTCTCCTGCGTTCACTGTCTGACTGAGCTGACGATGCTGAGGTGAGAACCGTCTCCCCCCCTTGCTCTCTCCTGCGTTCACTGTCTGACTGAGCTGACGATGCTGAGGTGAGAACCGTCTCCCCTCCCTTGCCTCTCTCCTGCGTTCACTGTCTGACTGAGCTGACGATGCTGAGGTGAGAACCGTCTCCCTCCCTTGCCTCTCTCCTGCGTTCACTGTCTGACTGAGCTGACGATGCTGAGGTGAGAACCGTCTCCCCTCCCTTGCCTCTCTCCTGCGTTCACTGTCTGACTGAGCTGACGATGCTGAGGTGAGAACCGTCTCCCCTCCCTTGCCTCTCTCCTGCGTCCACTGGCTGACTGAGCTGACGATGCTGAGGTGAGAACCGTCTCCCCTCCCTTGCCTCTCTCCTGCGTCCACTGGCTGACTGAGCTGACGATGCTGAGGTGAGAACCATCTCCCCTCCCTTGCCTCTCTCCTGCGTCCACTGGCTGACTGAGCTGACGATGCTGAGGTGAGAACCGTCTCCCCTCCCTTGCCTCTCTCCTGCGTTCACTGTCTGACTGAGATGACGGTGCTGAGGTGAGAACCGTCTCCCGCCCCTCCCTCCCTCCTGCGTCCGCTGGCTGACTGAGGTGACGGTGCTGAGGTGAGAACCGTCTCCCCTCCCTTGCCTCTCTCCTGCGTTCACTGTCTGACTGAGATGACGGTGCTGAGGTGAGAACCGTCTCCCGCCCCTCCCTCCCTCCTGCGTCCGCTGGCTGACTGAGGTGACGGTGCTGAGGTGAGAACCGTCTCCCCTCCCTTGCCTCTCTCCTGCGTTCACTGTCTGAGGTGACGGTGCTGAGGTGAGAACCGTCTCCCGCCCCTCCCTCCCTCCTGCGTCCGCTGGCTGACTGAGGTGACGATGCTGAGGTGAGAACCGTCTCCCGCCCCCCCCCCCTCCCTCCTGCGTCCGCTGGCTGACTGAGCTGATGGTGCTGAGGTGAGAACCGTCTCCCCTCCCTTGCCTCTCTCCTGCGTTCACTGTCTGACTGAGATGACGGTGCTGAGGTGAGAACCGTCTCCCGCCCCTCCCTCTCTCCTGCGTCCGCTGGCTGACTGAGGTGACGATGCTGAGGTGAGAACCGTCTCCCGCCCCTCCCTCCCTCCTGCGTCCGCTGGCTGACTGAGGTGACGGTGCTGAGGTGAGAACCGTCTCCCCTCCCTTGCCTCTCTCCTGCGTCCGCTGGCTGACTGAGCTGACGATGCTGAGGTGAGAACCGTCTCCCCTCCCTTGCCTCTCTCCTGCGTTCATTGTCTGACTGAGATGATGGTGCTGAGGTGAGAACCGTCTCCCCTCCCTTGCCTCTCTCTTGCGTCCACTGGCTGACTGAGCTGATGGTGCTGAGGTGAGAACCGTCTCCCGTCTCCTCCCTCCCTCCTGCGTCCGCTGGCTGACTGAGGTGACGGTGCTGAGGTGAGAACCGCCTCCCCTCCCTTACCCTCTCTCCTGCGTCCACTGGCTGACTGAGCTGATGGTGCTGAGGTGAGAACCGTCTCCCGTCTCCTCCCTCCCTCCTGCGTCCGCTGGCTGACTGAGCTGATGGTGCTGAGGTGAGAACTGCCTCCCCTCCCTTGCCTCTCTCCTGCGTCCGCTGTCTGACTGAGCTGTCGATGCTGAGGTTAGGACGGTTCTCGTCCCCTCCCTCCCTGATGAGGGACGGGCAGGATGCTGCTGTGACCGCACCATCGCACGCACCGCCGTGACCAATCGTCGCGGCATGATGGAGTCTCGCTCAGGTCACGCCTTGGCTGGCTGAGTTTCTGCGTGACATGACCTGGCTTGCGGCCGTCGTGTGCGGTGAGCGGGCTCGGTGAGCCGTGCGCGGCCGCCCTGCTCTCCAGCTCGCACCGGTCGCCCGCGCGTCACCGCTCCGCGCCGACCGCCGGCCTCCTCCTGACCTCGTCTGCCCCGGCAGCGACTCGGCCGAGCCCAAGCTGTGCCTGCTGCTGCACCAGGCGCTGCTGCTGCTGGAGCGGTTGGCGGCCGCCGGCTTCACCCAGGACGTGTGCCGCCACGCGCGCGCCCTGGCCGCCGCCCTGCTCACCTGGGGCGAGGACCGCGACGGGAGCGGCATGCTCGGCGCCATCGGACTCGGCCGACGCTCGCCGTTCTCGACGCAGTGCGTGCGCCACAGGCCGGCCGCCGGGCCGGGCACCTGGAATGTGGGGTTTGGTGTGCTTGTGTGCCTTTGTGACGGTTCTTTTATTGATTTGCGTAGGATTAACAGGGAAATGGGTGGCTTGTAATTAAGTGGTAAAGCGATTATGTAAGGGAAAACAAGACAGACGCGGTCATTATCTGTGTGTGTGCGTACATATGCTTATGCCTATGCCTGTGTTTATGTCTATGCATATGTATATGCGTCTGCGTATGCCGACGCTTAGCCGACAGGCAGACAGACGCTCTGAGATGGGACCAGCTGGTTTGTGTGTCGCGTTGTGCGCCCGACGCAGAATGACCGGTGTAGTCGACGCGTCCTTAAAGCAACAATAAGCAGCTGGCCAGCTGGGTGCAGCGGGGTGGCGCCGGCGTCCAGCTGCGCGACTGTCGCTCATATCCGCTGTCTCTGAGTCTGCTGATCTGCCTTGTTGTCAGACCCCTGCTGCTGTGTCAGCCCCAACGGCCCCTGTCTATGTGAGCTGGCTGCTGTGTCAGCGCCCACAGCCCCTGTCTGTGTGAGCCGGCTGCTGTGTCAGCGCCCACAGCCCCTGTCTATGTGAGCTGGCTGCTGTGTCAGCGCCTACAGCCCCTGTCTGTGTGAGCTGGCTGCTGTGTCAGCGCCTACAGCCCCTATCTGTGTGAGCCGGCTGCTGTGTCAGCGCCCACAGCCCCTGTCTGTGTGAGCTGGCTGCTGTGTCAGCGCCCACAGCCCCTGTCTGTGTGAGCCAGCTGCTGTGTCAGCGCCCACAGCCCCTGTCTATGTGAGCTGGCTGCTGTGTCAGCGCCCACAGCCCCTGTCTGTGAGCTGGCTGCTGTGTCAGCGCCCACAGTCCTGGTCTGTGTGGGCCAGCTGCTGTGTCAGCGCCCGCAGCCCCTGTCTTGTTAGCTGGCTGCTGTGTCAGCGCCCACAGCCCCTGTCTGTGTGGGCCAGCTGCTGTTACGTGCCACACCTCCCCGGCTCTGGGCCCCCTGCTGTGCTAGCTGCGGCCTCACCTCTCACGTCACCCGCCGCTGAGCTGACGCCGTGCCCTGCCGTCAGGTTCCGGCTGCTGTGCCGGGTGATGGCGGCCACGCTGCTGTCTCAGCTGTGGGCGGACGGCTCCCTCCGGCTGGAGCCGGTCCCGGAGGAGCCGACCGAGCGACTCTCCAGCGACAGCGCCGCCAGCAGCGACACCAAGTGGTACGTGACCCCGCCCTGTCCCTCCCTGGCCGGTACTGAGCGACTCCCCAGCGACAGCGCCGCCAGCTGCGACACCAAGTGGTACGTGACCCCGCTCTGTCCCTCGCTGGCCGGTACCGAGCGACTCTCCAACGACAGTAGATCCAGTGAATATGCTAAATGGTACACGGTGTCCATCTATCGCCAACCTATAGTTAGTATCTTCAGCGCCGGGAAGTGCTCGCTGGGTGGTTGCGACGGTGTGGTTATTGACTCAGGTCCCGTGACGTTTGTGTGGTGGGCTTCCCGGTGGCTGCCGGGGGTCCCGCTGTGACTGACCATAGCGCTCTGTGGCGGCGATGACTGCGAACCCGACTGTGATGACTGACCATAATTTTAACTGGTGTGGTACCCGACAATGTGACATGGCTCGCCTTGTCGCCGATGTGGTGTCTGTGATTGACCACGTGTGCCTGACCTTGGCGGCTGATCGGGGTGACCACGGTGCGGACGCGTGATCACGTGACGGGGCTTACCACGTGTGTGTGAGATCACGCGTGGCGCCGGTGGCTGAGGAGCGCGGCGCGGCTGACCGTGGGCGCCGCTTCGCCAGGGGCCTGCCGCACGGCCTGCTGCCCGAGGCGTACCAGGCGTTCGAGCGGCTGACGGCCCTGCGCTCGCGCCGCGACTACGCGCCCCTGCTGCAGACGCTGGAGGAGGCCGTGGCCGACGTGCTCAGTCCGGCCTCCACGTTCGGCTCGTGCCGGCCGGCGCTGGTGGAGCTGGTGCGGCGCTCCTACCACGACCCGTGTCTGCATCAGCTGCTGTGATGCGGCGGCCCCTCTGGCGCCGGGTGTTGACACTGTCCGTAGGACGGCGACAGCTAGCGGGCTCTACTGGGCCGCTCTCCGACGGACTGGTGGAACCTGCCGCCGTGCTCGTGGGGCTGATCAAGACACGCGCGCTGGGTATGCTCTCAAGAGCAATCCAGACACGCTTTGGGCACCGCTCTTTGGAGCGACGAAGACATGCACTCTGGGTGTCGTTATCTGGAACGGGTCACGCGTCTGGGTCTCAATATTAAAGCACACGACCACTGCCAACCCTCCCACTGGCACTGGCCGTAGAAGCGAATGGCTGGATTGATGGCCTTAGCATTCCAGCGCAGCGCCAAGACGCCTTCAAAAGAAATGCTCCAGTTATGCTTGCGTGCGGCATTTCAGGTCAGGCACAAAAGCTCAGAGTTCACCTAGTGGCACGCTTTTCGTCGTTTTCATAAGGGACAATCATGTACGATACGCTATGTTTTTCATCATTGATATTGTCACGCGCGCAGGTATTCATAGGGTTAAGTCAGGATTCTTAATAACAACTAGCAACACGGTTCTGGCAAAAACACTTTGATGGAAAGACAACGAAAATTGCATGTCCTGGACACGAATGGCCTAACGTGTAATACGAGCGACAGTTTGATATAATTTCTGACTTTTTGAAGCACCTCCTTCACATAATTACATAAACGCTCACTACAGGAAGTGTTGACACCGCATCCGAGCTTAGAGGTGCTTGTTGAAACAGGGCCCTCGTCCCCATGTTCGCAAACTTGGCGGAGTATTTCGCCGGTGCAGAGCTAGCCAGTACTCCGACATCCGAGAAGCACACCACCGTCACCACCATACAGCGCGGCCGAGCCCGGCGCTCACCTGCCACGTGCCGAGTACCATACAGCGCGGCCGAGCCCGGCGCTCGCCTGTCACGCGCGGAGGACCATACATCGCGGCCGAGCCCGGCGCTCGCCCGTCACGCACCGAGTACCATACAGCGCGGCCGAGCCCGGCGCTCGCCTGTCACGTGCCGAGTACCATACATCGCGGCCGAGCCCGGCGCTCGCCCGTCACGTGCCGAGTACCATACATCGCGGCCGAGCCCGGCGCTCGCCTGTCACGTGCCGAGTACCATACATCGCGGCCGAGCCCGGCGCTCGCCTGTCACGTGCCGAGTACCATACATCGCGGCCGAGCCCGGCGCTCGCCTGTCACGCGCGGTGGACCATACATCGCGGCCGAGCCCGGCGCTCGCCTGTCACGCGCGGAGGACCATACATCGCGGCCGAGCCCGGCGCTCGCCTGTCACGTGCCGAGTACCATACAGCGCGGCCGAGCCCGGCGCTCACCTGTCACGTGCCGAGTACCATACAGCGCGGCCGAGCCCGGCGCTCACCTGTCACGTGCCGAGTACCATACAGCGCGGCCGAGCCCGGCGCTCGCCTGTCACGTGCCGAGTATCATACATCGCGGCCGAGCCCGGCGCTCGCCCGTCACGCACCGAGTCTGACGTGCTCGGGGCCCGCTGGCGAGCGGCAGCACCGGGAGACGTCTGGCCACGAACATTCGCTCGACACGCCTGTCCCGGAAAGACCGCGCCGCGGATGGGTGCAGCGCACGCATGCGGTCCGGCAAAGCTGTTGCGAGCCCGGCCGGTGTCAGCTGCGTCATGTCTCGTGTGAAGTCGGCCACGTTAGTCGCCGTGTCGAGCGGGGCCCAGGCTGCCGGCGGCTCTGTGAGAGGGGCTGTAGTGCTGTCGCAAACGGCGTGCGTGGTCTGCGGTGTGCAGGTGTCAGATGTCGAGATATATATATATATATATATTATATATATATATATATATATATATATATATATATATATATAGCGGCCAGTTTCGCCTACACGCGGTCTGATTGTACGACCGGTTTGCAAGCTGACATCCCCATAAATTATGTTGCCAGTTGTGGATGCGGAAAAGTTCATGTGTTTCGTGAACGTCTTTCGAGCAGTTTGAGCTTTTCGCATTAATTCACGCAGTGCACAGGCAAGGGGAGCCTTGCGTTGTAGTACGTACTTGCTTGCACGTCTGTAGTGGAGGAGAATGGGAACGCGTATCGTATTTATATGGACGAGGCGACTTGTTGCTCAGTGTTGGCTCTCTGGTGACTGGCGGCGCCTGGCAAACGCTGGTACCTCCGGCCGCCGCGGGCTTGGGACTGTGTGCTGGCCACTGGATGGACCAGGGCGAGCGCGGCGCGGCCCCAGCCGGTGTGTTGCACTGACCTCGCCCCGCCTCCGTGCCAGGCGGGATGACTGCGGCCCGCGCCGTCACGCTGATGTCACGCGCCAGTATCTGAGCTTTACGCCGTTCCGAGCGCTCCGCTGCTTACGGATGTACGCACGGATATGTGCCCAGGGGCGGCCCGACCGGTGTTGTGAATAGCGTTTGACGGGTCAACAGGGGTTTCGTAGCGATTGGTTTGGTGGGATATAGGAAAACCCGCTCGTGATATTGGTTGTGTATGCTGCGTATTACTAGGATACGATCTCGTGTGGCGGCACGTCCGTATCTGCCACTGATGGGTGTCTTTCCATTGATTCCGTGCCGGAATGCGCTGCTTATGCCTTTGACTGATTATACACGGCACAGGCGTGGGGAGCGTTCTGTTGATTGTCGCACGCACCTAGGCAGTGACATTTAAGCGAACCGAGTGCTGCTTCAGAAGTTTTAGGTGATCTACCCACAGCAATCGACGAAGGGAATCCGGATGCTGAACAGAGAACGGAATAGAATCCAAACAAAGCAGGCATAATTGTATTTGTGACGTTCACTTCTCGTGCCAATTTCCCAAGCGGTCGTATGTTACGGTGATTCCAGGGAGCCGCTGCCACTGATCTTGCATCAAACGGCAAAAACGGGCCAGGTTTGGTGGCCGATCTTCAAAATGGGGGGAGCTCCAGACTAAAGATGACATTTTCGTTTTCCTTGGCGTCCGTTAGTGTCCTGATTGACGTCTGCTGGTTGTCTTGGGTCAGAAAGAAACGTTTTGTTAAGGAAAACTGTGCAGACACCGGGCACACGGATGACCAAGTTAGGTGCCCAGTACGTCACATGTGCGCAATCTATGTGCCTGGCATGACAGACTCATAGCCAGAAATCTGCTTGGGCTTCATGTGGATGAGCTTGGGCAACGCATGGACAGTTTGAACTTGCCCAAGAAGTCGGATGTACTTAGACCATGATCCGACTGTGATGGGCAAAACTGAGCACCACCACAGCTCAGCCAAACCACAGCAAGGCTCAACACGGGTGTCAATTATGCAACATGATTGGGGGGGGGGGGGGGGGGCGGAGTCTTAGAAGTCGTCATAAGAGGACGAGTACGAAAAATGTGTCGAGCGTAGTCAATGCATGTTCTTGATTTCTGGCCATGAATTCAGAATATATCTATACACGCACACACACACACACACACACATATATATATATATATATATATATATATATATATATATATATATAGCAAACTACACCTACCAAATCTTGTTAAACCTCACGTGCGTAGCTACAGCAATTACATATTGAACCCTGGCAGTTTGCATCAGTTTCGTATAAACGCACTTGTTTTGTTGAGCTGAATGGGTGCAGTTATGTCCCTCTTGTGAACTGTGGAGTAAAATTTACGTACAATTTACAGTTCTCAGCGTCTGTAATTTTTTGGCTTGAAAGTGTATTCACGGGAATATTGTCCACAATATCTATATCCGGCATTGCATTCTGTGTACGTGAAGCTTTCCGACATTCCCAAAAATTCATTGGTAAACAATGTACATTTCACTTAAAAGAAAACAAAAACATAAGCACGCCTCCGCGCGTCATTTCAGAAAATGGTTCTCAACCTTTCGTCAAAGCGCTTAGGGACGTGCCATCCTCTCGATAATGCCTTTCCGGCTCACCTCACCAAACACGCATTGCCAGGCAGCTGTAGTTCAGGGAGACACTGTTCTAAGCTGTACTGAAGGAAAAACAGCTATAATCTGCTTCAGTTCGAATGAATGGCATGTGAAACGAACATAATGTCCAAGCCACTCGCGGCGCATGTGGAGTGTAAAAGTGTCGCTGGTTGAGCTAGCTCCTCAGTGACCATGCTCGTCTTGGAATCTTCAGCCTTTGCTCAAAACCGAGAAGTAGGAGAATTCCATAACATGGCTTTGACCACGCGAGCTCTCGGGCCTTGAAACAAAAACCCCGACGGCCGGCGTTGCAGTCTCCGTACGCCGCTATGGTTCTGCCCCCTGTCAGTATGAGGCGGTGCTGGAGAGCGGACGAAAATGGCGACGTTTCTGAAAGAAGTACTTTTGAAACACTTTAAGATGTCAATTCGAGCGATTAGCAGGTAATGCGGAGGCATTTTTCTTTTGTGCAATTTAACTCTTTATAATAGAGACAGATTGGCATTCACGGCGCTGCGAATTGGTGACGGAATTCGGTGGAAGAAATAGACAAGCAAACATAAAATCACTCTTTTCTTAATGCTGGCGCTTTTTTCCTATTCAGAAGACATCCTCAGCATTCTAAATGCAACATTTACACCCCTATGTAATTTCCGAACGGTACGAATTCATTTTAAAAGACTTTCGGAGGGATTGTTTCACAGCGGTCGTTCTCGTGCGCCAGTCGCCCGTCGCCCGTGTTGGTCTTCTAACGCCGCTCGGTTTCATGGACACTGCAGCCGCGGTCACCGGTTCTCTTGCTTCTAAACTTGCGGGTACGCAAATTCATTTCTTAATATGTTTCACATGCTGCTGCGGATCAAGGACACATGCAGTGGTATAACTTTCTAGAATGAGTTTTGGGGGCTGAGCCAACAAAGTTAACCTGACCTACCCTCAAATCCTGATTTTCTCTCAATTTCGGCTGCTTTGATATCCGTCCCTGATGTCGAAATTAACTTCAAAAATACCTGGCCGGTCCAAAATTCTTTTCATGCTGGGGAATGGCTTCACTTTTGAAGCCGCTGTGACAGTGGTAATGATGAGATATGAAGATCATGATATAGATGGTGGTGTGTTAGAACCTCCTGTACCGTCAGTTCAGACACCAGCTGCATTTCATTGGCCCAGTGTTTCCTTTTTCGCTCAGATGTATTTGGGGCAGTGGGTTAAGTAAGACATTGGAGGGGCTTAAAGGTATGGGGGCTGATCTATCCGTGGATGATCAATGAAACAATTCGCTCGGCGCACCAGCCGCGTGCGGCTCTGTATTCCAGACTCCCGAACAACCCACAAATCCGAGCTGAGTATCCGACCCCGGTTGTAATCATGCACTCCGCCGCGTAAGTGGCGACACCTCTTGGTGGCGACCATCAACAGTCAACCTATATGCATATCAGTGTGGAAAACAGAGATCACGGGAAAATCATCACCAATCTCGAGATGTAACAGCCATTTAGTCTAAAGAATGATGCCTGCAATATTCCACTAAAAAACTATTTCTACTAAAATGATTCGTAACCTGACGTGCCGTGAATGATCATTTGCGTCTGTTCTATGATAATGATTGTTTAGTGTATCGAAAACGGACTGAACCTGATCGAATGAAAACATATTGACCTTCTTCCACGATCTTGCAATTTCTTGCATGTTATATGCTGTTAAGACATTGCAAAGGATGTGAGTTGTAAGCAATGAGAAGAATATCTAGAGCTTGTTGCAGTCTTGTCATACAAACTTCCAAGACGGTTTGGGGTTTTCTACACCTCCACTCATACGAATTGCAGCAGATGTCTGTTATCCTTGCGGTCAACATTTGCGCTGACTGGCCACATGTCCGGCTTCGGGATAGTGTGACGACGTACGCGATAAGTTATATTTCCTCATTACACCAGCACGATGGCATCGCACAGCTTTGAGGAACGATGTGCTACTGCGCAATGAAGTGTACGGGTACTTCACCCGTAAAGAAATCCTGCTGATCTACTGCGGCGGGTGGAAGCAAAGCGGTTTCAGCTTCGGTACGCACGGCGACGACTTGCCATCACAGCTTCCGGACACGGCCACCAGGCGGCAGATCTGCAGCCGCGGGCACCGCGTGTTCGCGCAGCTGGGGAGGGAGACGTGGCGGCAGACGGGCCCTTTGGGTCCCGTCTGGCAGCTGTGCTGGGCCTCGCAGCCGGTCTGGTAGCAGTTGACCGGGCGGGGGCGGCAGGAGCCCACGCCCTCAGTCAAGTGACACTCGTGGCCTTCCGGGCAGCCGCCGGCGCAGCCCAGCGAGCAGCGGACGCTGCAGCCGAAGTTGCAGCAGGCCATCGGCGCCGGGCAGTCGGCGGACCACTGGCACAGCACCTGCTGTATGCCGCAGCCGCTGGAACGCTGGTTCACCGGACAGGCGTGGCGGGCAGCTGGAAAACCGGGCAATATTGCATCGATAATAAAACTCAGTTATCTCGACCGCGTTCCTTTTGCATTTCCTAATGGGCTGAGGTAAAATGCCTGTTTAAATAAGACACCAACGCTCGTTTTTACCACGGGTCAGCCGTCACGTACAGAACTGAAGCGTCCATAAGCGGGGTGTCAGGGCGGGGGAGGCAGGCATAACTGGAGACCACATGCGCTAATTACACTAGCAAACTACGCCACGACTCCGGCACACGAGGTCCGGCTAAAGCCGCCCACACTCGCAGTGTCTGGCCCACCAGCCTCGCTGGAACCCTTACCTTGGCTGGCGGTCGGGGCCGTCACCGCGGCCACCACAAGCCAGCCCGCGGCAAGAACCATCGTGACGGTCATCACGCCGCGCCGCGCACCTCTACTGCGCCACCCGGTCCGCCTGAGGGCCCTGCGAGCACCCCGGGTCTCAAGGCCGCAGCGGCGGCGTGACAGCTCTGACCTTAACTGGGCGCCGATCTGACCAGGCGCTGCGCCGCTCACGCCACTCATCGGAACGGGGTGTTTTACATGGCGGCCCTGTGCGGCAGGCCCAGGTCAGACGTGTCGGATTATCTGGCGCAGTCGTCTTCTGTGGCATATATCATTCTTGTTGTACTGCGGATGTTTTTGGATGGCGTGTGTATTTCAGACATGCGTTGTTAAAGTGGTTTACATGGTTATAACGTTGCTGCAATACATTCAGATCCCTTAGAGACCCTACAATATACCGACCATTCAAATAGAAAGGAAAATATCAGTAGTTTTTGTTTCTGGAACAGCCTATCACTCTAGAGCATCCTGGATCTACCCGTTGCACTATTAGCTGTCTAAAAGACAGCTTCACAGACTAAAGATAGCGTAATAAGGGTCTAAGCGACAATGACCACAGATGGGTTCATGTCTGACTTGTTTGCATAATTTCGTTTGCTATCTGATTGCGCTAGAATCGACTGCACACTCCGCAAAATGTATTTGTATATGCCATCCGATGTAATCACTAAGAGTTCGTCGTTTACAAATTCGAAGGATGACGTACATAACTTTAAATTTGTGAACACGCTACGCCTGTGCGTGGCTACGTTACGCGTGTAACGAGCCATGTATGTTAGATTGACATGCAATGTGAACGCAAGCTTTACTCGGCCATCTTCCCCAAACTCATCCACCCATTGCCAAACAACGTCAAAATGTTTGGTTTTGTTTGGTTTTCCCAACCGCCTGATTATTCCCAAACAATGCCTGGTTTTCCCGAGCGCCTGATTCAGTAACAATGGAAGCGTTTATACTTATGAAGCTTCGCCGCTGAAAGGCAGCTACGTCAGCGTCACTTTAGCCTGCTCATTGGGGATGAGGTCAGAGTTCTATGGTCGTCGTCTTTTTTATGTTGTGCTGACAGCTTGGCTAAACTATGGGACGAAGTGTCGACAGTCAAGGGACACATTGGGCTGCGGAATACTATAAATATGGCGTGTTTTTGAAGAAAAGAAATATGTCTCGCAGGCATATCGTGAGTACATCTGAGCCCCGCAGGCTGCTACATTTCAGCTTTCATTCCCCACGTTTGTCCTCAGGGATGTGATCTGCTAAAATGAGTCACCAAAAGTTGACTCAAACAATGAAACAAACGCAGTGACCTAGAATCGCTTTTGAGCCAGGGTGGGAGTGAAAAATTCTATCCCAAAAAGACGGCCCGGGAGGGAAAAATTCAAGTTACAAAAGGTGGAACTTATGAGCTAGTGACTGACGCTTCAGCGAACAAAGACATCTATTTCAATTTGGCATGGGCATAATGTCATAAACCTGACAAAACTGTTTTGTTTTTGAACATCTTACGACATTAAAGTGAAACATAATACAATAAAGCATAGCAACTTCATGACAGTGTAATGAGCATAAAAAATTCAGTAACACCAATAATTTGATGCTGCACCTTGCACTTCCCTTCCACAGCATTTTTAACACAATACAAGGCAAAGGAATCCAACAACAAAATAACAAGAGAAAATTCAACAAGCATAAAGCATTCAAACAAAAAACAAACCTTTGACTCCTACACATCAGCCCATCACCAAGCCACATACAATACACATACCTCTGGCTTCTGTTAAGATGGGGTCAGGGAAAATAAACAAACTGTCACTGTTTCTTACAAAATACAAATGCTTATTTCCATGAAAGTAGCCTAACTGTGCTTAATCTAAAGAGGCCTTACTTCACCTTATCCAGTCTAACCTGTTGGTACCACAGCAGCAGTTGTGAGTTACTGATTCCTGCACAAGTCCTATTGTCACTTGCCGTGTACTTAACCACCTTAACCTAACTTAGAGTAGCCCATATGTTGAACATCATCTCAACTCACCTACCTGTTGGCAGCAGCACTTATAATAAAAACATGATAAAGCTCATTTTTTGGCTGGTTTCAAGTTGCATTTTTATTCAGTTCATTTGTGTTTGGTTGCTGACATCAGACAAAATTGGTAACACACAAAGGAAAACATTTTAAATCAGTATTCTTCAAGTACTTCACCTTTTTTAGAAGAAGAAAAATCTCCACCGCGAGCGTTTTACGCGCAGTGCGGCACGGGCTCAACCAGCTCGCGTTAGCAGGATTGCCCAACTTTGAAATCCAATCCAAACGACATCTTTAGCACCAAAAATAATGAGAAGGCAATTCACATTATTCACTACGTCGTATCAACCACTGCTACTCAAAATGCTCGCATGATTGCCTATCATCTTCAAGAAATAACCATCTGATAATATAATAATTTCGGCCACAAACAGGTCATATGATTTTTAACACGCAGCCGACGATTTATAGCATGTACTAAAAGGGCAACATAAGCACCAAATCACGTACATCCGAGCAGTCAAGAAAAGTATCCCAGTTCTTCACATTCGTGTCTCGAATTGATATTTCCAAACAGACAGCACAGAGAAAAACTCAACAATGTCGGCGGAACTGAAGCATTTCCAGCAGTCTTAAAAAACGGACCAAGCCACGGGAACCAAACACCGAAGCCAAGCCAACGTTTTCGGTACGGTACATTGACGTCTATTAGCGCAGTGCATCTCATACACGAGTCCGGATAATGTGATTCACACTATTAGGACCAAACACATCGTGACGACATTGTCGCTTAAACTACAACACTTGGGTTCAATTAATATGACTACTCCGGTGCCGTGACATGCTGCCATCATGTCGTGCAAGAGGGACTGCGTAGTACCCTCTTAAAGTAGTGCACCTCTTGTACAATTCCAACGAGCAAGGCTTGAAATCGCTCTGACATCCAGAGGACATACTCTGCCGAGATAATATGCCAACAGCCACCCTAAGGAAACAGGATCAAGCCTCGGAACGACAGACTGAAGCAAGGCCAGCGTTTTCGGTACGGTACATATACGTCTGTTAGCGTAGCGCACCTCACACACGAGTCCGGATAATGCGATTCACACCCTTAGAACTGAACACGTCGTGCTGACAATGTCGATGGAACTGCAAGATTTCGGTCCGATGAATAAGACTCATGCATTGCCGTGAAATGCTGCAATCATGTCGTGCAGAGGGACTGTCGTAGCACCCTCTTAAAGTAGTGCACCTCCTGCACAATTCCAACGAGCAGGGCTTGAAATCGCTCTGACATCAAGAGGCATACTCTGCCGAGATATTATGTCAACAGCCACCCTAAGGAAACGGCTCAAGCCCCGGGAAACGAAGACTGAAGCAAGGCCAGCGTTTTCGGTACGGTACATATACGTCTATTAGCGTAGAACACCTTACACACGAGTCCGGATCATGCGATTCACACTTATTAGGACCAAACACATCTTGCTGACGATGTCGGTGGATATGCGAGACTTCGGTCCGATGAATAAGATTCATGCATTGCCGTCAGATGTTGCCATCATTGGCGGACGGACTGCAGTAGCACCCTCTTCAAGTAGTACACCTCTTGTATAATTCCAATTGGCGAGACCTAGAAACCGCCCTGACATCCAAAGGCGTACTCTGCCGAGATAATATGCCAACAGCCACCAGCCAGCCAGCCAGCCGTCGTGCGGACAATGTCGGTTGAGTTACAACACTTCGGTTCAATGAACAACACCCATGCATTGCCGTGAGATATCACCATCACGTTGCGCGGACTGGCCGTAGAAACAGCCTCTTAAAGTTGTGTACCTCTTGCATTATTCCAGCTGTCGAGGCCTGAAAACGGCTGCGGCATCCAATAACATTTTCTACCGAGGAAGTACTCTCGTGTACAAGGTACGCTGCGCTTATAAATATATACGTACCGTACCGAAAACGTTGGCCTCGCTTCGGTCTTCGGTTTCCGGGGCTTGGTCCGTTCCCTTAGAATTGCTGTTGACACATTATTTCGGTACGGCGTGTCTTTGGATGACAAAGCGGTTTCTAGGTCTCGCCAACTGGAATTATGCAAGAGGCGCACTTCTTTAAGAAGGTGCTACTACAGTCTGTCCGCACATGATGGTGACATCCCACGACAGTGCATGAGTCTTATTCCTTGAATCAAAGTATTCCAGCTCAACCGACAATGTCGGCACAATGTGTTCATTTCTACTTAGTGTGAATCGCGTTATAAGGGCTCTTGTTTCAGGTGCCCCGCACGACTAAACGTATATGTACCGTACCTAAACCGTTGCCTTTGCTTCGGTCCTCGGTTCCCGGGGCTTGGCTTCGTTCCTCAGGGTTCGTGTCGGGATGTTATCTCGGCGGGGTGTGTCTTTGCCTATCAGAGTGGTTTTTAGGTCTCGCCAATCGGAAATATACAAGAGGTGTACTACTTTAAGAGGGTGCTACTACAGCCTGTCCGCACAAGATGGCAGCATCTCACGGAAATGCATCAGTCTTATTCATCGGACCGAAGTCTCGCAGTTCCACCGTCATTGTCAGCACGATGTGTTTATTTTCCATAAGTGTGAATCGCCTGATCCGGACTCGTGCATGAGGTGCACTGCGCTAATAGACGCATATGTGCCGTACCGAAAACGCTGGCCCAGCTTCAGTCTTCGGTTCCAAGGCTTGGTCCGTATCCTTAGGACTTTTATTGGCATAATATCTCGTTAGAGTATGTCTTTGGATGTCAGAGCGGTTTTTAGGTCCCGCCAATTGGAATTATACCAGAGGTGTACTACTTGAAGAGGGTGCTACTGCAGTCCCTCTGCCAATGATGGAAACATCTGACGGCAATGCATGAGTCTTATTCATCGGGCCGTGGTCTGGCATATCCACCGACATCGTCAGCAAGATGTGTTTGGTCCTAATACGTGTGAATCGCATGATCCGGACTCGTGGGTAAGGTGCACTACGCTAATAGACGTATATGTACCGTACCGAAAACGCTGGCCTTGCTTCAGTCTTCGTTTCCCGGGGCTTGAGCCGTTTCATTAGGGTGGCTGTTGACATAATATCTCGGCAGAGTATGTCTCTTGATGTCAGAGCGATTTCAAGCCCTGCTCGTTGGAATTGTGCAGGAGGTGCACTACTTTAAGAGGGTGCTACGACAGTCCCTCTGCACGACATGATTGCAGCATCTCACGGCAATGCATGAGTCTTATTCATCGGACCGAAATCTTGCAGTTCCATCGACATTGTCAGCACGACGTGTTCAGTTCTAAGGGTGTGAATCGCATTATCCGGACTCGTGTGTGAGGTGCACTACGCTAACAGACGCATATGTACCGTACCGAAAACGCTGGCCTTGCTTCAGTCTTCGTTTCCCGAGGCTTGATCCGTTTCCTTAGGGTGGCTGTTGGCATATTATCTCGGCAGAGTATGTCTCTGGATGTCAGAGCGATTTCAAGCCTTGCTCGTTGAAATTGTACAAGAGGTGCACTACTTTAAGAGGGTACTACGACAGTCCCTCTGCACGACATGATGGCAGCATGTCACGGCAACGGAGTAGTCATATTAATTGAACCCAAGTGTTGTAGTTTAAGCGACAATGTCGTCACGATGTGTTTGGTCCTAATAAGTGTGAATCACATTATCCGGACTCGTGTATGAGATGCACTGCGCTAATAGACGTCAATGTACCGTACCGAAAACGTTGGCTTGGCTTCGGTGTTTGGTTCCCGTGGCTTGGTCCGTTTTTTAAGACTGCTGGAAATGCTTCAGTTCCGCCGACATTGTTGGGTTTTTCTCTGTGCTGTCTGTTTGGAAATATCAATTCGAGACACGAATGTGAAGAACTGGGATACTTTTCTTGACTGCTCGAAGGTACGTAATTTGGTGCTTATGTTGCCCTTTTAGTACATGCTATAAATCGTCGGCTGTCTGCGTGTTAAAAATCATATGACCTGTTTGTGGCCGAAATTATTATATTATCGGATGGTTATTTCCTGAAGATGATAGGCAACCATGCGAGCATTGTGAGTAGCAGTGGTCGAAACGACGTAGTGAATAATGTGAATTGCCTTCTCATTATTTTTGGTGCTAAAGATGTTGTTTGGACTGTATGATTTCAAAGTCGGGCAATCCTGCTAACGTGAGCTGGTTGAGCCCGTGCCGCACTGCGCGTAAAACGCTCGCGGTGGAGATTTTTCTTCTTCTAAAACAGGTGAAGTACTTGAAGAATACTCAACACAATCGCTCTTCTCCTAAAAGTAACATAACTTTTAGATGACCATGCCAGTTTTGCTGTTGTCTTTTCAGCTGCAGCAAAAGCATCTATTTGGGCTTGTTTATTCATATTTAGTGACAAAGTCTGAAATGTTGGCTTCACATTTCAAATGGGGTGGTCTATTTGCTTAACACTGATATTTACCTCATATTATAATTGCTATGCAGCTTAGAGTATCCCAGTGTTAAAAATATAGTGCGTATATGCAGTGCAGTCATTTGCCAGTCAGTAAAGCATGACAACTATGGAAAACATCTGGCTAAAGCAGCCATGAGGGACCACTTTAAGAAATTTGGGGCAAATAATCAAAAATATGGAACAAAATAAACCCATTGCATGCCTTCTGGCATCATAGTTTGTCTTATGACAAAACTCGATGATTGAATTAGAAAATGACTAGCTCTGATTACAAACATGTGATGAAAGCAGGTAAGGTAAGCAATTACTTGGGTTCACACGAGACTTGCTGGCTTTTTCAGGGCACACTTTTCCTGGTCCTCCAAAACAAAAAGTCAGTACCACAGTTTGCACAGTTTGCTGACAGACAGAGTCATCCCACTCACCAATATCGATATCACCAATTGACAAATATAAATATCAATCACGTCCACCAGCCTACGAGATTAAGATACGGAACAAGTAAGAGGTGTGCATGATACACATTTCCGGAGGGCAGAATTTCGCCACCAATCATTTCTGTATTAGCTGCGTCAGGTCTGTCCCAAAGCTCTATATGGCAGCATAAGGAAAGCCTTGTCTGGTAGCCTGGTGAGTTAGACACTCGAAAGGCTTCGATTTATCAGTATCGAGCACCGCCATGAACCCAAAAATGTATCACCGAGGGTTTAACAGGGCAAAATGGGGGTAAAATAAGTTCCGTGCTTCAAATTATCTCCTTCATTCCATGTGAATTGTTCACTCCCGGGTGCATATCAAACATCTTTGGGCGGTTGGCGAATTAATCCAATTTATGTATAAAATACGTGCAAGTTTGCAGTTGGAGCATATTGCAGAGAAACTGGTCAACATTTTAAGCAACAGATGTTATTCTAAAGGCAATGGGACAGGAAGAAAGAATAAAGTTTTGTCACACTCGTACGATACCAAAAAACGAAGGTAGTTAAATGAATATAAAAACTGACACTTTTGTGGAATTTTTTGTAATCAGCTGATTTGACTTAAAAAGCTGTTAAAATAAATCTTCAAACAGTGATATTCATCTTGTAAATTTAATTTAGAAGACATTTCTTGAATTTGTAACTCGTGCATTTCAGGAGTGATGCAGTTTAATGGTCGGATTTCTTCAGGCAAAAGAAATACGTGGAGCGGAATTCTCTACCAGGCCTTGCTGGTGCTTGCACCAGGCTCTGCTTTCGCGGTGTGGTGGTGAGATAAAAACATTGGGGATGCGTGAAAACCTTGTATTTGGCACACGGCTACCGATTGTGATGCATTTTGTAAATAAACCAAACTTTACGCGTGCAAGCGGTTGGAGTCGCTTGGGGGGGGGGGGTCTTGGGCTTGAACGGGCCTGACGCCCTTGCTCCGTGCACACATAGACATGATTCAGATGTAGGTGAGGCAGGACATAGCCATAGGTGTCCAGGTTATGTGGAGCCTTGTTTATGCATGGTGGTTTCAAGTGAGTTCGGTTTTGGATGACATCTGAAAACCTTAGAAAGGGAATTATGGGTTTGGCATGTGCGATTATACAATGTCTGGCAGGAGTGAAAAATTCACAAAATATGGGGAAAAGGAGTGAAAAATTCCTCCTCATAAGGTGTTGCTTTACACCCAAAGTCGGCAATTCTAGGACACTGAGCAAACGTTTCCGACCTGAATCGCTAAGCAGGACTTTTTATAAACTTCGTTTTATGCCCCTTAATTTGGTAACACGCTCTTGGTAGATAAATTACAATTCCTCTATCATAACTGAAGCACGGCCTGTTGCAGCCATATGTGAATGCTGCTAGGTGCATGTGTGCAAAACTGAAAACTATGGTGAGATATATTTCAAGCAGTTGATGTTTTAACACACAGACACATCATTCACGCACATAATAAGGTATATACAGGCTCGGTGGATCCTGACTACCAAGTGACTCTCGGTGGGGTACATAGGACTCTGTGTGGCCTACATTCTTGGTAACTTGTTCTTCTTTGCCTCATTCACGAAATCACTTGACTTCTACGTCCCACTGCTCTTGTATTTTACCACCGGGAAGTACATTTCCTTGATCAGCTACTTGTGTGCCTGTTGTGAACCAGTCATCAAAACCAGACTCATTAAATTGCAAAGAGCTAACACCAACTTCTGTTTGGAAGAATTATTTATTTGCGACAGACACGGAAACAGAACCAAAGCCCGGCCGCCCACTCCAGCTTGTAGCCGCCGGCCTTTATCCCCTCACATCGTCCAGGCCGCGCGGGTCGACGGCATTATTCACGTGATCTTCTCATCGCAGCAGCGGTCACTGCGCAGTCGTCTGTGGGCGGCGGCGAGCGTCTGTGCGCCGGCCGCCGGGACCGGCAGCCACTCCCCGGCCGCTGGAGGGGATTAGTGACGTCACCAGCGCTAGATGCACTCGAGCGGGCCGCCGCGGTCGGCGCAGGACTTTCCTGGCGGGCAGGTGAAGAACGTGCAGGGGTGCGGAGCAGGCAGGTTCTCACAGGCGGCCACCAGTTGGCTGCTCAGTGGGCCGCAGCCCGGGCCCACGCAGGTTTCCTTGACCATGCACCGCTGGCCCGTACTACAGGGTGAACACGTGGGCACGCACCGCCGGCTGCAGCCGTACTTGCAGCAACGCCGTGTGCCGCTGCACTGCGCGTCGCTGGTGCACTGGTCCGGGGTGTTCGCTAAGCATGATATTTTGGCCTCCAGGTCGTTAAAGGGACAAACTCTGCTGGGTGTTGTGGGCCAGTAGGCGCCTGGAACAGAACAAATTGTTATGTTATGTGCCGTTATGTGGTCTACGTACCGACCATACCTCTATCCCCATCCCCACCTAGACGTTCATTTAGGGCCTCTCACTAGCCACAAATCACGAACAAAAAGACACAAATTCCAACGTTTGTTGAAAGGAGTGCTCCACATTTATATTGAGTCTTGAACTTAAATAGCCACCTTGAAGACCTTTCGGTGCGGTTCACAATCCTGCCCTTCTTAAAAGCCTAAGCCTCCTAGTTTCTGAGCTAGGTAAGATGTATCGGGGAGGGCATTTCAAAGACGCCTTGGCATTCATGATGTCAAAATAACGCCATTCGAATCCTGCAATTTCATAACCCATGCGGCGATCAAAGCCAAGAAAAATATAATTACTGATGCTTTCATATCTGGCGTTCGTAAACGCGACTTCCAGGTATAACGGCCGGCAATTAGCTATCAGTCAATGTTGTGCGAGGTACGATGACGTAATCAAACTACGATGCATTGAGGAACACATTTACCGAACAGAGAGCAGTGCTGTCTTAAGCCGTCTCTTCCACTTAATGAGTATACCAAGGAGCATAAATGATATTTTTTCATAATATCTGATGCTTGCTTTAATATCTTCGGATGCGAAACATTCCGTTTAAGGACACATGACTTCCGTACCCACTGACATTGCTCGGCTCTTCTTAAGGCATTTATTTATGGTACAGTTGTTGCGGCACGAGGTCAGCACCTAGTCGTGTAGGTCACCAATAGGTGGCGCCAACGAGTGCTGCTGTTGTGTGTGTGGCATTGTGCGTCCCCATAGCTTCGCTACTCTGCTAATATTAGGTAATGATGTTAGTGAAATGCCTACCACAAAACGGTTGACAGTATGACCATTGTTTGGCCGCTATTGGTATATTGACTACCGGAACTAGTAGATGTTTGCTACTGTGAAGTGTGGTAGTCAAACCGAGCCATATCGTTAAAAGACATCCGTCCCTCTTATCCTCTATCTTGTCTCATCCTGCATCCTCGCGACACCCCGCTCGTCCGGGGCAGACCGCATGCGTCAGCCACGAGTGGGGCGAGAGCCCCGTGAGAGGGGGACCCTGGCCGGGTACTCGCGCACGCGCGGGTTAAAGCTCCACGGCTGGCCCCCCAGGGGCATGCACGTCCGTCCCATCGTTAACCGTTTTCCTTCATCTCATAGCCCTGAAATGATCATGTCTGGTCGAAAAGGCTCTAATCCAAAAAACAAAAACAAAAACAAACCTATCGTTAAAATACTATTTGTAGGGCCTGGCAGCGCAGTGTTTATTGCTCTTCGTGATCCGTGCCTCTCCGGACACGTTTCCCTGTCTGTCAGCCCGGGCCAGCATCGCCTCGATACCGGCACCGAAGTTTCAAACCGGACCAGCACGACCAACGCAGCAGTGCTAGTCCCGGCCACTCGGCCGCAACCAGCCTGTTGACAGCCGGAGTCCTGAGGTGCGGGTGATTGCGCTTGTGTCGCATTGCACGGGGGCTCGGGTTGTTAACTGAAGAGAACAAAGGACAACTACTGCCACATTTTCTCTTTCGTCGCCGAATACAGTGACATACGCGACACAGTTACGGGGACGGTTCAGTCACAAATAACCTGCCACTCTCATATGGTGTTCTGACCACTGCATTCAGACAATGGGACACGTTTTTGTGGATGACTGAGGCGGCAAAACACGGGCATGAACACCGCATGCATACCACAGTAACACCCAGCATTTTCGCGGCGCACTTAAAGCTGCGTCGGCGCGGCACATACCATCTCACATCACTATCCAGCGTGGCTCTCCTCTCCCCCACCGAACATGGCACGTGTGTGTTGTGCCACACCGCGGCCGCGTCACGTCACACAAAGCGTTTATTTTACATCACACGCGAATATTGTCTTGTGTCGCCACATAACAGCTGTCTTGCGCCGCCCGTGGGAGCTGTCTTACGTCACCCGTGACAGCTGTCTTATGTAACCGGTGACGGTCACATAAGGTAGCTATGTGGCCAGCGTGACCGGTGTGTCTTATGTGCCCTACACCACCCATACCGGCTGTCTTTCATCGCACGCTTGGCTGTCTAACTTCACGCAAACAGCTATCTCACGTCACACGAATGGCTGTCCTACATGACATGCACGCCGTCTTCCGTCACACATATCGTGTGTCCTACATCACATCTTCTAGCCATTCTAAATCACACGTACCGCGATAGACATCAAGGGCGCATGGACGTTTCAGAAAGCCTGTCGCGGTAATTTTGTTTGTTGGAGCGCCTGCCTGTCGTTGCCTTCCATTCCGTTCGAGTTGCTTTACACGCTCGCCATTTGCCCCTGGCGGGGTGGCCAGCGGTCGGCGACACCGGCCGCGCTAAAGGTCAGGTGACGTCAGTCGTCGGGGGGCAGGGTCGGCGACGTTGAGCACTGTGTGAAAGGAAGCTCTTGACGCAAAAGGACGCCGTTGACCCAGAAATTGACAATCAGATGGTGGGGCATGGGTTCGCGCAACAAGCACTGCTTGGCGTGGGTGCTGCCCAAGAAATATATCCGGCCACAAAAGGTTCGGACTCAATGAGGAAAAGTATGCGTGTAGGTGTGCGGGGAGGGAGAAGGGGAGGGGGACAATGTCAATTTTGGAGCTCGTTTTCCAGGCGTCGCCGTAGGAGTAATATTGAACATTCTCAGAGAAACGGAAGCCGGCGCCCTAAGAGCGAATTCTCTCTGGCTTTGTTCTTAATCCTATCTCCATAGGAACCAAACCCTCTGCAGACCCTTTGTGACGGGTATGAGCTACCTCTCACTCCGCAGAAGTCCTGTTCGTGATCGCCGTGTCAGGCGTCCACACCTTCATCTGTTCCAAGAGCCTCCACCCTTGAGAACAGTGGGCTGAGCCGGACGGTACTGCCCTCGTGTGCCCTGGGGCTGGGGAGGGTTCTAAGCCCCAGCGTAATGTAGTTGACCGACTCATGTGCTCTCCGCGGTGGCCAGGGGCCCGGACGCTGGACGTAGCATGGGGACGGACATCTCGGTCATGTACCAGCAGGAGTGGCTGCAGAGGCGATGTGTTAGTAAGCTGCTAGGAGTACCGCCCTAGGCCAGGAGCTGTGTTGATGCCATTGGTCTTTGGAAGCCAGCACTATGACACATAAAGTCATGTCAGCTGCCGTGTCAAGGTCATGTCAAAGTCGCGTCAGGATCACCAGCTACGCCAAATATTGCGGTACTGTCTTTTAGCACATTCTTGTGTTTCCAACGTTACCGCATTAGGTCAACATTCAGCCCTTGTCCCGCCTAGACCTTGATTTAATTGAAACTGCATTTATATTGTTTTAATATGTGTGTCTCACTTGGTCCCTTACCTATTACTTTGTTTTCTTCCTGGCCGCTTTTTTCAAAGAAGTTTGCTTCTATTGTGTTTTATTCAAAGGGATGGAATGCGCCGTGATGACCACCCGGCATGAAGCAATGGCTCCACAGAACACCAGACAGACAATCTAGTACGCTCCCACTATCAGTGGAAAAGCTCCGCTTGTTAAACGATGTGCAATGTCCCATGAGTAAAACGCAGTGAACCATGAAAATGGCAGGCAAAAGCGTCTGACACATCTCAAGAAAAACCTTTGAACTATTCACTGCATTCGGTCACCGCCAAACATGTTCTTATCGTCTAATCTATCGTCTAAACTCGTCTAATGTCGAGCTCTCTTTTGGCACACACTTGGAAATGTTCATTTATTTTCCCGTCGGCGGCGGGGACAAATGAGCCCGATTCACAACATGTCACGTGATCATTTAACCAAGAACAAGGTCACTGGAACCCTCCGGGGACACCAGCGCACAGTCAAATGGATCTGAAAGACGGACGACACCTGAAGTGAACGGCTACAGGTAACCTGTATTAATTGTGGCAAAGCAGTAGTGAAACCAAGATTTCTGTCAACTAAGGTGGTCCGTTGGTTTTGTTCTCACAGCTGGGACTACAAGACTTCAGTACCATGTGTCACTCCGAAAACTAAGTTAATTTGAAGTTTGATAAAGAAATCCTTGATCATGTTCGCGGACAGCACCTGGGGTGCTGTCTGCGAAAATGACCAAGAATTTCTCAGGAATTGGTGGCCAAAGGGTCTCTGACCACCAATCTTACCAGCAGGAGCTCCGGCAGCCTACTGAGATAAACGCCATGCCCTCGAACGGTCAATCGAGCACCAGCTGCCACCGCGGAATTCCAAGCGTACTGGTGCGCCGCCCGGTATGCGGCTCAGCGACACCAGTCATCACCACTCACCAGCCAGGTTGACGGAGGCGATCACCAGCAGAGCCACCATCGCGACAGCCGGAGACGAAGCCATGGTCGGTCCTGACAACCCTGGATCGCACGCCGCTTTTAAGGCGCCTGGTCGCTTGTTCGCGGAGAATGGGCGATGGCAGCGCCACAGGCGGCCACACCCATCAGCCCTGATTCAAGTCCGACCTCCTAGGTGACCGGCCACCGAAGCGTTCTTCAACGGTGGGGGTGCTGGGGCGTGACGCCACCTAGTTGAAGGTTTTCCATAGACTTGGCATGTTAGATGTCAGAAGGTCAAATAAAAAACGTACTGGTTCGTCATGTGGTCATGTCGCGAAGTCGATCGGATACATTGGCACACTCTTCAGGTTTGCCGTTGCACCCGTATCCGCTCATTGACATGCATCGGTGTGATGCGTCAAGGTCAAATTAAGTTGTATTCCATTGAAGTAGGGAAATCTTGCGAAGTCAAATCGCTTGCCTAGTCAACTCCCCGGCCACTATTTGCTCTCCATGCTTCCATTCTTAAGATTGCAGTGCTGAAGACATAACTACACCTATTTTACACAGTCATCCCCCGCAAACCATTGCCTCTTAAGCTTAACGCCGTCTTAACAATCAAGCTTACAATTAAAGATAAATGGACGCTGTCATGCACGAGTCTGGCACGTGCCAAGGTCCAGAATGTATGGAAAAACCTAGCAAAATGTGCCTTGCTCACTGTAAAGCAGCCAGCTTGGGCTGCCACCGCGTGCTGGGCCGGTCAGTGCTGCAGGGCAGCCCGGCCGGTGACGCGGAAATCCCGTGACGTCATCACGGCCCGGCGCCGGGGGCCATCACCAGCGTCCGGCCGCTGCGTCCCGCTCTGGCCCGCTGCTGCCAGGCGCCTGGTGAACGCCAAAGGGGCCACTCATTCGTGATTGGTCACTGTGTTTTTAGTACGTGAGAGTGAATGTGGCTTCGCATGTTTAACAAAAGTAATTGACGTTGCAAGCTGTGCTCGTGGTCATGAGATCTCAGCCTCGTTGACTATGAGCTAGCGCAGCTTGAAGCGTCGAGTTTTGGCAATAGCCCAAATTGCTTGCTTGACAACGTCGCCTACCCAGCAATACAGGGAATGATCCACATTTAAGGTTATTGCAACAAGCCTTGTGACTAATGGCAAACTTTGAGCTGGTAAAGACCGCTCTAGACAGCTAAATCCATTATCAAGTAAAATGCTCCTCAATACGTCATTGCTTGGTGACGTCATTGTACCGTACACAACACTGATTGAGGACCAACTGACGGCCTTTTTCGGAAAGCGCGCTCACGAACGTCATATATGAGCGACTCGACAATTCAATTTTTCGTGGCCTTCTTCGCCGCGTGGCTAATGGAATGACGGGATTTGAATAAGGTTATAATAGCGTCATGGATGTCTGAGTGATCATGAAATAGTCTCTCCGAAACGGTCTGCCCATTTTTGCGGGCATGTAGCTCAGAGACCAGAGAGGCTTAGGTCTTAGGAAGGGCAGGGTTATGAACTGCACGGATTGATCTAAAATGTGACTGCCTCAGCTCAAAACCCTATACAAATGGGGAATACTCCTTTCAGGGCCCCCATTTTTGGTCCGAAATAACGATATACCTGTCGCAGCAGTCTCGGTTTTGAAAGCAGACGTACTTCATGTTTGACAAGACGACCAGCGATCTTCACACATGATCTTCCCATTTAGGCTGACGCCATATAACAATATTACCAGTCTTCTTTTCTGGCAAAAACATTCCAGCTCGTGCAGAGCTCAATGCAGAGAAGGGATGGTTTCCGATCAGGGGATCGCAGCCAACGAAACCACGGCTGTTGGTGCGGCGACATCCGTGGATTCCGAAGCGCCCGGCAAGGCTATTAGGTTTTCCTAAGCACCAAAGCAAGCACTGCCTTGCGCAGATGTTAGGGCGAGCTTAATTATTTCGAGTGCTTGTTGAGAGTTTGTGATGTGGCAATTACTCCTCCTATATCTCCTGACGCCTCCTCAGTGCTTCCGCGTGAAGGATGCGGTGCCAAACTTGGCCATCTTTTTCACCCTGCTGTGTGCAAGCATCTCTTATAAACTAGAAAGCTTTCTCAAGCCGGTTCTTTACTCGACAATCTCCTGAGCTCTTGTGCGAGCCGTGTTTAGTCTAATGAAATATGTGCGGTGAGGGGAGGAGGCAAACCGGGTGTTATACTTGTCCCCCTTGTATCAGCAAAAATGTCGGATAAGGTCATTTGATATCTGACCCAACAGAACATTGCGCCCTTAGCACTCACACTGCTGGAAACAGAACGACGGGGTGAACGCGGCCCAAAACTGCCCACAACATCTCTTTTAGGTGTCACAATATTGGTGATACGGCAAAAGCTACTACAGACGGAAGTGCTACATTAGTTATGCGAGGCATTACTTCTACTGCAAAAACTTATACCGTATTTACTTATGCGCGACATTACTGCTGCTCCAAAAACTCATACACGACACTACTACGAGTGTCACACGACACAGCTTATGCTGCAAAAACTCATACACAGCGTGAATACTACAAGACAAAACTTGAACTGCAAAAACATGTGTCAGCCATTACTTCTTGCAAAGGCTTGCAAAAGTATTTACTTGTACGCTAACATTGCTTCTTGTCTACGCGACGCATACTAGTTAACGACTCTACTTCTTCGGCCAATACATATCTGCGACATTTGTGCAACACGACACGGGTCATAATTCAAAAATTGCAACCGTCAGCACCCCAACCCACTCAAATCTCATCAAAATCCTGGAGGGAACGAACGCGTGGGGGCACTGGGGCGAAATCAAACTATTGGTACCCACTCAATGATGTTGATGCATAATTGTTGCCTCAAATATTGCGATCGACAGATCAATGACGATAATGGTTATACACGACATGTTTCTGCTGATAAACCATGGTGCGCTGCTATGATGTTGCAAAACGGAATCTGGGGTTAAGCAGGGCTAATGGGCCAAACCTGCTCCGAAATACATGAAATACGGCGTTGGCCCCGCATGGGGTATGCTATCCTGTTACAGATGAGGGGTGTCCCCGAGTGAATACGAAACCACATTCCTGGCTTGGTTTCATTGAAACGGGACATTAGCTCTGCTTAAAAAGTTATACCTGTCATTGAAATTTTGGTTCCCAAACCATAGCCCTTGCTGTGGCTTGGGAATCAAGTTGGGCTGCTTATACAAGAAGGAAGTTGGTTTGCTTATGCACACCCCAAGCTCTACAAATGGGCATAATCACGTGAGGTAATGAACAGACAACTTTTCATATCAGCACCACGGACATTTAATTGGAATGCTGCCCAGTCGGGGTTCCCCCCTCCCCCCCCCCCCCCCACCTGAGCATTGTTCTCACACCCTTTCTGGGTGTCCACGCATACTGCACTCCACGGCAAGAGTGAGCAGTAGAAATAATACTGCGTATGCGTAAGAACTATGCCATTTTCTAAGTAAAAGCCATGACAATAATGCATTTTGGGGGTGTAAGTTTAGTCGTGTAGCACAAATGTCGCGTATCAATTTTTGCAGTAGAAGTAGTGCCAGGTGCAAGCAGCGGCTGGATATATTTTCGCAATGGAGATAATGACGGGTATAACGTTTTTGCAGCATGCATTTTGTCGTGTAGAACTAATGCTGTGCATAAGCCTTAGCAGAAGAAGCAAATTTGTGTATAAGTGATGACTGCATATGCTTTGCAGTAGAAGTAATGACTAGCATAAGCTTTTGCGGCATAAAGACGGCCGCGCGCTGCCCATTCCGTCGGTGATATCGATTCTATCTCGTTAGACATCTGAGACCTTTATCGACGAAAAAATCACCGCTACGAGGCGAGACACGAGCGATAGCGCCGAGCGAAGGGACAGAGTGCGACCGTCCCAAAACACTGGCAGTCGAATAAATTCTGTCGTAGCACTCCTGTGGGGGATTTTTGTTGCAGCACTGATAGCACTGATGTTTTGGAACTTCCTATGAATTTAGCTATATCTGTCGTTAACACTTGTAAGTAACTGTTGTTGGTACTGAGCAAATATGAAAAACAAGCGTATGCCTCCTTCAAAGTTATTTCATTCAGCAATTCCGTGTGGTGCTTTGCGTGTTTCTTTTGCCTTTGCGCCTCGCTGGCAAGTTATTTGGCTTGGCAGGATCTTATAGTTAATGCTTCGACGACGACAAACGGTTGCATCGCATGAACCACCCTCTAGAAATAAGTACACACCGCGTCCATAAATGCAACTGGCGTGGTGTATGAAACAGGCATAGGATATAAGAAAGGGCAAATGAGCGATCGTAAATGATCTCATCTCCAATGAATAACTGAGCAGGTCTTAATATGCCATGTGACCCAAACTATGACGGATGCATGAAGATGATACGGCTTTGCAGGCGAAGTGGTGTTTGACAGGCCTTATAGCGCCGGCTGGTGGTTTGTTGTAGCGACCTGTTATTCGTGGAGCAGCTGACGTGCGTGCCAGCCGGCCACATGAGGCGGTCAGGCACGCCCCGGCCGCCGTTTTAATGCTTGCACGGTGGGTTATGGGTACCGCCTGACCGCGCCATGTCACGACTTCCACCGGTGGAATGCCGTCAGCCAGTGCCGCTTACGACCCGAGTCTGGTAGCATGGTGCTGGCACAGTGCTAACTGGCTGAATAAAACTGTGCTCTGGCACGGGTTTTGACAGGAAATGAGACATAGCCGCTGTTACCGTTTTCATGTGTTGCAGCGCGTGTTTAGATATTTCAGCTGCGAGCTGAGCCTGGCGGGGCGCGTATTGGAAGTTGAATGCGTTCTGTAAAACATTTGCCCTTATCGTGGCCTGGCCTTGTTTAAAAAATATGACGATATTGAATGAAGTTTGTTGTGGGCATCTGTGCTCTCCTCAGAGGCCTCGACTAAGAATCAGCAATGAAGTGGCAGAGATGACAACTGATCCGCCATACACAAAGAGGAATTCACTAGCGGACAAGGCCCTCAAAAACATCGTGCTGGAAAGCGCCTAACTCCTTGGCCTCAAGCCATGATCAGAGATGGCTACTGATTTTCGTCCAGAAGCACAGTTAGAAACTGCGTCGGGCGGCTAAGCTGCGTCTAGCCAGCAGAGCGAAATTGTGAACGTGTGGAAAAACACATCCATAAATTGCGCATACCTTAACGCAAATTTACTTTTTCAGCCACGATTAGCTTACGGCTGCGGAACATAAAGTCATGCGTTATCATAAGCGTCAAACGACACGTGTGCGACGGGGCGCATCAGGCGACGCCTCTATAGCAAAACCGTACAATCCTGGGTCGCCAACTGCCCACTCATACGTTGTGTTGCATTCACAGCGGCGTAGTGCCTGGAGACATCCTGGCAGTGACGATAACGCTCCCAAGGACTGACGAAGACCACGGATGGTCAGGCGTGCAAAGGGTCCGATCGCAGTTCAGCGGACCCAGGCCTACCGGTGCTGAAATATCCGACTTCGGGAGACACCTCGGCCGATTCAGGGCATGGGCTCGGGATAACACTGAGGAGCGGGACGCGGGACACGCGACAACACTGAGGAATCCAAGGTGACCTGGGAAAACGACTGGCTCGAAGTTGTGCGAACTTATTAGCCAGCCTTAACTATCCAGTGACCTGGGAAGGTTCATTTTTCGGTGATCATCTGGCCCAGATGACAACTCGGATATCTAACGGACAAAGCCCCTCCCCAAAGTGCTCATTCAGATATAAAAGCAGTTAGAGCAGAGAATAGCATTGTAAATGTTGGCACCCGAGACGATCAGGCAAGTCGTGACAAATCTCGTGCGATTAGGGGGAAGCGGGTCTACTTGGATCACTTCCCAAGATGGTGAGAAACAGAACTTCTGTACCAGTACTAGTTTTCGGAGAGTCAGTTAGCTCACGGTGTTGGCTCAGTTAGCTCACAGTGGTGGAGTCAGTTAGCTCACGGTGGTGGAGTCTGTTAGCTCACGGTGGTGTATTAAGACTTTCCACCGACCGTGAAACATGCAAACTGACACTGCCCAAGACATGCAGCAACAAACCTTACATCACATATCCCCCTCCCCCATGCTTTGGGAGGGGTATTCTCCCCTCCAAAGGTAAAACCCCACAAGTTCATTTCTGGCTATTTCGCGTTTTTTTTATGTCATCCGGTCTGTCTTATCACGCTGGGTTCAGATATTTAAACCAATGGTTCAAATTTGCACGAGCTTTTAGCCAAAAGAATGGGCTAAAAGCTTGTGAAAATAAGAACTGATGGTTTAATCGCTATATTCAGCATGCGTAGACGAATCAGAGGATATCAAAAACGCAAAACGGCCAAGAATTAACATATGGGGTTTTACCTTTGGACGGCAGTATTGTCGAGACATTCGAGCTCTTCCAGCCGAGGGGAACTCCTCGTCGCTTAGAGGTCGCGTCTTTGGATTTTGGGAAACTCTTAAGCTAGGCACCCGATGTTAATGCCCGGGTTATTTTTCTGTGTTTATAAGCCCTCGGGCGTCTCGCATTTGCGGCAGTTCCCCCGCCTCCGCACCTATAGAGGACCATGACCCCAAAAGCCTCCGCCACTTGGCTACGCCACCGGCCGCTGCCAACACTAAAGTAAAACCTAGAGGTTTCTGCGTTTCATTAGAGAAGATATCATAAAAAATGGCTCTAGCTCACTTTTTGCAGCACAACAGCGCATTATATCAGACCGCAGCGACCTACGCTTAGCTTTAGCAGGCAGTGCAGGCGACGTCAATTTGTGGCCCGCTGTCGTTCTGTCTAGAGTTGGGTGGCGCTCTTATAAAATCAGTCTCAATTTTTTATTTGACAGTGAAATAACTCAGGCTTGGCTTCGTGCATTTCTAATGCAGTCGCTCGAATTATTAAAACAGCTGTTCCACGTTTAGTGGTTGTGCAAGACATGCAAACGCAGCAGTAAACGTCACATTCTATTGGTCGGTGAAGTTAAAGTCATACTCGTATTGGAATTTAGCGCGCGAGTTCGGATTTCCAGCTGTTTCTACCCAGCTCAAACCCATTGAATTATTCACGAATCTGCAATCCTCTTGTCTTTGAGTCACTTATTTTGACCTCTACAAGTCAATAAAAAGTCAAAGCTTCGGCACCCTAGCATTTCTTTGCTAATCTGAGAAATCTAACAAAGTCGCTATGATACTGATCTTCATGATGCTCACTTTCGTCACATCTATTTAAGCCCATTTCTAAGGCCAATGGTCAAGATCACCTAAAATGTGGCACCTGGACATTTCTTTCCTCGTGAGCAAGTTTCAACAAAAAACGTATCATATCGATGCTCGTGATGTCCTTTTTTCCTCACCTCGGTAGCAATTAACTCTTGTGGTCCAAGGTCATGATCTCACAAGACGCATTGCCCTAACATTTATTGCTTTATCAAAGCAATATAACAAAAGGCGTGTCAAAGTAATGCTAGTAATGCCGCTTCCGTCACGTAGGCAAAAATTAACTCTCAAGGTCAAAGATAAAGATCACAGAGAACGCAATACCCTGACATTTGCTCTTTGACCAAAGAAACACAACAAAATGGCTAACGTGGATATATCCATGGTGTCCACTTTCATCAGACCAAGAAAAAAGCGACGGCAAAGGGTCAAGGTCGCCCGGAAGACGGTAAACAAGCATTTGCTCATCCAAAAGCAGACATGCTTTTCTCACACGTGGAAATGCTAGGGTTCAAGATCAAATGTCAAGGTCGAAAAAGTCATCCTAGCATCCATTTGTTTACAAAAGAAATACACCAAAAGTCGTGAAAAATTAATGTTCGTGATGCTCGCTTTCGCGACACTTCGAAAAAGTAACCCCCAAGGTTACTCTCAAGATCTGAAATCGAAACCATACAGCACGACAATCAGCATGACACGACTTTTAGTGTATTTCGTTGGTGGACAAATAAATGCAAGAGTGCCTCGTTTTGATGTTCTTCACCTTTAAACGTGAAAATTAGGGCTTCATGTGTGCCGAAATCGGTTTACATAGCATCACGATATCCATTTTGTTGCATTTCATTAAAAGACCAATACATTCCAAGGTACTACGTTTTGTGTGACCTTAATCTTTGACCTTGAGAATTAGTTTGTCTAAGAGTGGCAAACACGCACATCCTGAGCACCGATATGATACCCTTTTTTGTTGCATTTCTTAATTTAACGAAACGATGCCAGCGTACCACGTTTTGATGCCAGATGGTGTCACATTTGATGCAATAGGTGCTAGCGACCTTTGAGTATGAGGGTTATTTTTTGCAGCCGGGAATAATGCGGACATCACAAGCACCACTATTGCACTTGTTTCGTTGCAGTTTTTGGCAATAGAACAAATGCTATGTACTGCGTTTTGTGTCATCTTGACCTTGAAAACTAGTTTTTACAAGTGTGATGAAAAAAGCAATCGTGAGCATGAACAATGGAAAATACCCTTTTGTTGCAATCTCTTCGTTAGCAAGTGTATGTCAGGATACTCCATTTCGTGACCTTGACCTTTCCTTGAGAATGATTCTCTGTAGATGTGATAAACGTGGACATTGCGATGATCAATGCAACACCTTTTTTTATTCCTTAGATACACGAAGAAATATCACGTTCACAAAGGTGAAGTATTTCATTAACCTGTAAAAGTAGAACTAAATGACTTAGAGAAGTGAGAATTGTGAATTCGTGAATAGCTCGACTTGCTGGAACTAGGCAGAAAGCTTTTGAAAATATGAACTCGACGCTAAATTCGAAAAGGAGTACGACACTAACCTGAAAGAGATACATCCCATTCCCAGTCCAAGGTGTGATTCGATTCCCTTGTTCAAGCGTCTCCTAAAAAACATTTGCGTAATAAAATCCTTCAGAAAGTAGCATTCGAAGTGCAAGTGCCATTTTCACTTTTGCGGTAGTGGCTTTTTATTGGAGGTGCCATATTCACTTGTGCGATAGTGGCTTTTTTATTGGAAGTGCCATTTTCGCTTATGCGGTAGTGGCTTTTTTATTAGAAGTGCCATATTCACTTGGGCGGTAGTGGCTTTTTATTGGAAGTGCCACTTTCACTTGTGCGGTAGTGGCTTTTTTATTGGAAGTGCCATTTTCGCTTATGCGGTAGTGGCTTTTCAGCTTGCGGCGTGCCAGCTTTGCGCTCCTTTCTGGCTGTCACAATATCTGCGTGCATGAACACATGAAAAGCTCGGAATGCGCTACGGAACACCCATTCACGGCACAGCTTGATTTACGGTAGTGGTAGGTAATTCGGATCGTGACTGGGCCTAGGAAAGCCGATGACAACACTAGCATCATACCTGGAGAGCACAAGATAGCTTATCACTATCAGGTTAGTCTGGATGCTTTCTTATACAAAAATACATATTTTTGGCCTGATTCTAAGACTACACCAACCGAGTGACACCCGCCGCAGAAAATCGACCCAGCCCTTGCACTGTACAGTCAGCCTTTCTGCAACGCAGTCGGCGTTACCCATTCTGATCCCCCCCCCCCCCCCCCTTCCCCAGCTAGTAGACCGACCACGGAAACGACCCGTCGGCCGACAACTTCTAGTCACGCTGATAATTTATTTGACGTTAACTAGATAGTTTTATGCCGATCCTGAAGAGCATTTAACGTGCCAGATTGAGTGTCGGGCATTTAAAATCGCATTAGCTTAAAACGTGGGCTGGTGCGGTGAATAGCAAATGCAATTAAACACCATGTGAGAGCAATAATGGTAACTTGAGTGAACGCTCTCAAGTTCGCTCAATGTGCACCAAAGGATTCGTCCTTGGTTTTAAGGATGTAAGTGTAGTGAGTTGACTCCGGTGCTTCAGTGAGCTTCAGTCTTACGTCTCCAAGCTGCTTGATTTGGCATGAATTAAACGTGCAGTGAGGGTAGCCAATAAATTCGCGTAATGTTCGTGTTGCATGATGCTGCAGTGAGTCGTTAGGTCATTACTTACCTTTGGGCAGACAATACTTGTGTTTAGCTCCGCGAGCAGTCAGAGCCCACTCCAGTCAGTTGTCGATGTTGCAGATTGGAAGCTGTTATATTGCACTTATTTTGCACTCTGAATCGAGGTTTAGTAAACCGAATCATTTGTGCATCGGGATATATTAACGACCGGGGATGCCAGCTAACGTCAGATATCAGTGACTCCAGCTGATACTTGAAATCAAGCGGAGATATCAAAGACAGCTGTCAGGCCGCTCCAAAACCGTTGCCACCCGAACTGACTGGACCTGAACCGATCTCGAGATGGAGTCACATATTTATTTCAGTTTGAGTCTGTGCTGTTTGATAGATAAAATCAGATCATCCCATAGGGCAAGGATTTGTGGCAGGAATTAATTGCGATGAAGCAAATTCAGCGCATAAGCGTTGTCTGCAAAGCTCAAAGTAAAGGTGGAAGGTCTTACCCATCAAATAACTAATCTCTGAAGCAAAACGAGCTTTTGGTCCAGCAGAACGGGCCGGTGCTAGAATTTCTGTACGATTACATGCAGTACGCACTGATTGCTATGCATGGGTGGAATGATTAACACTTATGCTGTTTGACCTTCAGCAACACCAGTTCGCGATCAGCTGTTGACGTCCAGGTAACTCCCATTGGTTTAAATGTGCATGGATTCACGGGCGAATCTTCGACCCGTCCGTAAGCATATGGGCCAGACATCAGCAAACGAGGCGAGCGAATGACTCGGACGGCCCTGTGGTGGGCGGCAGACGCCCGTTGAGGTGAGTGAGTGACCCGACGGCCCTGTGGTGGGCGGCAGACGCCCGTTGACGTGAGTGAGTGACCCGACGTCCCAGAGGTTGGCGGTAGACACCGCCGTTGAACATTGAAGCGTGAGTCCTGAGCATTTCTGCTACAATAGCGAGGCCGCTTCAACGACATCAGTGACGCTGAACATGCGTGCGCGAGGGTAGTGTATCAAATCACGATTTATAGTTGCAGGTTTGACGCAGCTGCGTCGGTTACCTGCGATGCGGCCGGGGACACCGCGGAAAATGGCGCTTCTGCAGAGCGGGCTGAGGTTACGCGGCAAAGCAGCCGCCTGGGCCTAAGAGCTCGTTGATGGGCCTAACTTTCCTCAAATGACAAGAAGTCTGTCCACTTATACCCTTTAAAAGGAAATGGTGGGACATCAGCTCTGGTTTGCGCTGCATTGACATGCGACCCGGTGACTGATTGAATCGCAACCGCGGCCGTGTGGGTGTGAGGGCTTATTTGGCCCCCTAATGTCCAAAAACGAAGAGAGGCTTACTTCATTCGTTATTTTGGACTTCGGCTTCTCAGTTTCAAGCTTCAGAGCCACCGGCTTCCGCTATGACTTCGTCCTTCGGCCATTGGTTTAGTTTTGGATTCGGTTTCGAAACTAAATGGTCGGCTTTATGCCCATATAGTGGTGTTCTACATTAGTATCACAATGTAATCAACCTTGATGAACTGCACTGTAGATAGTGGAACGGGAAGCCTCCCGATCACATTAGAAAGAGCACTTGGCAGGACGAGGTGAGAAGCCTTTGAAACCTGCTCACTGCACCAACGCATGCTCTACCACACCCCTCTGTTAGTGTACCGTGAACTTGGTAACAAAGTGATGCCGCCTACCCCCTTATCACGCCGCCTTCTTCAAATGCTTATCCATGAGCTCCGGCGGTAGGCGAGAGCTGCGGGCACTAAAAGGGGTCCCCGTCGTGGCGCGCGTCGGCTCCACCACCGGCTCAGCAGCCCCATCGCCAGAATTTACGCTGTTGAAAATGTGAAGTGTAACAGTCTTGAAATAGCAGATTAAAAAGTGGTTAAGCTTTTGGAACTACCGCGGTGGCACTAGCGGGTGATGAAGAATATTTCTTCATCGGTATCCTTTAATTGCATATGACGCTTCGTCGCATGGGCTTTGCGCACGTATCAGACACTCAGAAATTAAATTGCTATCACTACCTGTCGCCGCCCACGGCCCAAACATTTGCGATTCAAGTTGGGAAATGCATTAGAAATGATAACCTCCCTTGTCAATTCCTCTAGCAGCACGCTGCGAATGACTCGTGAGGCTGAACGGCGTTTTAAATTGGATAGTGATATGAAGTAGGTTAACACGCGCTCGGGTGAGGGACAGTTTGACCCACGCAAGGATTTTTCCGGACTAATTTTTGAGACACGCAATATAGCCGCGTCCAATTTTGCACTAATGTAAGCAACTGAATAGCGGATCTTTTGGTATCAAAAATATATAAGTACTTCGTATGGTCGCTTACTTAGAGCAGGTCAAAGTCATGCCATGGTTCCAGCGAAGACAATTTCTTGCAAAGCGCACAATCTGATGCAACAACAAAGTGTTAGACGAAGCCGTACATGTTTGGGATAGTTTATTAGGCGACACAACAATTACATTAATAAATTTCATTGACTTAGGGTTAGGTATGAAGGTCACACTAAGGTTAAGAACAGACTGTTTTTTTTTTACTTCGGCGATTTTTGTAAGATGTAGTTTCTGGTGCTTATTCTCAATTGATTAGTGACAAGAGCCGCACTATGCATCTTCCATAGACTTTTCAAAGGTCAGAACAGGTCACTTACCTAAACTGACCCAGGTCAACATTTTGTTTTTAGGAACATACGGCCTAGCGTAATCCTTGGTGCTTATTCATATGCAAAAATCAAAACAGATTGTTACGATTTTGGCCACCATGATCTTCTAATGATCAAACAAGGTCGCTGACCTTAAATGAGCACCAGTCACCTTTTGCTTAGAACAGGTATCTAGGGTCACAGCAATTGCATGAGAGGGTCTGGGGGCACTTTGGTTGCCAATCTGGAGGTTGGCCTTTTCAACCTTATTTGACCCGAATGCCATGCCTTAGGAACCTCAAATTTTGGTACAAGTGAGATCATGTACACGGAAGCCTACCATGCGAATTTGGTGTCTCCAGCTCTCTTAGGCTTCATGATTGCAGGGGAGTCCCACTCGACTGATTGATTCCCACCCGAGCGAATGGCATTGAACCGGCCACCCGGGTGCGTGTATTGGTCTGATATATTAGTATGACCAATATATTGGAGGTAGGAATGTAAGGTGGTCCCCACTGCACTTACATATCTCCGTCGGCATCGACGACAGCGCGTCGCTAGTCGTCGATGCCGACGGCCGTCCCTGATAGATGACATGGGATGGGTGCCGACGGTCGCATGCCCCGTCGTTACGAGTCGTAGATTAAACACAGGGGAAAATTCCTGCACGACGCAGGCGACCAGTTCCATCATCCTGTCGTGAGGAAAATCATTTGCAGTATTTCCATGAGCTCTTTCCATGAGCTATCTGTTCGGCTGTATCAGTGAAGAAAGTACATTCATGGCGCTCTTTGCGACGTATGTAATGTGCCATCATTATTTAGTTTCAGGCATGTGATCAATCTGGTGGCCCTGGATGCAAATGTCGACAAACAGATACAAATGTCCATTGTACATGCTCTGTCGCCTGCGACATGTATTCATGGCAACAAAGGCGCAATCAACGAGCGCACTCACGTCAGTGATATTTATACGCACGTCGAAGTAAACTCCTCACCAAGGCCCATACGGCTGTTAGAGAATATAAAAGTCGCTCAAACCTCTACGGTTTACAGCCTAGCATATCTGTTCGAGTGAAGTAACGTAATGAGAAAACGTTTTCAAACGGCTTCGGCATGAGTACAAATACTAATATAATCATGGCGTCCACAACAAGCTAGTTGGAAAACAGGGGATGAGTAACTTCAAATTTTCCAGTATTTTACAAACGCCTTCGGCACGGCTTGAACAACGACCTTAAAAGTCTCGTTGTTCCCCGTTCCAGCTCATCATCAGTGGCCGTGCCGAGGGTGGCAATGCATAGACATTAATAAAAATGGTTGATCACTTGAAGGACTTTATCAAGTTTCATAATTTGATGGCAACATTATCGCACCATTTCATGCAAACAAATCACCGCTATAAGTTGAGACAAAAGTCAATCTTCCTAACAGAGGGTGGTATAATCTCTACCGCCGGTTGAGGTAGTTGACAGTTCTCTTCACTGAGTTGCAGGTTTCGTGCAAATGAATGGCAGGCCAATTTAATTGGCTCAGTCAACCGATTTTAGAACGTGACACCCCCGCTGGTACCTAGAAAGCATGCATCTATCTTAGGCCGACAGCCAAACGAACAAATGTCCAAGTACAACAAACAAAATCAAAACAAAATGCCAGGTGCGTATTTTATAAGGTTTTGAATCAAAATGCAATGATTTATTTTGGCAATGCAAGGATTGCTTTTAATACACCCAAACGACACGTGGTAAAAATCATGCTACACTTATGTCGGAATATTTCCTTTCAGGGAATGAGCGTTGTGAATATTTCCTCTCTTAGCCTCTGGTCTCGAGCGGAAAATGCAACATCGACATCGGCCCCGAAGTTCCCCCCGTGAGATTTCAAAAGTATTTGCTATATTTGTTTTTTACACACTTGCTGTATTGCATTCTGCTAGTGCATTTACCTCATGTATCCTTAAAGTATTTCAGTGATTAAATTGTGTGAGGTGCCAAGTTGTGAAATCATTTGCGCATCACGTTATAGATATGTTAGTCATACACCAAACCTAGTGCTATGTATAACTGTCATTTTATGGCCTCTCGTGCTAAAAATTGAAATGCACCCTGTAGTATATTGGAAGGCCAGTAGTATATTGGAAACACCGCTCTTTTGCGAGTTGTTAGTTTGTAAGTAGAGCTCAAATGTGCATGCGCGTCGTGAGGAATATCCTTCCGACACCCGGGGGTGGATTGCTTACCAAGTCTGGACGGCAAATAGTAATACGCCTGGATGTAGGGCTACATAACACGGCTATATATTCCACTAGTATCGTAGCGCGGTACAGGTGTGATGCCTGATTCGGTAATAGCATTTTAGAAGCAATCAGTACCGTTTGCGGTTAGCTGTAAAATTGTCAGCCAGCTTGCACGGGCATTGGAAGTGGCACTCAATTAACTCGCTCTGCGTGGGAATCAGCCCTCCCCTGCAGACCATACTGCAGAGTTCTTTAGTAGTGTCTAAACGGTTATTGAACAGCGAATTTTATTCTCGTCTCTTGTCGGCAGGGTCGACCCTGTTTGCAGACGCAGGGTTCCGTGGCATATGACAACACGTAGCCCGCCCGCAGGAGTAAAGTTAGCCATCCGGCGGAAAGCCGCCTGTGAAACTTCCACGCGTGTAAAATGGACTCGTCCAAGCGATCTGGAGGTCGGCCGGTGGCCTCGACAGCCGCACATTGCTTCCATATGCGTGAGAAAGTAATGCCAGCGCGCCAGAAATGTCTTATCGCACACTCCAAATCTATCACCGCACGCTCGCGTCAATGTTTAACACGCTTCAGGACTGGTGGTAAAACCAGTGCAGTGATCAACCAGGCAAAACAGATGTGATTTCGGATTGGTTTGAATCATAATTGCATTATGCACCAAGGCAAACTTATTTTTACCCACATTATCAGAAGCATTTGGCCAAGAAGCCGTACGCCGAGTTCTCAAACTAATTTCCATAACGTCCGCCCGTCGGTGGTGCACGAATGCAGTCACGATTAGGTGGCGTTACTAGCTAGGTGCATGCGATTTGGTGTGTGAATAGACCAGAAGGGGTACATTATTGTATTAAAACTGGGACCTGATCCGACCAACAGGGAGCCATCCGAGCATGCAAACGTGACCCATTAGTGTAACGTGGAAAACACGAAGGTCACAAATTGCCAATAGCCAATAGGATGTCGCGTTTGATGAGCACGGAAACATACAATTTCCTGCCTGCAAAAAAAACTTCGCACGCATGGAAACCCGTCCTCAGTATTGACGATCCGGTGCAGCAGAGGGGCAAGACCAAATGGTTCGGCCAGGAGAAAACTAGCAATCGTACTGACAGAATTGCTGAGACGCATAGCCATTCCGAATAACTACAAAGGCTACTAGAGAATCGATTATTGATGAAGTTTGGTAACAATCATGTTTCACCGGAGTTACTAAGTTGGCATGCTCAGTGCCTCTCACTGGCTCGTCCTGATTAACTTGTGGTGATTGTTATTAGTCTAAATTTGTACATGGGACGTTTAAACCGGTAACCTTCGGTCCCCTGGCTACATCTGTTCTCCGGTCGAGCAGGGTATGTCACGGTGTTCGTTCACCTGCGTTGCACTACCATCATCTTGCACCGATCCGATCCGATCCAAGCGAGTTCAGGACATGAATGCTTCCTGTTTATTGGAGTCGATCACCATGGTCACAGCGCCGTGGTTACAGTCGCGGCAGCACGAAGTGATGACGCTGACAGAAAACACACCAAGTGATGAACCAAGCAGTTCACGCTTGATAACACTTCTGCTTTTCACAGTAAGCGATGACGCACGTCACCCAAAACGCTGGTCCCCAGCCAACCGATAGCACGATTTTTGACAGAAGAGGCACTTCGTTGATACTTGCTACACATTGACAATCATTAGCATACTAAGACTTGCCATGATAGGAGGGTTGATGCAACACCCCCATTTAGGTTCTTTAAGGATACCTCTCCTGCACGCCGTGGAATCACGTCCATATTCTCAGTAACTCATGGGACATTCGTTTCGCGTGTTTTGACATAAAACACATGCTTCTAGTTTTTCTGGTTACAAAGCAGCGGCGGTTTTTAAGAAACACTGAAAGCGAGCTGCGGTAGGTACAGGCGGCGGGCGGTAAGCGACGACGCCGCAGAACAAGCGCGGTGAGCCGACGTTGCTACATTAACGGGGTCAAATATCATAAATATATGTTCAGAGCACACAAGATATACACTATTTATTTTACCTAAAATCTAACAAGGAACACGCCTGTTTAAGTTTTGTATTGCCACCGGGCGATACGCCATCGCCATCGCCATGGTGCGTATCTATCGTCATAGTGCGTATCACCATTTGGAAGTAAAATGTGAAGCTAAAAAGTGTGATTTTCTGAAAAATTCAATATTTGGCCTGCCATAAGAGGAGGTCAATTATTTATATTACAAAAAGCGAGTGATAATCACGAGATCCCATCGAGATCAACCTGATGACGCTTGCTGCTAAACTCTATCTTCATTAGTTTGGTAGCGTAAGGGGGTTGCATTACCCCCCGCCCCTATCGATCCGCGCTATGAAACATGGCGAATTGGGGCGAGGGCGAAGATTTGAAAATGCTTTTATGGGGTATAGCAAGTCATTGTGCATTCTTCAGTCATCGCTCATCATTTATTTTAGTGGGAGTAGCCAAACCTGGTGGCATCGACGATCAAGGTCAATGCATCGCACACGACCCGAAAGATCTGTTACCCACTCAAGAATTAACAAAATGCTCACATGGACACCTGGCTGGTGTTTACGTTATAAATAAACGCCATCCATTCATTGCAAAAATTGTTCTTAGCTATCAAGCTGTCTTTAATATGATAAAAAACATCAATTAGTGCTGAACATATCTTATATATATATATACATATATATGTATATATATATATATATATATATATATATGTAATTAGAGCCAGCACAAAAACGCATGCAAAGCAACGGATAGCTTGCAGAAGTGGAGCCGTTGACTGGAACATGCCTTTCGGAACGGTCGTGGGAGATCGAGGTCCCCGGGACGATTAGGCTCGTGCTCTGACTGAATCGGTATCCACTGCAAAACAGGGATATCATGCGATGCTTTCCGTATGGGTACCGACAATGATATGCGTGGAAGGAAAAATACAACGATCGAAAATACACACGAACGCCTTTAAAACGCTCCATGACGCCTCAGCCTGTAATGCCAGCACGCAGCATCTGACCACATACTATTGGTCGTAGGAGCATGCGTGGGTGCGTCATATGAGTGCATACCTGTGGTTACACAGGAACAACATGTATTCTACTGGGGTGTTTCAAAAGGAGCTAGTACTCCGTCTCTATTGCTACAGGTCACACTGAAATGTAGTAGTGAAATTATGTGGTGGGTCATGTTTGAAACAGTGTATTGCAGACTGGAAACGCAGAAGCGCATCCTGGTGCAAGCTCTATGTAAATAACTGTAAATAGCTCCATGAATATATAATAATAATAATAGCTAAAAAGCTCTATGTAAAAAAACTACAAAAAACAGCGGTAAAATGTCACACCTTCTGTCTCAGCAGTTAAGCACCGCTAAGCTTTTGTCTCCTGATGTAACAGCTGATGACGATGCAGTCGAGGATCTCAACTATGGTCAGGAGAGAGCCGCCCAGCATGAGGCCCAGGCTGCCGCCCACCTCGGCGATGAATGTCTGGAACGAGTACGCCTCCTCCTCCGTCACCGTCTCCTCTATGTCCGACAACCAAATGTACAACGACGCTACGGTGACGTTCTGGAGCTCTGGCATCTCCTGGTACAGTGTTGCTTCGTCCATGTGCCACTTCTCGTAGAACTGTATTTCGTACCTATCTGAGATGCAAGGAGGCGGGCATTTGCAGCCCACCGTCCAACGAAGGAACATCTCTTCAGTGACCTTTGCTGTAGGACCACTGACTCTGGTAAAGTCTTGCAATGATTTGCATGATCTGGTTCCGGGGGGGAAGTACTCTTTCGCGATCCAGGGGACTGCACAAGATGGGTATGTACCGTTATGTGTCTCACGCAAGCACATACCCAAACACGCGATGAACCCATGTTGTGCGTTGTTCGCATCGTGGCACTTACCCTCCAGCGGGAGAGACTTCATTACTTTACGTTTTAGATTAATTAGGTGCATGCGATTTTTATGGAGGTGAAACCACGTAGATTGACCTGTGAACCCGACAAGGTCATTAAACTCGATGTTGTGTGCATGAAAAAATACCCACCAGCCACCGTGTTCGAACTCCAATAGCTTTTCACGCTCTATCAAAGTTATAAGGATCTGCCCAGACATCATTCGCTTAGTGACCGTTACATTGATGTTCATAGTGTTGCACAGTCCGCGCAGTAGAGATGGTTTTGCTCGCAAAGTTCCTACCTCACTACATGGCTTCCCGGCCACTTCACACTTGACCACCATATCCTTCCACTGGTAGGTGGCCTTGTCGTAAAAGTCGTGAATGTCATCAAAGGTGGTCCAGTTGAGCGTTCCGTAGCCATGGAGACGCCAGTCTGACCACGTGGTGTCGTTCAGGGCGTGGCGGAGCACCTGGCTCTTCTTGAAGGTGTTGCCGTGGCAGACGGTGATGGCCGGCACGGTGATGTTGGTGACCACCTGACGAGACCAGCTGCGCACCGTGCCGCCGGCTGAAGCACGCTCGATGCACTGCTTCAGCTGGAAGCACAGCCAGACTAGCAGGCTGCTGATGACCACAAGCCAGACGACGCGCCGCAGCCAGAAGGCCCCTGTTGAGCAAATGCAGTCGGTCGACGTGGTGACCATGATTTATGCTCAGCATGCTGCGAACGACTGGGAGCGTGTGGTGCTGACCACGAACAATGAGGAAACTGCCAAAGCTGATTGATAAAACTGATCGGAAACTGACTGGCATAACATGGCAGGGAAGGCAGCAGGGGTAGACTAGAACTGATGATTCAAAGAATATGTAAGAATATGTTTGGGGATTTTAATCGTATTAAAACAAGTGGGCTTACATTTGGATTTAAGACCTGAATATTTTGAATAAATTGAGGGATTCGCATCAAAATCTCGAACTGATGCAAGCAATGAAGCAAGGAGAAGGATAGGCTACTCAGGTCGGTGCAGACCCGATATATACGTGTTATATCTAACTTGTGTGAACGAAATAACATAAACCCAGAAAAAAATTGTCACCTTAACCTGCATATCCTTACAAGAACCTTGATGATTCGGTGCGGTTATAAAAAAATCCTGGTTTTTAGCACTTGACGATTCTCAAGACTCGAATCACTTGTCCGTCCAAGTAGCTCAGTTGGTTACGGCGTCTGCCTTCCAATACACCACCCACGGCGGGCTGAGTGGTGTTGATCTAGGCGTTCATCATTTGCCCTTGGCAGCTATGGCCTGCAGGCGGTGGCAGCGGCCGCGCTAAAGGTCACGTGACGTCAGAGGGCAGGGTGGACCGTGCCGACCATTGCAGCACGTTAAACTTTCGCCAACAAATTCTGCCGCTGACATGGAATTGTTCTGTCGGATGAAAGGGCCAGGGCTCACACAACAGGAACTGCTTAGCGCCTGAGCTCTAACCCAAGAATTACATCCATTCAGAAGGTCCAGATTAAAGGGAATGTTCCACATTTGAGAATATTGAGGCGAGCATCAGACGTGATGAAATCTGCTCGCTTATTCCCGACAGGCTTTCGTCGACCCATTCGGTGACCACACACCCGTCTGGCACGACCTCAGCAAGTGGTTTGCTCCTTTTGCGGCTCTCAGCCAAGGAGTCCTTTTTCGCATCGTCGTTCTCGTCGTTTTTCCGTTCGCACTAGCTCCAAACACACCTTTTCGCTTAATTTTTGTTGTTCCCTTCTCGCGCCCCTAATATGGGGAAGCGAAGCAAACGCAAGAAGGATGATACTGACACGAACTCGAACTCGGCCTCTGACCTCGACAATGCCCTGGATGTAGTCGACGGAAGTGCCGCCAGCCCCGCTTTGGCTGCCACTTCATCTGATGACCCTCGCGCGCCCCAGGCCATGACCGTTGGTGCGCACACTTCCACCGCGGTGGGTGGACAGCAGACTTCGTCTCCGTCCAACGCCCCGGTTCCGACCCTCGCTCGTCTTTGACCACTCCGGTGCCCGCTCGCCCTGATGCTGACCCTCGCTCGACAATGACCAGTGTTCGCCAGCCCTCTGAGCCAATTCTGGATCCTCTCGGATCGTGCGTTGTCGTCCAACCTTGTGATGAAAATGTGTCGTTTCGAAAGATCAACGTTTTTTGGCCATCAAAGCAAACCAAGGCTATCTGCGGTCCATGCGAACTCAAGATTGAAGCGCCAGCAAACGGATCACTCATCATTAAAACAACCACTCGCGCACAAACCAAGGCCCTACTCAAAACAGCTGAATTTTGCGGCAAACAAGTCAAAGTCTCGCTGCACCATGCCAGAAACACCAGTAAGGGCACCATCTTCGCGCCTGAGCTCCGCTTCATGACGGAGGACGAGATCCTAGCGGAGCTCAGAGATGAGCAAGTTTGCCATGTCCGTCGGCTGACGACTTTCAGAGATGGTCAGCGTCACGACACCAGCCTGCTTGTTATCACCTTTGGTACCACCCGACTTCCAGATTCGCTCACCGCTGGTTACCTTCGTTATAAAGTAAGAGTATTCATTCCAAATCCACTCAGGCATTTTAAATGTCAACGGTTCGGACACGGCAGCAAGTACTGCAAACAGAGTGCCAGATGCTTGAAGTGCGGCGAGACTCCTCACGAGGGATCTGCCTGCACATCACCCCAGAAATGCCTGAGCTGTGGAAGTGCTGATAACGTCGCCAACTCTTCTCAGTGTCCCACGTGGAAAAAAGAAAAAGAAATTTGTTCTGAAAAGGCAAAGACAGGTGTGTCGTACCCCGAAGCACGGCGCACCGTTGAATCTAAAATGTCGTCGCAGCCCAGCAAAACATATGCACAAGTAGCAAAAGCCACGATGGCCACATGTGCAACACAGACCGACCCTATCACCCATCTGCCTCCCCTGAAACTTCTCAACCCTCGCCCCTCGGTTTCAGTTGAATCAACTACACAGACCCAGACGAAAAATGCCGTTGAGTCGCCCCTGGCTGGACGTTCGGATGCCCAGGCGCCCGTGCACCCCCGTCCCCAGGTCGGCCGGCGTTCCAGCCCGCCGGCTGTGAGTGATTCACGTGCGGGTCAGGCCGTCCGGCGTTCTAGCCCCCCGGCTATGAACAGTCGGCGGTCCGGACCCTCTGGCAACCACACAAACATCACCTCCCCTTCCCCCACCACAACACCTGTCGAAACACGCCCGAACGAAGACCGCCGGTCCCGTCCACCGGTGAGGGTGGCGATGGGACGGCCTAGGTCTGTTTCGTTCGAGCGATTCCCATCAACCGGTGGGAATGGATCCCTTCATCACTAAATGTCTTTCATCTTACACTGGAATTGTCGCGGTCTCATTTCAAAATGGTCCGAAATGAAAGCACTTTTTGCCGTACTAACTCCAATCATCATTGCCGTACAGGAAGCATGGTTTCGTCCCACCGACACATATAACTTTAAAATGCCAAATTACTCGTTATATCGCTATGACACGATGGACGGTGAGCGTCGCCAAGGTGGGGTGGCGCTGTACATCAGTCAAAAATTAACACACACGCCACTCACTCTTAACACACCTCTTCAGGCTGTTGCATGTTCAGTTCGACTGTATGGCCGTACCATCGATATATGCTCAATATACATTACATCAAATTATAATAATACGGAGCTCTTACGGCAACTTGACCAACTCGTTGCTCAATTTCAAAACCCTTTTCTCATCCTCGGCGATCTCAACGTTCACAGTCCAGCTTGGAGTAACGGCACCCAAGCCGTTAATCGCCGAGGACATTTGGTTGAAGATTTTATTGATACACACAACTTAGTCCTGTTAAACAAAGGCAATAATACTCATCACCACTTACCCACTGGTACAGAAACAGCCATCGACCTGTCGCTGTGCTCTCCCTCAATAGCAACATACTTTGATTGGACTGTTGAGGGAGATATACACGACAGCGACCATTTTCCAATTAAACTTTACACCACTTTTGACGCAACCGCTGACGAGGTTTTGCGATCCCTACCCCGCTGGAATTTACGAAAAGCAGACTGGGCCAAATTTCAAGAACTTTGTTATGTGAGCCGAGACTGTTATGAATCGCCAGAGCAGGGTGTTGGCCTTATTACACATATTATTCATGCTGCAGCAACCGCGACAATGCCACTGACTAAAACGCCATCACGCCGCATCCCAGTACCATGGTGGACGACCAAAGTTAAGAACGCTATTGCGCGTCGGAAACGTGCTTTCCGCTGCTTTCGTCGCCACCATGATGTACCTCATCTTCTTGCCCGAAATTATGAGCGTGCTCGAACCAGACGAATTATAAGGAGTGCCAAACGTCATTCTTGGCAAGCATACATCCAGCAGTTCACTGCTGCTACTCCCCTAAGCCAGCTATGGGGACTGGTTCGAGCACTTTCCGGAAAACGCACCTCTATTTCATTGCCCACTTCACGCATTCATAACCAAATCATTTCGGCAGCACCTCTTATCACCAATGCCCTTTCTGAAAGTCTTTCTCAGTGTAGCTCATCCGGAAATTACCGACCAGGATTTGTGGAAACTGCGCAAGCCCGTTTTCGTTTACATACTGATTGTTTTGTTTCCGATAACACCGAAGACTATAATTTACCATTTTCATTTCTGGAACTACAAAAGGCTATAAAATCCGCCGGCAACACCTCAGTAGGTCATGATCAGTTACACTATTCTTTTTTTCGTAATCTTTCAGAAGATATGCTTCGTTTTATATTGGCAGTTTTTAACGATTTTGTGGTCAACCCATGTCTTTCCTGACGCCTGGAAAGACACCATCATTATTCCACTTGCAAAGCCAGGAAAAGACACCAAAGATCCATCAAATTATCGTCCCATTGCACTTACCAGCTGTCTAGGAAAACTTTTTGAGCGGATGGTGGTGAAGCGAATCTCTTGGATTGTAGAACGGGACTGCCTGCTTACAAATAATCAATGTGGTTTCCGACACAATCGTAGCACAATAGACCATGTCATCAGACTTGAAACTGACATCAGACGTTCCTTTAAACATCGACACCACACAACTGCTGTATTCCTGGATATTAGCCGAGCCTACGACATGGTCTTTAAACCTGCACTAATTTTCAAGCTCCATCAGTTAGGGTTTAAAGGCCATTTGGCACATTATCTTATTGGGTTTCTTTCCGGCATCAGACCATTTCGTGTGAGATGCAGATCCGCCCTTTCCGACACTCACCATCTAGAGAACGGCCTCCCAGAAGGGAGCTGTATCTCACCGATTCTTTTTAGTCTTATGCTAAACGATTTATTTGACTCATTACCATCGGGTATTTCCTCTTCACTTCTTGCGGATGATAGCGCCATCTGGTGCTCAGACGCTGAATATGACCATTCGCTGGCACGGCTCCAAGCCGCCCTAAACAAGGTGCAGCAGTGGTCAGAGCGATACGGGTTCCACTTCTCCGCTCCCAAATCTGCAGTTATGATTTTCGGCAAAAATATGCATGGTACTCCCAATTTTCGGCTTCGACTAGATGGACACCACATTCCTTTCGTTTCGTCTTTCAAATTTCTTGGCATCGTACTTGACCCCAGATTATCGATGCGACAGCACGTGGAGCATGTTCGCTCCAAATGCCTAAAAAAACTAAATTTCTTTAGATGCATTTCCGGGTCAACATACGGTGCCGACCGCCAATCGTTATTACGTCTATACAGATCCTTAGTTCTTCCCATCATTGAATATGGCTCCGTGGTATATGCAGGAGGCAGCCAACACACTCTCAAACCACTATCCACCATACAAAATATGTTTTTGCGAGTTGCCCAAGGAGCTCTGCGTACTTCCCCGATTTCAGCGTTTGGAGTGGACGCTCATGTTATGCCTCTTGCCCTCCGACGAATGGAACACACATTGAGATATATCACAAAAGTGCGACAAAATCCCAGTCACCCAGCATTTAAATTCATACATGTCTTACCTCACATTCACCATAACTACGTAGGACCGGCAGAACGTCGCTCAGGACTTACAATAGCATCTCGAACCACTATCTACTGTACCACTCTTCAGTTTACTTTACCGCCTTCTTCCATGCCACCTGCTTTAAAAGTACCACCATGGCAGTTAACCCCTCGGAAAGTTTTGTTTCTTTTTGATGATCCCAAACGCATTTTCACGACAAGTTATGTTCAACAAACATTTAATCGTCTAATTTTCAACAATCAAAATAGCAGCTTTATTTACACCGATGGCTCCAAGGCCGATAACCACACCGGATGTGCAGTTATTTGCACTGAACATTACCATAAAAATTGTCGGTTACCGGATGGCACCTCAGTATATTTGGCTGAATTATTTGCTCTTTTCCTTGCATTGCAACACATTCAACAACACACCCACAAAACGAAGACAATAGTGATTTGTTCGGATTCAAAGACAGCTGTGCAATCTCTTATTGACCCAGACTTCACACACCACCTCCTTATTAAAATCGTCAATCTCTATCATATATTACATACACAGGATATGAATATCAAATTTCTATGGATTCCAGGACATACAGGCATCATGGGCAATGAACGGGCTGACCAACTAGCCAAGGAAGCTTTGACAAACCAACACATCATGGAGATCCCTGCTGATCATGCATCTACAAAACATTCCATTCGCACAATGACAAAACATTTTTGACAACAACAATGGACCGATACTGCCAGAACACAACTTCATGACATCAAACCAGACATTACCCCTTGGCCATCAACGCATCGTTAAGACCGTCTGGAGGAGAAGGTGCTGGCCCGTTTACGAATCGGACACACTACACTCACACATAGTTACATATACTTAAGTCAACCTCGTCCTCACTGTCAGCCGTGCGATCATCCACTTTCGATTAAACATATTGTTATTGAGTGCACAAAATATCAACAGCACTGCAAAGATATGCAGGCTTTTTGTCGTAATCAAAATATCGAGTTTTCTTTAAAAAAACGTCCTTGGCGATGACCATCCTGAACTGCTTAACATTGTCTTTAACTTCCTCAGACTTGCCGGTTTGCCTCAAGCTTTGTAAATGTCAATAAACGTACACGTTTCTTCACATACATAATTACACCAATTTAAAATAGCATCCAGGCGTGAAATGGTCTGAACAGGTCGAAACGCCTCAGACAAATAAATGAAATGAAATGAAAATGCTCGCTTATTACCATCGGAATGCTTTTAAGTGAAAAAGGCTGCTCCAGAAAACAAAATTTCACTGCTAAGCAAATATGATCCTCAATACGTCATTTTTTAATCATGTATTCGTACCTTGCACAACATTAATTGAGCGCCAATGGACGCCAGTGATATTTGAAAATCATGTTAACGAACGCCAGACATGAACGACTGGACAAATGCCTGGCGTTGATCTTTGCATGACCAGTAAAATGTAACGGTTTGAATAATGTTAATATGACGTCATGGATGCCCGGATGGGCTTGGAATAGCCCCCTTCCCCCCGCACCCGCCCCATTCGTGGGTGTGTAACTCAGAAACTTGCCAGGGTCTAGGTCTCAAGAAGGGTAGGGCTGTGAAAAACACCGAATGATCTTCCAAGTGGTGATTTCAGCTCAGAACCCGATACAAATGTGGAACATCCCCTTTATATTGAAAAGACTAGCACGCTGCTGATGACCAGAAGCCAGACCACGCGCCGCGGCCAGAAGGATGTTTGAACTACGTTATTATGATGTCATGGATGCATGGGTAATCTTGAAAAGTCCTCCGAGGTAGTCTGCACATATTCGCGGGCGTGTAACTCAGAAACTAGATGGATTTAGGTCCCAAAAAGTGCAGGGCTGTGAACAGCACTGAATGATCCTCAAGATGGCCATTTCAGTTCAAAACCCCCCAAAATGTTGGGCAATCACTAAATTTAAGACTGCAGTGAGATATCAGTAAAGTCTAAAACTGAGCAGGGTCAACAACAGGGGAAGAGAAATCCTTGAATGTAACGGAATGCACAATAAAAGGACATCAACGTGTAGCGATGTTAAATCATAGCAAAAAACGGCAACATTGATTGTGGCAGGGAAGACATGGTCGAAAATAACTTAATGACAGGTTAGACAGGATAGTGACAGAGTGGAAAAATAATGGAAGAAATGGCCTAGTAAGACTTTTAGCAATACCATATTCAGTGTCTCTGTAAAAAAGTTTCAGCAAGTACTTAAGAGAGGGGTGAACAGCTCTCAAAGATTCCAGTAACGTGACGCATTGAAACATCTGAGCATTTGAGATGGAGCAATGCCTTATATTTTTAATTTTAATAGTGCAGCCTGGAGCAAATAATGCCGCTTTGACCAGTAGCAGCCGGACATCGGTCGTGACTGGAGGGGCAAACGTGTTTTTTTTCTCTTTTATTTCTTTTCCCACACCATCGGGCTAATGCTAAACGTCGCTTGAAGTTGGGGCAGCTGCCCCTGCCACCTAATTCCCCACCCACGAGCTGTAGGGAGCCGGACGGGTAGTGATGCTATAGAATATACCTGGTTATTGCAACAAAAAAGTCTAGCACCAGATCGCTTTACGCATCCTCGGGCTAATGCGCTACCTCGCGTGCACACAAATTCCACTGTTAGGGGGAGGACGAGAACGTTAATTTAAGATACTGCATGCCAACATATGGTGTATGTATCCATCCAAATACAGCGCAATTTTTACACGCGGTATAATATATATGTAACACCCACTGAATGTCATGTGATGCAAAGATCCATTACCCACATTGTGGGAGTTATTCAAATACACCATGTCAGTCAAGAGTGCCGAGGGCCCGCTCCGGTGGTGTCGAAGTTTTCATTTTACAAGAAGGAACGTGACGTACTGATAACAAAACAGCTCTCCAGGTCCTCACCAAAACAACTGCATAGGTTGGGGTATGATGGTAGTGAGAACCCATGCTTACGAAAGGGGGAGCCACTAGTCGCGCATCGAGACATGTGATGCTGAAGTCATTCGTGATCAATGAACTGTAAAAGGATTTGGGATTGCTCTACATCTTCAATGCATGCTATCCCAACAAATCATTGAATTTGTTTTTAGTCAATTATGGACACGTATAAACACGCGTCCGGGTGGCCGGTCGAACACCCTTTGCTCTGGTGGGGAGGGTTAATTTTGGCCCCTTCCCCTGAGATCTCTAAAGTTGGATAGCTAGAAGCACTAAATTGACAGGGAAATTTAGTTTGTATGTAAACTCGCTAACGTCAAAATCTGAGATTTCTCAGAAGTGATCTTGGCGTCAAATATGGTCAACAAGGGCAAACTTCAGATTGATGTGCAAAGTGCCTCCAGACCTCACGCAACCGCCGTGAGCGTAGATACCTGTTCTAAGCAAAACGTCACTGTTGTTCATTGAAGATAAGTTACCTTGTTTGACCTTTACAAGGCAAACGTGACCAGAAAAAAATTGGAATTGCTACTTTTCTGTCATTCGAATAAGCAACGGGGATTATGATAGGGCGAAATGTTCCTAAAAACGAGGTGTTGGCCTGGGTCATTTGATCTCAGTGACCCAATTATGACCTTTTAAATCGAGATGTGCACAAAAAACTACCTCTTAAAGTAAGCTCTCGAATAAAAGCAAGTTAGTTTGTTTTCATACCTGACCCTAGGCCATTGTAGTGCTATGCAATTCTAAATTCATTAACAATTTTGCCCAAGAAACTATCTCGGAGGTGTACGGTTTGTGTAGCACCCGTTAATGCATCAGATTGAACAATTCCCTAGAAATGGCCTTCGCTGACAAGCCACTGCATGACTTTGACTTGCTGTAGGTCAGCAATTTTTCAAGGTGCATCAAATTTTTGGTGCCAAAGAGGTTTTACATTCAATTGCCTACAGCTATGCAAAGTTCGGTGCATAGATAACCGCGCAAAAAAAAAACAGGAAAATGGAGATATAAACTGCGTCGATATTTCGGCAACGTGCCTTTCTTGAAACGAAAAGCAGAATATATACCACTGATAGCACTTCTGCTATTCATTTCGATAAAGGCATGCCGCCGAAATATCAGCGCATCATTATCTCCATTCTCCTGTTTCGCTCCGAGTAAAAGGGCTATTACTACTGTCTTATCTATGTGAGTGATAGTCATCGCAAATGCACTTAACAACTTACGCAAGTTTGGTGTAGCTTCACTGCGCCATTCGGAAGTCGTTCAGGAAAACTTTCGGCAAGACATATTGACGCCCACCCGAGCGCGTGTTAAAAATGGCATGTTTCGAATGCATGTGCATGACTCCTTGTACAAACTGTGATGCATCATGTATCACGCACGACAAAAACCGAGCTAGACTGTGGGCATGCAGTGTAAGGGGGACACTAAAAAAATCGAATTTTGGACCTAAAGTGCAATAACAAACTAAAAAAAGTAATAATTTCGAAGCAAGCCTTATAGTTTGAGGCACATTCTTATTTTCTTTGATACGAGAAGCAATGGAAACAGCCGGTAATGTCTGAAACAGTTTGCTTTGCTCTCCAGACAGGGTTAAACTAAAATGTTCACCCAGTCCCCCAGCAGGTACTGATGAAGGAAATTATAATCCAGTACCGCCATACTCAGTGCTCAATGTGACGGCATGTACAAACACGTCTTTCGGAACTTGATGGTTTAATTATAAATTGGCATGCCTTATGTTTAGAAAAATGCTTTCAGCACGCCGTGATTTTAATCCAGGATGTTCGAACAACCTAACTTGTATGAGTGCGTCAATAGGATTACAACCATGGGGTTGTAATCTAAGTTGGTGCAAGTTGGATGGGCACCAGCCCTCCTTCCGAACTTAAAGCTCAACCCCTCCCCTCCCCCCAGCTGACCCATGACCCATGCCGTGTTTGTGATGTAGGAGTGCATAATAATGGCATAACACATGTATTAAGAACGTGATGCACAGGTATGATAGGTGTCACACACTCAATAACCAACGGAAATGACACATACAACACCTGCGGCATAAACAATTATGTTCAATAATTGCGCGTAAAAATTTATCGGCGCATGTCCTACTGCTGCTTTTATGCTAAGGTCGCCCATACCAACAGGGGCGGAGCGTGAGCAATCATGGACACCGCGGCAGCCAGCAAAGAGACTTCCGTCAACAAGTATAGGTCCTGAGAGTAAGCGAGAAGAACCCAAGACTCATGCTGGTGGGCCCTGAACGATCGGTAGTGCACCGGCAGGCTAACAAATAGGACCCCGGCCAGAGCACAAGGCCTTCTGAGAAATGGGAGAGTACATAAGACCAGTATATATAAAATAATGCCCCTGTGCGATCAAGGTCGCCCGGGCAAGCTAAAAGCAAGGACCCCAATAGGAGTGAAGGCTCCTACACAAGCAAGATCAAGGGGAAAGAGCTCTGGACCAATGCAGAGGGCTCCTGGGCATTGAATGGCTCGGTGTCTGGCCTTATGTGGGCCCAGCAACAGCACAAGGGCCTCCGAGCAATTGGAAAGATCCCCAGAGTAATATGAAGATCCCATGAGCAACTGAGTGTACTCCGACACGGCAAAAGCGTATTGAACCTTTCGGGTAAATTGGAAGAATACGCTGAGGGCCGCTGATCGATCAAGAATGCCCAGGTATTCTGCGGATAGTGCCCGAACGGCAGCGTAAGGCCCTACGAGAAAAATGCAAGGAGATCAAGGTCAACTAGGAAGGCTCCTTAGCGAACGGACTGACCCGGCAAGTGCGGACACATAATGCCCCGGTAACAGCGTAACGCCTCTGGACAACGTAATGAACCTCAAAATGTCCGCCAGTCTCCACTTCCCGAATCAGCGAGGAATTAACTTAGTCTGCTCTCGGGCTATTCACTTTCGCTTCTCTGCAGCCGAGGCCTTCTCATGAGAAGTGCGTCGACGCTGCGTTTTGAATCGGTATGGTCGCGCTCAAATCTCACCGCGTTGTGACCATACCCAAATTTTCGCGAAATTCCTCGGTGGTACAAGGACTATGCGGGTGCTTGCTTGGTGCTCCTCGCCGGCGAGGGTTAGTTCGGGATGGTCGCACGGCCTGGTACCCGTGGACTGGCAGCAACGAGCCTTTGGTGGGTTTGGTTATGGACACTGATGTAAAGGCCACGTTATTGTTAATCGTGTTGGAAACGCAGACCATTGATGATCGTTCTTGTTGTGATGCATTTTGGGTGCCACCAAATTATGGTCAAATACTGAAGAATGGCATGTGATGTTATCCGTCCACGCAATGATCAATGTCGCTGGTGTGGTAGTGTGGAACTTTGTGTATGGCATTTAAGCGCAGTCATTAAAATACATATTTTCCTGGGCGCAAACGGTCATTTGTTGCCCAGTCTTGCGCAAAAGGAATGGATGATGTTTCATGCAGGGAGCACGCTCTCCTAACCAACGGCCGGGAAGTACGCATAATGGAATTACCTGCATGTTGGGAGCAAAGTTCACTTCCCCTAAAGGACGTGGGGGGTATTTCAAACGGACAGTCCTTCCAGTAATGGTTAACGTCACGAGTAACTGCTGGCGTCGGCGTAAATTGAATTGGTAAACCTCGACGCCGGGAGCCACGTGGGTGAGTCAGCACACGGCGGGAGGGTACTCGACTCCTGGCGGAAGGCTAACTGCACCCATGGTTCGAGAGTAAAAAACGTCTGTGTGTTACTCCTCCGAGAACATGCAGATTGCGTGTTCACTCGCCAGCCTGGGTTCATCTGCTTTCAGTGTCTGTTTGTCAAGTTTTTGTCAAGTGCATGCACTTCGCGAGTAAAATCGTCGATGTCCGACCTCAATCCCAGCAGATTGTGCACTCACCCAAAGTGTGCAAGCAAGACGAAATTGGGTTTTAGAAGCTTTTGCATAAAAAGCTGCAAAGTTTGTGATACAATAATAACACATTTAAGGCAAGCAGGCTCAGGCACATAACGTCAAAATCTTTGTTGCGGTAACTTGGATAATGTTGCAGTGAACAAGTGAAGTTATGCAGTCGAAATCTGGGCCCATATAACCATTGCAGATGATACGCCATTAAAATCCAATAACTAACAAACTAATGTAGCTGAGGTTAAAGCAAAGCGCATGGGAAAACTCAAAGAACGCTTCCACTCCCCACAAAGCGTGACCGCGAAATGCGAGGAGGAATGCCAGCAACGGCTGTTTAATGACGTCACAAGCTTGCGATTTCCAGCAAGCCAAGCATGAGTCGAGATACCCGCCGTGTTCACCTGGATTGCACACTAGCGAGACGCCTGTGATGCTCAGCTGGTTGATTGGGTTATCGGCCACTGTCGGTCCCATATCAGTCCAGTGGGGTTTGGACTTCCGCTCTGGATACCGGCTCTCCTCGGGCGCCTGCCGGGGCGGAACACGTTGAATGGCTGCAGGGGAAAGCTGACAGCCAGCTCGAAGACTTCGAAGAGAGAAGCCTGTTTCATATTTTCCTCATGGCGTATGTAGGAAGCAAGGTAACGCGGGTGCCATGCCAGACAGCCATAAGTAACAGCACGTAACTTGTTCACCAGCTGAACGGTCGGTCACGGCAACATATTGGGTGAAGCTGGACCTCACTTGGAGTCAGCTTTACTGGGAAGCTTATAACGAATGCTTTCCATTGCCCTTTGACACGACCAAGTCCATAATACTGTTTGTTCGTGCCTTGACACGAGCTCGGGTGGGGGCCAAGTTGACCCTCAGAGGGTGTTTTTCCAAAATAACCTCCAAACGACGGGAACCAGCCGCACTTAGCTTTGCCTGGCAGTATACAATTAAATAGCCGATGTATTGGCATTTCAGAACAAGATATTTCTTGTCAGGTCACTGACCTATAGCAGGTCAAAAACAGGCTATACCTCCCAGCGAGGCAGCTTTTTAAGAATCGCTTCATCTTCTGCGGTGGCAGAGTGTTAGGCGAAGCCATACATCTCTGAGACGTTTATTTCGATAGCTAGACAGCTGAATTTAGGATTATGACCGATTCATCTAATTCTGGGTAAGGTATGAGAATCAAGTTAAATTTAAAACCAAACAAACTTTTTTAAATACGTTGCTATGCAGGGATAGTTTTTTATGTTCAATTCAAATTTCTTGATCACGGGTAGGTCCAAAAATGTCACTAAAATGTAATGACACGATTAGCCTTTTGTTTTTGGGAACAAAGGAAGCCCGGCGTAATCCTTGACGTGCATTAAGGATACACAATACAACACAAAATACGGACCTATCTATCTTGCAAATTTGGTGTCCAACGCTCTCAGTTAATGAGATCTCAGGGAGCGAATTGGCCCTCTAACCGAACGGCGTCGTATTCAACCGGCCACCCGAGGGCATGCTAATAGATCTTTCAATCGCACATTAGTTTTTGGACAAGTGCATTAATGTTCCAAGAAGCCAACAGCAACATCATTTGCTTACTTTCTTTGCGTTTTTCAAAGCAGGTTGTCATTTTTTGTCTCCGATCAATTTAGATGGCACAATACTAATTGTGCACACCGAGCATCGGGTGACAGCGATGTCTACAGGGACACACACACACATCCTGGGACAGCACAGAATATCTTGTCGAAGAAGACTGCAGTCACCCTGCAGCAAAACGGAAAAGAAAAACGATCAGATCATTACCTTGCCGGGGTCATCCCTGCGGCGGTCCGTCAGCACCACAGACACCTTTGTTGTCGGCGGGCCGCCGGCTGAGTGCGGTGCTACCGCCTTCTTCTGGGCCCACATTCCCGGGTCCAAGTCCATCGGCGCCTTCCGCCGGTCAGGCTGACCCGCCCCGGCTCTGCGACGGTCTGCTGGAAGCGTCGGCCGGTCGACTGGAGAAAGGTCAGCCGCGGCTCGGCCAGGCGCAGGCGTCATGGAAGCCTGCGCACCACCCCGTTTCCATGGCGTGAGCGTGACATTCGCAAACCTGTGGCCAAGATGGGGGGGGGGGGGGGGGCGATGCCAGCTGTTTTGTTGGGGTACAGCCTCAGTTGGGGTATATGCTATTAACAACTCACCCATGGAGGCCATGATGTGGTCGCTTCGCTGCTATGTTCGTTTAGTTTTAAGCAGGGCTGTAAGCGTCTTTTTACCATTGAAATACTCCTACATCAAAGTAAGTCATAAATTGATAATTAGCATTTGCTTAAAGCCAGGTCTTTGCAGTTCTAACCCGCACCTAATTTGGGATTTTTCATTATCGATGTAACGTGTTCAACGTAAGTCCCTGCAGAGGGCAACATTTCGAAATAATCGTGTCGCCCCTGTTCTTACTCTGTTGGTCTTCGTGCAAATAGCTTAATGAAACATGGTGGGCACATCCGTGGCATACCTGCACTAGAATATCTAAGCATACAAAGTGACCTTCATTTATTTTGAAATGGTCACCTTACTTCCGACAAACAAATTCATTAGCATTGTTGACACTATTTCCTCCGTTATCCTCCACGTCGCGTGCCGCACGTCTGTCACGCGGTTTCACTATTCACTTTGGTGATCTCGTTAAAGTCTTTTTTTTATTCCGGGGTCAGCGCCAGAAGTTCGCGACGAAAACGCTCAACGTGCAATATTGCTCGGCACAATACGTCTTGCCCTTTGATGTCAACGGCCCTTTAGCACAGCCGCTGCACGGGCCGCAAACCATCTCGGTAGGGGCAAAAAACGAGCGCCTGAAGCGATCCGAACCCACCCCGTCACGGATGAGTGAGTCGGACCACGGTGTCTGTTTGTATTCTTTTAGGTGGACCACTGCCCCCCCCCCCGCCCCATCCCCCCATGCCCAATCTTGCCCCAACGATGAGTTGCCCCCCCCCTCACCTTATGCGGACTAAGTGCAGGCAGGACATTAGAGATTGTAGCAAAGATGTATCTTAACTTTAAAAAGGGGTCTACTAACTGTTTCATAGGTAAGAGAAACAGAGGCAATATTATTTGCGATGTCTTGTTCAGTTAAGTGCAGCTGACTAGGCTGATCACACTTTTAAAACTCCACGTTTGTATCCTGTTTAGTTGACTTTTTCTGTTTTCCCTACATGCTGTGGGCTTTTAATTACACGACGTTTATGTCTTGTCTCTGGCCTCGATTTTGTGCACGTATGTTGTTGGTAGAACTCCTAACCTACACTTTATCACTAGGCTTCTCAACACACATCACCGTTGGGTTGGGTTACTTTCACCTCACCAGTTTATTGTGAAGGACCTGGGGAAAGTAAGTTTAAAACAATCGCTTCTCGGTTAAAAGCGGTAGAAATAAAAAAACGTGCTCGATTTGAGGCATAGTTCAGAAGGAAATTTATGTACCGGGCAGACATCACCTAATAAAGGCTGTTCATCTGTCATTTTTCAGTCACCATTAAGAAGACCCAGCAACTTAACGACAACCGTAAAACGAGCCAACGCTGCCATCTCCAAATGGCTACCAGAGTCACGGGACCGGAGAGACGTGCCTCGCCCGTGTGACGGGACTGCATAGTACCTCTCCATTGACATCAGATCGTACTGCAAACCCTTTGGCGATCTGATAGTCTGGTGGTGATGGTCTGCTGCGTCAGGGGAGCTGACATTCACCGAGCACAGCTATATTAATGAATTATGCACATATTTCACTTTTCAGTATGCTGTAGAGGTGCAAGTGCACCCTTTCAGCTCAAAAAAGGTAATAAATGTATGCTGATGTAACTAATGTTTAAAAGCATATGAAGGAGTAAATATATATATATATATATATATATATATATATATATATATATATGGGGGGAGGGTGTGGGGGTGGGGTTGTGGGTGTGGGTGTGGGTGTCATGGAAAGTCAGAACAAACGACATCCGGGAGAAAAAAGGCACTATTCCCCTTATGGCGGTTTCCAAGACTCCGCCCCCCAAACATCTTGAGAAATGGACACCCATGAATCGGAATACAGGCGATCTAACCAGCTGAGCTACCGGGACGAGCATGGAAACCCCCTCCCCATCCCGTATGGATTCAAATGGCCCAGAAGAGGCCCTTGAAAAAGTAATTTTACAGGGTAGGTTTGATTTTTTACATAAAAAGATACGCAACTCAATTCTCTACAGCTATGCACAGTTTAGCGCGACAACGCCGCTCCGTTCGGAAATCATTCTGGAGAAGCCTTTGAGGGGGGTCGAATTGTCCTCCCACCCAACCTGAGCGCGTGTTAAAGGTCAGTCTAGAAAAATTCATCCGCTGCACCGGACACTCACGCGACATTTGGTGCGCTGAATCCCGCGCTCGCGTGAACCGATCTTTGGCCGGGTTAAATCACTGGGCGACTTTAAAATATCTTGAAACATCGATTTTCTGTGCGCTGGCGAGCCCAGAGCGCTCGGTTTTTGGCATACGTGCACTAATGTGTTTTCCGAGGTGTCATTGCTACGCCGGACATTTCGGAGCGACGTTTTTTTCAGCCTGGACCCAAGGCTCTTCGGACAACACGACTTTACCACCATCCATGCAGCCAAGTTGGAACTACGGAACTTCTGGTCCGATTCTCTTCAAACCAGCAGCAATCGAAAGCTGGTATGTGGTTTCATTAACCAGTCTGAAACCGGTGACTTTAGGTTGCCATCTTCACCTTAAAAAACCGCATAAGGCACTCTAGCGCGTTGCAGCCAAGCCCAAACTCAGAAACCGCTCAACCGATCTGCTTGAAACCTTTACCAGAAGATAGAGCACATGCAATTTCATCTGGTGACTTCGGTGACAACTTCAACTGGTGACCTCGGGTCACCATCTTCACCTGTAAAAACCGCACAAACCACTTTAGGGCACTACAGCCAAGTCCAAGCCCGGAAACCGCTCAACCGATCTGCTTGGAACCGTTGACGGAGGAGAGAGAGGATGCGATTTCATCAGGCGTACTGAAATTGGTGACCTCAGATTTTCATCTCTCTCTTCAACACTTTCTCACAACATCATTGCTCGCGCGGAAGACCCGACTAAGCTGGACAAGCTATGGAACATTCTTATGCCAATAATTTGTCATCTGCCTTCTATCGTATGTATATTGTGTATCTTTTTTGTTCCCAGTGTGAGTATCGGGAAGCTGAAAGAATAGAAACTGAACGAATACGCACCCTAAAAAATATAAATCACTTTAGCACACCGAAGCGAAGCCCACACTAGCAGGGCACTCAGCTTGTCTGTTCGGAGCTTCAGCAAATAGCACATCGACGATCTCATTTGCTCCTCTGAAACTGCGGACCATATTCACCTTCAAAAACCGATACAGTTGGAATTCGGATAGGCATCGTCGATAAAAGGGACCGTTCCACAGAGGTATGGGGTTTTAAACGACTGAAAGCCATCTTGACGGTCATTCGGTGCAGTTCACAGCTCTAACCTATTTTTAAAAACCCTCAAGTATCCTCTAATCCTCTTCTTAACCCGTCTAGATGCTGAGCTTTACCGCTGTGAAGGCCGGCAGACTACTTTAAGGGGACTAGTTCAAGGTCCCTCATGCATCTATGGCGCCACGATGGAGTCATTCAAATCCTGACATGCTATTGGCATGCAGCGATCAAGGTCAAGAAAGATATAACCGTCGAGCAGTTCATACCTTGTGTTCGCAAGCAATATTTTGTGATATAGCGGCCGTCGGTTGGCTTTTAACCAATGCTGTGCAAGGCGCGGTGACGTAATCAAACAATAACACATTGACGAGCATATTTATCATCCTGAGAAATTGTGGTTTCTAGAGCAGTCTTTTTCTCTTAGGCGTATACCTATAGTTATAAGTGAGCTTATTTCATCATGTTGCATGCATGCGTCAATTCTTCAGATGTAAAACAACCCATGAAGGCATGTGGTGCCTCTGGTTCTGCTACCAAAACGCGTGTGTAAAGCTTACCCTGCTCCACGTTGTATTGGTGATGCAGCTCCAGCCACGACACTCTTCCAGCGACATGACCCACTGCCGCCGGCTACGGGCGCATGCCCGCTGACCGAGGGTCACGCGGCGGCCGACCGTGGCAGATCCGAGCGCGCCAGACGCACGTCAGGCCACGAACATGTACCATCCGATTTGGATTTTTATTGCTCCTTGATGCTTTCTGGCGGGTACCACAAGTTTATCATCCTGAGGGTTTGAAGGGGTTTGTGTGGCAAGAACCAGGCTCTCAAGATTTGCAGCTGTTGAACTGGATTGCTTATGATGGGTAAGTTTGGTGTATTTGGCATGGTTCTTCAGAAGGACTTGCAGCGGAGGAGAATGATTGCTTGAATGAGGTATCAAATGTTTTCAAGGTGGTGTCTTTCTCTTCACCTGAGTGGATATTCCTCCTGCCCCCACCCCGCGCTCTCCCCAGCGGCGGAGCCAGACTTTGCGGCAGGGGGCTACCGTGATTTGCAGTGGGTGGAAGCTATTTTTGCGAGGTAGTTCCAGCCCTCATTTGCAGTGCCTACGCATTACGAACAGACTGACAGGCCCCACAAACTGTTATAGGCACAGTAACTAGCGTATTAATGAGCTGCCAATGTTGGCTTGCCTCGGTGGCTTAAACAATATTATTTTAGCTACGTATTGCCATTTGCACACGGCTTTCTCCTAAGGTTGTCACCAAATTGCGGTTGCTGGACCCAACATTTAGTTCCTCATGTCGCGTTTATCAAGTTTAACACGCACCCCGGTGGCCGGTTGAATACCCTTAGCTCGGGGGGGGGGAGGGGTATGTCAACTTGAACCCCAAGCAGGTCTCGAAAAAATAAGAAAGATGTAGATATCAAGTTCACAGGGTAGGCTAGAATGTACGTGAACTCACTTGTGTCAGAATTTGAGGCTCCTAAGTCATGACCTTGGAGCTAAAATAGGTCAGGTAAGTTCAAACTCTGGGTAAGTGTCTTGGTTGTTTGGTTGTATATATAAATTCTATTGATCTATTGTCTACGAAGCTTTCTCAGGTCCGTATGGATTCGTCTAACACTCAGTTGCTGCTTCACATTAAAAGATTCCGTCAAAATACTCTTCGCTGGCATTACTATATCAATGTAAAAGCAGACGCGATCCGTTCTTCAACCATGCACCGAGGCCGTTATGCACCAAAACTGGTGAGTCACTGACAATCCCACCTTCAGTAGGGACGAAGCCACATCAGCAACCCCTCAAATCTAGGATCCCAGTTTACCACAATAAAGCACCTTTCTTCATGGTTACAGGCTCTTCCAAAACAAGAAAATGCAAGTTTTGCAATAAAAAATAATTTGAGAGCGTTACGTGAGCGTCACGATATCGACCTCTCATAAGGAACGATGGGAGTTTCCTAAAATTGTTGGAGTGCAGTGGTTTCCGAGTCTGGACTTGGCTGCAGTGCCCTAAAGTGGCTTATGTGGCTTATAAAGGTGAAGGTGGTGACGTGAGATCCCCAGTTTTAGACCGGCTGGTGAAATCGCACGCGTTCTATCTTTTGGTAAAGGTTCCAAGCGGATTGGGAGAGCGGTTTCCGAGTTTGGGCTTCGCTGCAATGCCATAAAGCGGTTTGTGCGGTTTTTGAAGGTGGAGATGGTGACCTGGGGTCACCAGTTTCAGGACGGCTGATGAAATCGCAACCTCTCTCTCTCTCTTCTGGTACAGGTTTCAAGCAGATCTGTCGAGTGGTTTCCGAGTTTGGACTTGGATGTAATGCCCTAGAGTGGTTTATGCTGTTTTTGGAAGGTAAAGATGGCAACCAGAAATCACAAATTTCAGAGCGGCTGAATGAAAATGCATGCGTCCTATCTTTTGGTAAAGGTTTCAAGCAGACCAGTCGAATGCTTTCCGAGTTTGGACTTGGCTGCACTGCCCTTAGTGGTTAATGCGATTTTGAACGGGAAGATAGCGATCTGAGTTTCTACAAATCGCATAGTGATCGCACGGTCCACCAGTTCCTAGACGGCTGATGGAACTGCCTGCGCTCTATCTTCTGGTAAATGTTCCAAGCAGATCGGTTGAGTGGTTTACGAGTTTGGACTTGACTGCAATGCCCTGAAGTGAAGCCACATACTAACTTTCGAGTGGTGCTGGTTTAAAGAAGGTCTGACCAGCAATTCAGTAGTTTGAACTTGGCTATACGGTTGGTGGTGACGTAGTATTTTCCAGGCTCTCTTCAAACCGCTACTTGGCTCAGCCGTTACTCACTTTTAGCCGCCAAATAGTTGCCCACCACTAAATGCAATCTTATTGGCGCAGCTGCGTCATGTTGGGATGATTGCTATTTATCGAAAACGCACCAGCCAGTTCCGTGAACTTGTTTTGTAGGATGCGTGGGTATCGTGGCTGTATGGTGGTGTGAGTTAAGCAATGACTCAGGGCATTCAAAGTTCGCACATAATACTCGACTCAGAAGTAAGTATGGAGGTGGAGATGTGTTTGACTGTTTTCACACATTTCTGGGTGGGGAGATTAAGTTTCGGCAATAAATTGGACCAGTTCCACATCTGTGTGGGCTCAATTTAAAACCTTACGCTTTTGTGATAACCTTGCGCCGTAATGGGTGAATGTTTGGGTCTGCCAAGGATGAAGTGTTTCAAAGAGAAGAGATGTATTGCATTGTTTTTTACAACCATGTCTTTCAGGCTATTGCATATTTTATCATTGTGTATGGCTGCTGTGCCTAATTTGTACCATTGGAGCTCCGTACTATATGAAATGTCTAATTTATATAATTTGCATGATATGCATCTGCATGATTTCTGGCAGATTGCCCTATTATGATACTCCAGTTTGAATATTTGATTTTCCAGCATCTCCTCCATTAGTTTGCTTGCAGATGATTTGGCCACAGTCAACTGGACTGGAATCATAAGTATTAGTCAAAGAGAGTGAAAAAATCATGACATTTGGATGTATGCTATGAGGCACATTTTAGTATGTTGTCTCCAGTATGCTGTCAGGACATTGAGACCGAGATGATTATACAGTCAGTTGTCATATGCTGCTCATAATGTTAGTACAATTATACATGCCAGGAGGCAGATGTGTACAGTAACTGTATGGCTGTATCTTATTTTGATTCATGTCCAAACATGAATAACTGATTAAAAGCTATTGTGAGGAGATTTGAGATGAGTTATGCTGGACCAGAACAGTCCAGCTCAGCTTGTGGTGACTTGTTTTTTAAATATATGATGAGGCATAGATGCCTTATATTCATGTATATATATATATATATATATATATATATATATATATATATATCATCTTGAAGACCTCATAATTGCACCTATAAAGTATCCAACCTGAGCATAGAAGCAAAGGTATAAGTGTAGCAAGGATTCCACCTGTAAAATGTTCTGAACATGTTTCTTATATTTTTTGCTTTTCTGTAGGGTGTTCCTGACCTTGACCCACCCTAGCACATCAGAAAAAGGATAAATGCAACTAGCACTTCATCTGACAGGTGCAAAGATTCTTACAACCTGTCAGTGGAATGAAAATGTTCTTGGGCTCTGGAAACCAATGCAAAGTAATTTTGCACTGCTTACCATAAATAGATTGTATTTGCTGCATGGTAATTCACTGCATTCCACTGACATGGTTCTAGTGGAATGCATATCACTTAGAAATAGCTATCATTAGACTTTATATGAAGTTAATGATTTTGTATGTGCTATCTACATGCCAATAGAATTTGGTGTGTTTATGTGTTCAATGTTTGTTAACAAAACACTCATGAAAGTTCCACTTTAACATTTGCAGGAAAAGACGGAATTGAAGAACACAGAGACATCACCATGAATGCTCGAACACAAGTCTTTGAATTTGTAAGTTGGATTGGATGGCTGTCAGAAGCAGTCACACTGAACAATTGTATCAAATGCCGTAGATCATTTTTGCAATTTGCACATTACCACAGTTGTCATTATTTCACCTCTTTTCCATGTGAGTTAGTTATTGGGTTTTAAGGATGCATGAAATGCAATGTTATTTGTGCCCTTTTGTGTTGGTCTGGTGCAGTGTCCACATAATGGCTGCCCCCCCCCCCCCCCCCCCCCAATTCACCTGTCATCTTGTCATCAGTGGCAACCCAACAATGGCGAGAGCGTTAAGTGGCAGAGACATTGTGTGGACACCAACACAGCAGATGAGGACAATGGTGTCAACAATTAGGTGATCTGTAATGCTGACACTTCAGCTCCATTATTTTGTTAAGCTGCACACAGCTTCCTGCTGGTCACTGCTCTGGGTCTCCGATTGCTGTTGAGCAAGGCACGTCATGTGCTCTCGTCGTTCCATCAGCTGTCCACTTGTCCCTGTGCGTGCACCCGACCCCGTGACCTTGTGGTGACCTCTTGTGTGGCCGGCGGCCATTTCGGCAGTCGTGCGAGGCCTGTATGGTGAACGACATCGTGAGCAGCGTGTTCAGCACGGTGCTCTTCCACCGCACGCTCGGCAAGTTCAGCTGCCACAGGCACAACTTGTACTCGCTCGGCTCGGTCGGCTTCCTGGACGTGGACCTGCCGGTGCTGGAGATCACACATGTGAGCATATTGGTGTCAGAGGGGTGCTTCCATGCGTGTCGTCTTCTCGCGAAGGCGTCTGTAGCGTTGTCTACCGCCGTCCGGGTTATCGGGGTCGCCACCGTTGACAGTGAGAGTGTCACTGACACTGCTGGCAGCCACCAAATACTTCTCACAACCGCTCACTGGTTCGAGCTGTGTAAGCTGTGCTGTATCATCAACCCGTTCCTGGATGCATTACGAAGGCCTTCTAGAGCGGTGCCGAAGCAACGGCGGCCGCTCTGCTCCAGCCGTTTCACCCTGGCGCGTGTGAGCCGACCGGTGGCGACACGTGCGCCTGTGCGGCGTCGCTGGAGCCGGCTCTGACAGCGCGTGCGTCGCCGTCTGTCCGCCAGGTGCGCTGCTCGTCGCCCAGCATGCAGCGCGTGCTGGAGCGCGAGGTGTCCCAGTTCAGCGCCATGATGGCGGCGGCCGAGCGGCCGCACCAGGGCCAGATCTCGCTCGAGTTCTTCCAGAAGAAGCGCGGCAAGTGGCCGTTCGCGACCGAGCGCATGCCCTGGGAAGTGTGGACGCTCCGACTGGAGACGGTCGACCTGGAGAACGAGCGAGGTCAGGCACCGTGCTAGACGCTGCGTGGTCCGCCGCAGCAGCTGGCGTGAATGGAGAACGCGAATTCTGAATACTACCATATTTCACATGTCTTATATCAGCCACGATGTCGCTTGGCCATGCCGTTTTTGCGGTTTTGAGTCTCAGCGGCTGTCGCCTGCTCAGAGTCAAGCCCTGCCAGCACCGAGCAGTATTGAGAAATGTTCTGCTCTCTGGTCTGCTGATCGCTGCCGGTGTCCTCTCCCGATCTGACCGTGCCTGACCGGCCGACAGAGCGGAAGGTGTTCCGGGAGAAGGTGGTGGACGTGCTGGCGGAGAAGCTGCGTCACGTGGTGCAGGCCATGAACCGGCAGCAGTACCTGCCGCACACGCCGCAGCAGGCCGACCTGGACCTCGTGTTCGACACCTCCTTCCCAGACGTGCAGCCTTACCTGTTTAAGGTGAGGACTGGCGGCAGCTCTCGGCCTTGTGGCCTCACCCGCGGCACGGCGGCTTAGATGTGGCGTTGGAGGTGGGGAGCAGCAGGCATGGACAAGCGAGGCTGTTGCGATGGATGATCTGTGCGGCTGGCAGCTGTCTTAACTTGGCGCCACCCCAAAGAGTGGACGTGATTTATGCGTGACATGACATGAGTGAGTTACTATGCAGCTTTCCTGGGATGACACCGGGTTTTGAGCCCGGTGGCAGTGTGACCGATTGATTTTGCGTGACCAGGGTGTTCGTGAGAATGGGAACAGGTAGAACTACCTCATGAGGATGTTGGATGAATCCCGCAATGCTCCTAGTCCTGTCGATGACCTGGTCAGAAATCTTTAAAATAGAACGCGGGCGGCTGAGAGGCAGCCGGGGCAACGCAAAGGACGGAACAACCAAGCGGCTCGATTTCATTACTTGGAATGTCAAAAACTGTCAAAACAACTCGTCAAAGGCTGCCTGGAACCATCGTGGGATGACCAGCTCATGGAGAAAGGTGACGCCTCTCCTCCCCCCCCCCGTCCCCACTCAGTCACGATTTCGTTTAGTTTTACCTACGTGTCGGACGATTTCGACCCCCCCCCCCCCCTCCCTGTTTGATAGCCCCGACCCGCGCGTCATGTCCTGGTGACGGGACAAAGTCGGCGGCGGTCCAGTGGTGACCTCCGCCGTATGTAGCAGCATGACGGTGACCGGCTGTTGCCACAGGTGGACTACCAAACGAGCGGCGTCACCAACCCGTCCGTCGGCACGGCCGTCAAGAAGCTGCTCAAGGACACGCTGGCCATGTGACGCCGGCCCGGCTAGGCGACCAATGGCGACGCGCCCGGCCGGCCAGGCGACCAATGGGACGCGCTCGGCCCAACCAAGCGACCAATGACGACGCGCTAGGCCTTGCAGCTTTACTGGCGGGCTGGTCGGAGCCGCGCCGCGCAGATCGCTTATTTATTCGGTGACGCAGACGGGTGCTTCTTTCAACACACTTGTCCGCCACACGTTGTCCGTATGTGTACGCTTTGCAATACATTTTTATTTATATTGACCCGACGGCAGGGTATCTGCTGCCAGCCTTGGGAGAGGATGACAGGAGCGTTGGTGTTATCGGGGCTCAAAAGATAAGGCGTCCGTTTCGCCATCCACCACTGGCTGTCCGTCGCTGCCGCGACACAGCTGGCGGCACAGGCTGCGGAAAAAAACGCCACGCAGACCGGGCGCTCGTTCAAATATTACCCCGCGCGCAACCTTCCGGTGAGGGTACCGACGAGAGGGTTCGTCGCTGGTGATTTCCAGTGACAGTCGTGGTGTGGACGTCATTGATAACAGCCCGATGGCGCTGAACCGTTTCGGCGGCGGAGCAGCGGGCGCTAGGCGGTTTGAAACAAGTTCTTCGCCACGATGTCTACGCCTCTACTACCTCAGTGTCTTTGCCGCGGCCGGCCGGCTCAGTTCAGTAGAACACCCAGTGGGACATTCCAAATTAATAGAGCTAACGAAGCAACCAATCACTTAAGCGGCAACAATATAGCTGGGGTTTGTTCTACGCCACTTTGAACCAAACCACGCATTATATCAAATTACGGAGTCGCGAGGCAGGCTGCGCGATCAGGGGTATCCAAATTTCATAATGGTTTTGTTTCTACCTGGTAGCTTCTCTGAAGGGGCCATCCGCAGGAACAGACAATGGGCGTTGCGGTGTGGGTACGCATCGGCACCCAGTGAGGATGTATTATAAGTCCGGAAACGCTGACGACACGGAGCTCATGCCGGCTGAATCACAACCGGGGCGGCGGCAAAGCCTCCAGCTAAAAAGACCGATAAAACCCTGCTATTAAAAGCGGCGTTTGTGAGCCGCTTACGCCATCCACTTCACGAACGTAACAACGACTGTCCTGACATTCAACCGCCCTCCAGTTGACCTGTGTGGGCCTGATCACTTCTTGGCGGCGAAGTCCTCGCCCTTCTTGATGGATGCCAGCAGCTCGGGCAGCGCCTTCTTCACGAGGTCCGACTCGAACTCTGACAACGTGCCCATGCCCAGGTTCTTCTCCAGACCGTTTTTCTGGAAGCCACGGAGCAGCGTAAGCAAAGCCATCGGGATTGCGCATCGCGCCTCCCCAATCAGTCTTGACCCGGAACACCACAAACCGCTGAACACTGGCCATTTGCATCGGCGACATCACGCAAATCCTCCTATCACTGACTTGCGCGATATCAGGAAGGCATGCGACTCAATTGGCCATACTACTGAAATCGGAAGGCGTCGGAAGTCGAAACCTAAGCACGCGAAGTGATCCATACGCCATCCGGCGTGCGCCCCCTCCCCTCCCCCTTATTGTGTGGCGACACCGCGCAGCGGGCCACCGGCGGCTGAGTCGTTACGCCCAGACATAAGCCCGCCGCCTTTCCCATCCCGAAACCGCCCTGTGTGGGTCACAGCGAGTAGCACGCACAGCGTCACGAACACTCACCCCGAGCAGACACGGCGTGGAGAAGTAGGGGCTCTCGGTGACGTCCGAGCGCACGTACGAGCACTCGACCACGCCCTGCTCGCCGTCCATTGCGCGCAGCAGTGAGACGGCGAACCGGGCGCCGGCGTACGCCATCGAGAGGGTGGCAGAGCCGGCGCCCGCCTTGGCCTTCACTACCTCCGTGCCGGCGTCCTGTGGAGGGCGGGGGAGGGGTCACCGCCGGTACCGCGGGCCGGTGACGTGGTCCGTCCTTGAGACGGAGCGGTGACCGGGGCCGGACAGTGAGGCAGGCGGGGAGGGAGTCGTTACCGGTACTGCGGGCCGGTGGCGTGGTCCTTGAGACGGAGCGGTGTCCTGGGCCGGACAGTACGGCAGGCGGGGGGGGGGGGGGGGCGGGGGGTCGTCCCGAGAACCAAGAGGGAGAACATCACCAGATCACCGGATATACGGGAGAAATGCCTAGAGTTTTCGATCTGACGACTAACTACCTGCGACATACTTGTAGGTACGGGCTAGTCGACGGTATGAAACCAATTTTGTTGGTTATATTGGCAGTATTCAACATTTCGAATTGTGCTTATGATCACGGGTCAGCAACCACGTTGGAAACTCCGTTAAAAAAAATCACAAAAATTCCTGGCAAACCGCTCTTCCACGGGTCAACCTCGTAATCAAGAGCACAACTTAGATAGGCTGGGATTAAGCGCAAAACGCGATGCAACTGCTAAGGTCTTCGATCAGGACGGTAGTGAAAATGCCCCGTGACTTCGACTAGACTTCCATTTAACCCCTTCGCAATCAGAGCGCACAAGCCGGCGTTTGTTGCCACATCGGTCTGGACTAGGCGGCCGTCGGTCGGCGAGGGGCTGCGCCAGCAGGGCCCGCTCGGCCCGCCGCAAGGAGCGGGCGTCGCACCTGGATGCGCTCCGTCAGCGCCTTCAGCTGGTCGGCCGGGAACTGGACGGCCGGCGTGCACTGAGAGATGACCGGGATGATGGTGATGCCCGCGTGACCGCCGATCACCGGGCAGTTGACCTCGCGCGGGTCAACACCCTGTGCGGACGGGAGGATGCCGGTCAGCACCGCTGGATGTCAGCAGAACGGCCAGAGCGCAAGTTGTACAGAGCCGAATAGACTTTGACAAACAGAGGACCAGGGCCATGGCTGTCGGCAACCCGATGCGAAGTGAGTCGTATATCTGCGCTATCCATCCCATACCCCGGTAGAAAACACGCCATTCCACACATCCACCATATTTCCCTCGCTCATGATAACCTTATCTATCCGTGGTCAGACACTTCTCCTCACAACATCCTGATAACACCCTAGCACCACCAACGATCAGGGCACACCACTCACAGAGCGAGGCGACACCCACCGAGCGGAATGGAAGCCCGCCCGAGCCCGGCGCCCGGTCAAGCACCGCTGACCGAGCGGCGCCGGCACCGACCGCGACCGGCGGCGCCGCACCCACCTTCAGCTCGCCGATGAAGGCGTTGGCGCGCACGATGTCCAGCGTGGTGACGCCGAAGATGCGGCTGGGGTCGTACACGCCCGCCTGCTTGTACACCTCAGAGGCGATCGGCACCGTGCTGTTCACCTGGCGGCGGATACGGGGTCAGTGCGCGCTACCGATGAGCGCACCTGCTCACAGGCGCCACGCAACGAGCGGCGCTGCAGCGCCACGACCGGTAGATGGTGCCGATCACGAGAGGGCTGGCAGTTAGCACTTACGGACCCTGGCCTGCGATGGGCCAGCCCAGCGAACCCAAACCAACTAAGTCGCCGATGAGTTTCGCATGCTAACACCGGTCGGCGGAAAAACGTACCGATGCTTCGAACCAGCGATGCCTCGTACCCTGTCGCACATACATGGGAACAACCTGCGACCACTGAAATGTCTGGCCAACCACGTGTACCGCAGAGCATACACAGTTCTGTGGTTGTGGCATGTCTCAGTGAGCGCCTCACCACACCGAACGTAAGGCCAGCACAGGTTACCAGCTAACATGCATCGGTCACTGGCTGACCAGCACAGGTCACTATCTGGTCAGCACAGGTCACTGGCTAGCCTAAACAGGCCACTAGCTGACCAGCACAGGTCACCACCTGGCCAGCACAGGTCACTGGCTAACCTGCACAGGTCACTGGCTAGCCTGAGCAGGCCACTGGCTGACCAGCACAGGTCACCAGCTGACCAGCACAGGCTAAAGGCCGGCCAGCACATCACCTGCCGGCCCACACAGCGCCAGCCTGCCCTGCCCCGCGCCGTGCAGGATTGTGCCGCCCGCTCACCGGATTGGAGATGATAGCGATGAACGCCTTGGGGCAGACCTCGGCGGCGGCACGGCACAGGTCGCGCACGATCGAGGCGTTGGTGTTGAAGAGGTCGTCGCGCGTCATGCCCGGCTTGCGCGGCACGCCGGCGGGGATCACCACCACCTCGCAGCCCTCCAGCGAGGCCTGAGGAGGACGGCTCGGTGTCAGCGCCCACTCCACGCGTGGCCGAACGTCTTGTAGACACACCGGGACCAGTCCAGTCTGGTGTTCTGTCGCGGCGCGCGGCTCAGCGGTGGAGCAGTCACGAAAAACAAAATCAAAACCACTGCCGCAAGCCTGACGGGATTTGAGGTGAAGGCTCTCCTACCGCCTGCACCACCAGCGATCCATCCCCGAACCGCTGCCCCTCTCACCTTGAGCTGGTCAGGCCCCACATAGCCAGTGACCTTGGCTGGGCTTTCGATGTGGCCGAGGTCGGCCGCCACGCCCGGCGTGTGCACGATGTCGTACAGAGAGAGCTGCGACACCTGCGGCGCCTGCTTCATCAGCAGTGACAGCGGCTGGCCGATGCCGCCGCTGGCGCCCATCACCGCCACCTTGTGCTGATTCTGTGACACAGACAGATGCAGACTGGTAGGAGCTGAGTGGCGGCGAAACTGCAGCCACCCAGGTCAATGGGGCTGAGGTGGAGCAAGCAACTGAACTTGAGGTTACTTTTAAAAATGCTGGGCCAGGAATTTCTAAAGCAGGGCAATTTACATTTCACTGGGGCAGCCCACAGCACTGCAGGGCAGGTCCTGAGCTTGGACACAGGCCAGCTGAACTGAGAAATATATAGCAGTGCAGGGTCCCCTGTGGAGCTGCAAGTATAGCCCTGTAGGCAGAGATCTACCAATTGAATTACAGAGCTGGTGCAAGAAATGGTGCTTATGCTCAAAACTTTTTGGTTGTGGGATTTTATGCTGCTTGCACTGAAACAGGTAAACCAGACATGCAAACAATGCCGAGCCAAATATACACAGCAATGTGGAGCAGTGTGAATAGTGATATCATGAACTCAATGCAGCCATCACTCTTTCCCTAAACATCAAAGTGGTCATGGCCTGGATTGCAAAAATAAAGTTTAAGGCCATGCACCCCTAGTTCATATCATCAGCCATTGTCCATGCAGTGCTGGATACCACATATAGGACAGGACGGGGGCTGCCAAAAACACCTCGATCATCAATCAGTCCGCTACCCAGGCTACAAAAATGACATGTTCAAACATGTACAGCATAGCAGCAACGCCTCTATGGCAGTTTATAATTTGGCAGTGCTGAGTTTGATGTCTGGTGGCTACTCATTTCAGGGCATATAGAACCAAGAAATTTGATGCTTTTTAGGTCATCTCAAGAGCAAATTACTCCCTCAGAAAATCCCAAGCTGAACTAAGTGGAAAATTCAGCACAATTTGGTCTGGCCCCAGATTAAAGCACACATGCTCTAACTTCAGTGAGCCTACATACGCCTCCAGCAAGGTGGAACAATAATTTCACAGGCTGGTCCCCCCTCCCATTTTGAAGAAAAGTCTTTGTGATGATTTTAAACCCAGCTAGACTGCAAAAAGAGGTTATCACAGACATGTCTGTTGTAGCAATGCCAGAAGAGCAGAGTTTTCCCAAAATTAAGATGTTATGCAGGTAATGTGTTGTAAAAATACTCCCACCAAATCTTGATAAGCAAAAAATTCAAATTTGATGAAATAAAGTCCGAAACATTCAGGGCATGCTTTAACAGAAGCATCACATTGAGGTCAAGCAGATATCAGGGAAGTGGATGGAGGGTCAGGGTATACATTGCTACCTCATGTTAAAAAAGAGCATCATACATTAATCATCATTTTTAAGGCAGAACATATCAATTAATCATATAACAGGTCATCTTAACTCTTACCTTGGAACTTAAATAACTAACATAGCGAACATCTGAGAGCATCAAACACGCAGCAACTGTGACCCGGCCGCCGCTGCTACCAGCGATCACAACATTACTGCCTAGGCCAAGGTAACAAGAATCCAATCACATATGTTTCTTGCATATCCAAGCAGTCTTGGGTATTGTTTGTAGATTGGTCCATATGGTGGGGAAATATGGCATTTTTGGGTGGGAATGAAAAGCAAAATGAAAATATGGTGGCTAAACAAAAGATCTTAATATGGTACATATATATGGCATGGAACATGGATGCCAGTGGGGCACTGGGTTGAAGGGGATAGGGTGGGGGGCATTAGGTTAGGCTGGGTTAGGTTAGGTTAGGTTAGGTTGTTAGGTTAGGTTAGGTTGTTAGGTTAGGTTAGGTTGGACTAGGTTAGGTTAGATAAGGCTAGGTTAGTTAGGTTAGGTTAGGTTAGGTTAGGTTACATTGGGTTAGGTTAGGTTAGGTTAAGCTAAGTTAGGTTAGGTTAGGCCGTTAGGCCTGTCCGTTTCATAAATCTACATAGACGCAATAAGAAACGCTTTTCATTGCATAATTATTGTTACCTTGGCCCAGTACATTTTTTATGGTTCCTGATAAGCAGAAATATTGTAATTACGCAACAATAACGCAGAAACGGCACTAGGAAGTCGGGGCGGTGGGGTGTGTGCAGTGCTCAGGAGCTCCCTATCGTAGTCATTAAAATTTGAAGGTAGGAGCATGAATCTACCTGTTTTACGATTATTTACGATATGTTCCGCCTTGACACGATGAATGATGCACAATGATATTTTCTAACATTAGGTACCAATGTATACCTGCACCGGATGGAGTTTTCACTTATTGGTAGCGCGATAGGTTACAATAATTGATTCAAATTTCTGCGCTTTTTAAACTGAAGCGAAGCATTACTCAACGCTGAGCCGGCAAATTCACTAAATAATAAGGAAGGACTTGATACGGAGACATGAAACCTGAACGAACGCCGATATTCGTACCTGGCTAGAAACTGAGAAGTTTCGTGAGATCGCCTTCAAGGCAGCAGCCTGCTGCGGACGAGCGAGCCTGGAGAACATAATTGTTGTTGAAAAGGTATGTGATTTCCTGAACTAATTTCTCTAAAATCCAACCAACTGCTCCCGGACGCAGCGACTCGACCTCGACGACCTTCGGGCACAAGAAAAGAGGAGGAATAGTTTGCAAATAGGTACAGAAATAGTTAGTGTACAAAATACTTGCCAATTATAGGTTGTAAGACCATGCCTGTTGGGAATTCATGATAATAAATCAAAGTAGTTAAAAATAATGTCTTGCATTCTCATCAGTTTAGGCACCAAATTTTTTTCATAGCATAATGCTTGAAATGAAATAATTATATTTTACATGAAAGCAATGCTTATACGTTCGTAGCGCGATAGTTACTTTTCCCACTTGGGTCGCGACGTTAGGCTGGCGCCGGTATTTTACGGTATGTATCGATGTACAAGCAGTGGGTTACTGGTGCTTCTACTGTGACTGTAGATATGAAATGAACCTAAAAAAAGACTTCAGTGTATCCGTCGCTCGCAGTGAATTTTTTTTTGTCTTGTGTGAGACGTCTGCTATTTTTAGCGGGTTGATCTCATCGCAATATATCCTGTTGGGGTCCACAACGCCAGGCTGCAAAAAATCCATTCACTGTCTTGGACACTGTTACATACTGGCGGTGAACCTGGAACGCGCACGCACGTAACCTAGAGGTGGCCCAATTGTGGGGTATTTTTAAGTAAGTTTCCTTGAGGAAATGTTTTGATGGTAGTTCTGTGTGAAATTACCATATAAACACATTTCTCTAAAATATTAGCTATCTGTGCACTGAAATTGGTGGTGAATATGCACAAAGTTTTGTTTTGTAGACTTTTGGTGTGCATCCATTTCATTTTTGCCAAGATATTGCTACATGGGGTATAATTATAGTTAACACAATTTTTTGCAGCCTGGTCACAAGTTGCAAAATACAGCTTGGGTAGCCAACTTATTTTCCCTAGGATGCCTGTGGGTGCTGGAAAGAGCTTAACATTCATGGTTTGGTGTATTCTTGGGGCCTCAATCGTATTATATTTGTTTGTATGCTCACCAAATGAGTCAAGATGCTGGTCACAAGAATGGCTAGCCATGCCAGCTAGCTGTCTGTGTGGGATTGGCTAGCCAGTAGCCAATATCCTTAAGGGCTGTTTTTGCAGCCAAGCTTAATGAACTGATTGAAGTGACCCTCATCCCCATGTGTCTTGCTTGTTTTAGCTGGATTGTATTGACTCTTGTAACTTTCAGGCACAACAGCCCCAACTTACCCATCATAGGACATCACAGAAATCATGGGTAAGTTTATTTGCATGCATCAGAAAATGAATCAGAAATCATTTTGTAAGCATCCCAGAAGCATTGAGCTAAAAGTCTAGGGCTGCATATGATGGGTTGTACCAATAACTTGCATTTTATATCATCCATCAAAGTTGGCATTTCTGACTACCTTCTTATGAGTCATATGTTGGGCACCTGGTCAGACACACTTAATGCCCACTTTTCTGGTGTTGGTCCCACATCATTGCAGAGGCAGCAGCAGTGCATGGTAATGCAGGTGCTCCCCTGGCTGGACCTCGCCCCTATGGTGTCTGTGCCTCAGCGTCTCCTTGCATCCAGCCACTCTACCCGAGCTGTCTGCAGCCATCAGGAAAATGAGCACGTCAGGACTGTGGTGTCGATGGCGTACCACTCTACATAGTGAAAAAGTGTTTTCCTGTAATTGCTGCACAACCAGATATGAGTGACTTTTCTCATATCACGCACCTTTCCATATGTCAGGAAGATTGCGCGCGTCACCCCGGTGTTCGACGATGGATCAGGCCTGAATGACTTTTGGCCCATTCATATTCTCTCTGTTATGTCAAATTATCGAGAAGGTCGTCTGCTCACAACTCACTGCTTACCTTCGTGACAATCATATGCTGACGCCATCGCAATATTCTTACCGTCCACGTCACTCGACGGAGGACGCCCTGATCGACGCTATCGGATGGCTGACAAGGGCTGTCGACAACAGCCATGTTGCTTCGGTAACGACGATTGACCTAGCAAAGCCTTTGACAGCGCTGATCACGGCTTCCTCCTCAGCAGGCTGGAATGGTGCGTGGTGTCCTCGGAATAGTTCGCGGACTATCTGAGCGGTCGGAAGCAGGTGGTCAGTGGTGGCTCAGCTGCCTTATCTCTTTTCCACGGGGTGGCCCAGGGATACCTTGTCGGCCCATTCCTGTTCCTCATCTTTATCAACGACCTATTCAGCCTACTACCCCGCGGTCGTCTACTATCCTACGCCTATGACACCCGAATCCTTGACACCTCTACCTCCGATGTCGTCGGCCTGTCCAGCCTGAAAGCCCGTGTCGAGGAGTCCATTCAGTGCATTCAAAACTAGTTTCAGTCAAAAAGCTTCAAAATGAACCCCCAGAGGACAGACTTCATGCTGATTGGCATCAAGCCCTCTATCACAAAGACCGGCAACTTCCACATTACCATCTCCGGCACAAACATCCGTCATCATCTTCAGTGAAGGTACTGAGTGTACTCCTTGACCACCAGCTCACCTTGGAGCCCCACATCTCCTCTCTCGTTCGGCGCTGTACTGCAATCGTCATATCCCTGTTCAAAATCCAACACCGCTTCACTCCTGAGGTTTTGAAGCTCCTCTTCGAAATCCACGTCTTCCCCCACATTCTCTTCTGCCTGTCCATCTGGGGTGGAGCGGCCGAGCGTCACGTAGACAGGGTGCAAAGGGTGATGCACTTGGCAGCCAGGCTAGTGGGTGGTGCCCGTCGCAGCGATTATATCTCACTCGTCCTGGACGTGCTCGGCTGGCGTAGCGTCGCGGAATTTGTGCAGCCCCGGGGCTGCCTGAATGTGTTCAGGGCACTGTGCATCCCCGAATCTCACAGTGCACTGCGTGCTCTATTCAAAACGCGCGTCGAGGCTTCCCAACGCCAAACTTGGGCTGTTTCGGGCGGTGCCGGCTCGCTGCATCGGCCTGCGGCGGCAGTCCGCGCCCCCTCGCGCCAGGCATTCTTGACTGTTTTAAATCGCTGACTCATCGACTGAAACTGTGTGTCTGTGTGTATGTGTGTATTTCTGTACTGTGTGTGGGCTCTTTCCCCTTGTACGACTAGGCGCGGAACGGCCACACGTGGATGTGCCTTAAATAAAATAACTAACTGTAATTGTGTATGTTGGTGATCTTTCCATGCATGAGTGTTTTGGGCTGCTTCCACTGGGCCTGGTGATGCAGGATCAGGTGCTGTGTCGTTTCAAGCCAACGCTTTTTCATGAAAATAATACATTGCTTGTGTCTGACCTCAGACATTAGCAAGAAGCAAGTTGGATTTATTGGTGCTGGCAATATGGCCAAGGCTATTGGGAGAGGCATCATTCAGGCAGGTTAGTCGAATAGATCCTGTTTAAATTCGCTTCCTGCTCAGTCATATTCCAGATTATTTAAATGAACACTATCCATCTTTAAAACGCCCATGCCTAATGTTTCGTGTTAGTTCAAAATTGGATATTTTTGCTTCACTCCATCTTACCTTTTTACATTCAAGCCAATTAGGTGTCAGTGACTACTGGGTACAGACATTTGACTTGGTGGACCCTCAGTGTCTGTGTGCTGCCCTGCTGTGTGTTGTGTCTGACTTTCGTTGTATGGCACCGCAGGGCTACTAGACGCGTCTCACGTGCACGCCAGCGCCCCCAGTGAGACGAATCTCAAGGAGTGGGCGTCCTGGGGCGCTAAAACGACCAACGATAACTGTGAGTGGTGGTGAGGGCAATGCATGTGGACTGGAAGTTATGTCCATTGGGTCCGTCTTGGAAGATTGTGTTCTGGAACCCGCGCTAAGACCAAACCCGCTGCACGGTGACCCCTCGCCTGCAGTGACTCCAGCTATCGCAAAGTGATCTGATGACTCCCCAATGGTGACTCCCCACTGCGCCCGACCTTCCTGTCAGGGTGAGAGGCAGGCGGCGCCATATAGCCTCAGCAGCTGAGCATTTTGTAAAGCCGTGGTGACAAAATTACCTGATGCACATCGGTGGTAAGAATATTCGTCTTGTTCCACAAAGCTCACCTTTTCTAGCTCAAAAATCACGTTCATATTGCGGGAGCATGCATGTTACGCTTTTTTACTCTTACGAATCTTGATGTGGATAGTTATCAGCGACTTGTGAATGTCTGCTTGGAAGGCTGAGAACATATCGTCGCACAGCGGATGCCTTTTTGACACAGAATGACCTCCGTGCGTAACTGTCATCAAGCTGTCACGCTAGCAGCAATGCTGCATACTCCACTGAGCCATGAGCCCTTCAGAATTTCTTTACACGCTTATGAGACTGGGTGTTTTTCGAACTCGGACATTCTTTTGGTGTGTTTTCCGTCACAGATATTATATCCTCGGACGTGCCAGGACGTTCCCGTCCCAGCGGCTTAACACGGTCCGTCTGGCGATGCCCTCAGGTGATATCCTGGAGCTCTGCGACGTGGTCTTCCTGGCGGTGAAGCCGCACCTGCTGGAGCGCTCGCTTGACGGCGTGCTCGGCAGGATGAGCGCGGACCAGCTCAGCCGCGTCGAGAAGTCGGACAAGTTCTTTGTCTCGGTCATCGCCGGGCTGAAGGTGGACCGCGTCGAGCAGGTAGCAGCCGGAGCGGCCGTGATGGACTGGTTCGGTGCCATCTGCGAGCCGCGGGGCGGAGGCTCCACGGCCGTCAGCGGTCTGAGGGAGGGTTTGTTGGCCTTTCAGCAGACGCTCGGCGGCCTATGCCTGGTCGGGGCTTGGGTTGTCTGCTGCTCTTAACGGACGGTGTAAAGATGCTGCACGTACAAAGGCGCTCGCGCAGCTATGCATAAGCGCATCGCACTTACCGCGCGCTTTCGACGAATCGGCTTATTTGAAAATGGCATTGCTTGTGCGCACCAAACTCACGAGTTCATGGGTTTTCAGCGAACTCTAGCCGGGTTACACGCGCCTGATGCGTTGTCATGCTGTTGTCAGATCCTGCAGCAGAAGCTGGGCGTGTCGTCGGCGTATGTGATACGCTCCATGCCCACTACGCCGTGCCTGGTCGGAGAGGGCCTCTGCGGTGAGTTGCTTCGGTCGCATCCGTCGCTTCGGCTAGCCCCGACAGCGTGTTAGTAAGCCGGCTATAACAGCCGCACATTAAAACGGCCACGAAGTGGCGCAAGTGGAAGTGTCTAATGGTTGGTTTGTCGTTAAGGTGATGCATTTGAGTGCGGCTCACTCATCAGGCGAATACTCAATATCCACGTTTCGGCTCGTCTGTTAACGCGCACCCGGGTGGCCGGCTGGAAACCCTTCGCTCGGGTGGGCGGGGGGGGGGGGGGAGAGGTCAATTTGAGCCGCCGCCCCCCCCCCCGCCCCGAGATCTCAGGTCTTAAGGGAGTCAGAGACACCAAATTAAGATCGTGTAATGGCCGGTACGTGAACTCACGTGGGTCAAAGTTTGAGGTCCTTTGGTCATGACCTTCGGACCAAATAAGGCGAAACAAGGTCAAATTCCAAGTTGGTCTCCAAACTGTCCCCAGAACCTAGATGCGTGTTCTAAGGAAAAGGCCACATGCTCATCTGAGGTCGGTGACCTTGTTTGGCCGTTTGAAGTTCATGATGATCAGAATCATAGAAGACGGGGGTGTCGGTAGTGTAGTGGTTAACGCGTCTGCGTTAACCGCTGTACGTCTGGGAAACCAGAGGTACGGGGTTCGATTCCCCGCGGTGCCCGCCCTTCCTGCCAGGGTGAGAGGCAGGCAACGCCATATAGCTTCAGCAGCTGAGTGCGTTGTAAAGCCCCAATGACACGCACGCACGCACGCACGCACGCACGCACGCACGCACGCATGCGCGCGCGCACAAAGATTACGTTAGGCAGCATGGTCCTAAAAACGAAGTGTTGACCTGGGTCAGTTTAGGTCAGTGACCTCTTATGACCTTTAACAAATCCATGGAAGACGCCTAATGCGGCTCCTCTTGTCAATCAGTTTGAGATGAGCACCAGAAACTACCCCTTACAGGAAGTCCGCCCGTCTCGTCAGCTCGCCCGTTTTGCCGGCAGCGTACACGCTACCCCGGAGCAAGCGGGAGGCGCCGCAGTACTCCGAGTTCGCGGAGCGCGTCTACTCGTCGGTCGGCCGCTGCAAGAGGCTGGAGGAGGCGCAGATTGACGCCGTGGGCGGCGCATTCGGCAGTGGCACGGCCTTCGTGAGTCGGGCGGCGCTCGGGGGGGGGGGGGGGGGGAGCTCGTGTCGGACGCTGCTGTGGTGTTGGGAGGGCGGACCTCCCGCCTGGGCGGGCGCCGCTGCACCCGTGCGTGCAGTGTACGCACCGCACCAAATGCGCGTCGACCAGCTGAGACCCGCTCTCTGCTGACCGCCTCCCAGCTGGCACATCACGGAAGCGTTCCGAGCCGTTTATTACAAAGCACAGTTACAAATGTGGTGCAAAAGAGAGCGCGTTTTTTGATGGGATCTCGCGTCAGGGACGTGATCGTGGGCGTGCATGCGGTGCTGTCAGGTGCTCAGGGCATATACCACTGGTCTTTTAAACAGTTCATGCATATGATTAACGAGCTGAGCCGAATAAATCGGACGGTGGTAATCTTACCACCCACGTCCTTGCACGGTGTATAACTCGAAATGGTGCGCATGCGTGCAGGCACGAACGCGCGCGCCAACCTATCTACACACTCCGCACGCATCCACGAACATTACATCACACCTACGCAATGTATGTGGACTGGATCCTTTGGGATTCGGTAAGAATTGTGTATGATGCATACCCTGCAGCAGATGCTTGTGCGTGTGAGTACACGTTGCGGGCGATTGAAACAGCTAGAGCATTGGATAGCCTCCACGCTGCCGACTTCCCTTCAGACACGTACTTGAACTATGTGAAAGGCGGTCTAATGAAGCTTTGTTTGTGTAGGGGTGGGAGGAGGGGGGGGGGGGGGGGGGAGGAGGCATGCTTGACAAGTGGGTGGTCGGTAGCAGGCAGGACTCGTGGGATTGATTTTTGTTAGCAAATGGAAGGGGCTGCGTTTGAAGACATGTTGCGCTACAGATAGGAGTAACGGGATAGGGTGGCCTATCTGGGCCCGTTTACCGCTAGTTTGTCACCGAACTTGTGATGCATGGGAGGAGTTCGGCTGGAAAGTAAATTTGTTCAACCCACCCTACGAGATATTGCCACACCTCTGCGCTAGTCAACTTGGGAAGCCGTTATTGCGCACACAGCGAACAGCGCGATATTGGGAGTATTTCTAGGTCACTGATGACTGGTGGTTTAGGCGTGTCTCGGCTTCAGAGGTTGTTTTTTAATCAGCCTACCTACTCCATCCAGAACCAGTGACAAGGTGCAGGTGCACTGAAAGTGAGCACATCTCATGTAAATGGTGGCCAAATAGTGGGACGTTCAACACATAGGAACAATACATATCCTATTTGAGCACAGAGTTGTACACGCATGGAGGGGCAGGGCACGTATCATATAATCGATAGCTAAAAGCTGATATAAAACAACCATACTCTGCGATTCGGTATAAATGACTCGAAATGAATACACAATGCCGCACTCCCACCGTTCGATGCGAGCAACAGCGGCTAGTATTGCCAGCGTTCCGAAAATGATATAAGCCAGACGTGAATTTGTTGAATGAATGAATGAGTGCGAGATGTGTGTTGGGTTTTCCAGCTGTCTCAGCCAGTGCGGCAAGACGTGGCGTAACCTTCTGTAACGTTGTCAGCGGTATTAGCTCACTTTCTGTTACGGGAGACGTATTCTGGGGAGGCAGGCTGCTCTTAACAGAAGTGTAAGATTAAATTGGCTGTAACTAGTCATAAGGTGTAAGCACGGCACTGGGAAAAACAACAAGCGCCGGCCCTCCGGAGAGACATTCTGCAAAATACATTGGGACCATCTGATAAGATACGAATGTGCCGAGTGGCCAGAAGACAGTGACTTTGTTACAGTGAGTTCCGAGGGTAACGACCTGTTGTCGCAGGCCAGAGTATGCAGCATTCTCGTTGCATCTCGTGACCAGCTGTGCCGTGTGGCGTGATGCGGCCGTGGTGACACCGAGCCCCGGTCGGCACGTGCCGCCGGCCGGGTCGCCTACCGCGGGTCGCTGGCCCTCCGGTCGGCGGCGTCGGCGGGCTCCGGCTGCCCGCCCAGCAGCGTTCGTAGCAGGTCCGACAGCGAGACCACGCCCACCACGCGCCCCTGGTGGTCGACGGCCACCAGGCGGTGCACCTGTGCGCGCGCCGCTCGCTCCAGCAGCGTGCCCAGCGTGTCGTCCAGCCGGCAGGTGACGACGGCGCCTGGCGGGCCTGCCGCCGAGATCGGCTCCTCGAGGCGCGCGAACGCGCCGGCCGCCGCCTGCGCCAGCAGGTCAGCTTTGGTGCAGACGCGTACCAGCCGGCCGGCGGCGTCCACCACGGGCAGCGCTGAGATGCGGCGGCGCAGCAGCGCGCCGGCCGCCGCCAGCACGCTCGTGTCGGGCCGCGCCAGCTCCAGCCTCTCGAACGTGCCGACCGGCAGCGCGCGCAGCGGCCGCGTCAACAGCGCCGGCCGCGGCAGTGCGTGCTGGTGCAGCCGGAGGAAGCGCAGCAGCCGCTGGCGCGTCATCAGGTGCAGCAGGTCGCCGGAGACCGGGTCGATGACCGGCAGCCGGTGCAGCCGCTCGTGCAGCAGCGTGCCGGCGGCGCGCAGCAGGCTGCAGTCGGGCGACAGCGCGACGAGCGGCCGCCGCCGACGCGCTGCCAGCCACGGTCCGAGTCGCGGCGGCGCGGCGCCGCCAGCCGCGCCGCAGCTCACCAGCATCTCCAGCAGGTCTGTCATGGTCAGCATGCCGACGAACTGCTGGCGCCGGCCGTCCCAGAGTGGCGCCGCGCGCACGCCGTTGTGCACCAGCATCTGGAACGCCTTGGGCGCCGGCAACTCGGAGTCAAATACGATGAGCTTCCCCGAATGCGGCATGATGTCGTAGCAGCGGTGGAAGGCGAAGAACTTGGCGAACACGCGCTGCTGGTCGTCCTGGCTGATGTGCACGGCCTGCTGGCCGACCGGCGGCGGCTCGTCGTCGCCGCTCAGGCGGCGCAGCACCACGCTGCGCGGCCGCGCCTCCGCCGCCTCCACCTGCGCCGCGTCCAGCTGCTGCTCGGAGCTGGCGCGCAGGCTCAGGCGCAGCGAGTCGAGCGCCTGGGTCAGGCAGAGCCGCCGCGAGCCGCCCTGGTTATCCACCGAACTGCTGCGCGGCCGCGCGCCTCCCGCCGCGGCTGCCCGGTGCGGCGCCGCCGCCGGCCGCAGCAGGCTGACCAGGCGCCGCGCGCGCGCCTCCCGGTCGTGCGCCTCGTCGGCACTGGCGCTCAGCCACGGCGGCAGCGGCGAGCGCGCGCGCCAGTTCTTGCGCGGCGTCCAGTCGGGGCGGTAGGTGTCGTGTCGGAGGCCGCCCTCCATGGCCGCGCTGAGGATCGTCACCACATGGTGCGCCGGCCGCCGGCCGCGCGCGCGTGTCGGGCACTCGACGCGTCGGCACGCTCTTGCGCGTACGCGCGCCGCCCGCGACCACCGCCGTCCGCTGCACCCGCCGACTCGCGCGGTCGCAGGCCTCGTTCTCCCCCCGTTAATCTCACCAGCGCAGCACGTCACCGCGGTCGCCTCGGCGCGGCCGTCGCCGTCGTGGCCGAGCCGGTGGGCGCGACACCGCGCACGTGCCGGCCGGACCCGACCTCCGCCGGCGGCCACAAGTGCCGAGCCTGCGGAAGTGTTCCGCTCGGGCCACGCGCCTGCAATCGATGGTGCTGCGCGGCCCCGGAACCTGGCGAGCGAGGCCGCTATCGACCGCCGGCGGCCAAGGTCACGGCGGCCTGGAGGTGCGCGGCGCCGCGCTGGCTGTCCCCCCCCCCCCCCCCTACAACGGACAGGGGATGGGAGACTCGCTTCCGTCCGGGTGTGCAAGGCGGATGGCACCCGGTGTGGAACAAACGGCGTAGAAGGCGATGCACCACGAGTGCTGCGACTGAGCTATGTCTAGCGCTGTGGACAGTTTCCGGTGATGATGCAACCTATCGGGAATGATTGGAGTGTTTCTTCTGAAATCAGGTCGCTGGGTGAATGCGCCGATTTAGTGCGTCCCCAGCTGTGTGGACTGCAGCTAGTATGTGAACCACTGAGTGGATAACACGTACGAGAGATATTGCACAAATTACGTGTTGGACGACATTTAAAATCACGAAAAAATATAGTAAGCCATCGGCCTCGGGCCTTTGACGGGCTGGCTAGGCCTTACGGGTGCCAGACGCATTACCCAAACGACACAGTACTGAGTTCGCGAGCACACCGTCCACACAGTGGCCGTGACATGTGTCCGATGCTTGGCGTGTAGCCTCCGAGGCCTACCGTCCTGCTAACCCTCGGCTGTTGGCACGTGTCCGCCTCCCTTTTAACCTCTGCTGTTGGCAGATGTTTGGGTGTACTGTGTCCGCCCCCGCTCCCCGCTGTTGGCAGGTGTCCTGGGTCCGCCTCCCCTTATCCTCGCTGTTGGTAGGTGTCCGGGGGTCCCGTGTCCGCCTCCCCTTACCCTCCGCTGTTGGCAGGTGTCCTGGACCCATCTCCGTCTAACCGTCAGCTGTTGTCGTGTGTCCTGGATCCATCTCCGTCTAACCCTGGGCTGTCGGCATGTGTTCCAGATCCGCCTCCCTCTAGCCCTCTGCTGTTGGCAGGTGTCCGGGTGTCCCGGGTCCGCCTCCCTCTAGCCCTCTGCTGTTGGAATGTGTCCCGGATCCATCTCCCTCCAACCCCCGGCTGTTGGCATGTGTCCGAGTGTCCCGTGTCCGCCTCACTGTTACCCTCTGCTGTTGGCATGTGTCCCGGATCCGCCTTGCTCTAGCCCCGTCTGTTGACAGGTGTCCGAGTGTCCCGTGTCCGCCTCACTGTTACCCTCTGCTGTTGGCATGTGTCCCGGATCCGCCTCCCTCTAACCCCGGCTGTTGGCAGGTGTTCACCTTCATCGACGCCATGGCCAGTGGCGCTGTCAAGATGGGCCTGCCGTGGGCCACGGCCCGTGAGATGGCGGCGCAGACGGTACGTCTAGCCCCGCTCCGCCGGAGCGCACAGCTGCTGTCCGCTCCTTTAAGTGGCAGTCTGTGCACATATATATTAGGGCTATATTCTGTATATTTTTCTAAGTGTTGTATTTTGCTGAACCTTTCTAAATCCTTAGCACTCTTGAGGATGAACGCAGTTCGAAACACGGCTAATGTGTTCAGATCACTGCTGCGAGAATAGGCTACCGTTGCGAACCTCTGGGGATGGACTAGCTGCTTACGGCTCTGGGGACGGGTGATTTGTGTCAATTAGCGTCTGTATCGGACAGCTGCTTCTCAGCTCGCGGCTACCCGCTAGTGTTGGCCTTTGCCGGGCTACGGTTCTGGTTACTGGCGAACTATGCGAAATAAGGCACCCCAGGATGAGCGGCGCTTGGTGGCGGCTGTCCGTTATGTGAGTCATTCGAGATGACATTATGACGATGGTGTTATTTGCGTTTTCTGCCCCCCCCCCCCCCCGCCCCTCCCCTGACCGCAGGGGGTCGGGTGGCCGGTGGCAGTCTGTGACCATTGGGCCACGCGTGAGCGTCCTCGGTTGTTGTCGGTGCGTGACGGTCTCTTACGCCTGCGGCCGGCAGGTGCTGGGCGCCGGAAAGATGGTGCTGGAGACGGGCCGCCACCCGTGCCAGCTGCGGGACGAGGTCTCGTCGCCAGGCGGCGCCACCATCGCCGGCCTCCACCCGCTCGAGGAGAGCGGCTTCCGGTGAGCGTGGCCAGCGGGGTAGCCGTCCACCGCGCTACATTGTGATACACCTACACCGTGCTACACCGTACTAACGGGGCATATAAGCTTCGGAACGCCTGACCGAATCTATGCATTTCAGATGAACATAAGCGGCTGACGTCCCGTCTGGCTGTTGCGTGAAGAGTCTTTTACAGGCTCGGCCGATGCACTGTGAGAGTGCCCCTGCTACCTATGCCACTTTTTGCGACACAGTGCAAGTGCTGGTATTGGGCTTCGGATACATGCCAGACTTATGGCGTTATTTTCCTTATTTTCCAGCGCCGGGATTGTGTCGGCTATTGAAGCAGCTGTGAAGAGAAGCGGCGAGCTGGGCAAGAACTGACGAATGCAAGGGTCATAAGCGTCATAAGACATTGAGATCTAAGACAAGACATTGCAAGATGCACGACGTCATTCCACAGGAAGATACGCTCCGTGAACAAAAATCACATTCCGTCATAAGAATGCTGGTGAAGAAACAGACGGTGCCGGGGTTGCGCGTGGGGATACAGTTTGTTTCGCTGAGGGAGATGGGCGCGCGGTTATCATGATTCTGAGAATTGGCGAGTCGTTTTGTGGCGATGTAGAGCGACGTGTGCCATGTACAATAGCTGTTTTGATAATTTTTTGAAGAACTGGCGTAGTTATACACACATTGCGTTACACCTGTCGCATACAATACAGGGAGCCGTGCCACCGAAACTGTTGCTGGTGACGCGCCTGCCATTTGCTAGGTTTGTCTCTTCGAAGGGAGCAAGGGGTCTACGTACCACGCATTTAAATGTCAGGCCTCGTCCACTGAACGCCTCCAATTTTATAGAAATTGCATTCAAGCGTTCATATATTTCAAAAGACACACGGCGCAGCCCTCGCGAGTGATTCCTGCTCATGGTTTCTCCGCCAATAATCTGCGGTAAGATAAGAATGCTGAATGGCATATGCCCCCTTTCTCCACAGCCAGTTGCTGGCGTCAATCTTTCGGCTAAAGTCTGGATGCTGCGCATTGAATGGTGTATCTGATAACTGCGTCATTTTTCGTTTCCAATGCTTAGCCAAATTTCCAATTTCCAGCAAAAAATAATCTGAAAGATCACTCAGCAAGGAACATGGCGTTCTCGGCTTACAAGAACCTCGTGCAGAGTCAACATGCAGAGCTTACGGTCAGCTCCAGCAACAAGCGTTCGTTTCTCGCCGTGCAGGCACTCGGGCAGCTTGGTCGGTTGTAGCACTAGCCACGTGACATGTCAAGGTCGGCTCGCCGAGCTGACGTCGCGACGGACGGGTCCGTTCCGAGGTGGCACTTGAAACTGAGCCTGAGTCACCAAATCGGGCAGTTGACGCTTTCCGTGCGTGTCAAACTGACTGCGATCTCGGCTGGTGAGCAATGGTACAGAATCCTCGCGCCAGGCATGAAACGGACCTCCAGCCTCGATGCCAGTGTCATTTTCACGAAGGTGGTGTACCCGGCGCGATATTTACGCCTAAAAGCTAGCGATATCCGTGATAGACATTTGACCGTTTTCGTGGAACGAAGGGCAACGTCAGCGACGACGTCAAACGGTGACGGGAGTTTCGTCAGCTGTCTACGTGACACCTGAAAGCGCTGTGAGACCGCTGTCGGCGTCAGGAGCCGTGCGGACGTCCTCTGAAGCGGCAGGTGTGTGCGGTGCCGGACGATGGCCGGGCCGTGCGCGCTGCGTCCCCTGCTGCTGACCAGCTGCGGCCTGCTGTCGGCGGCGGCGGTAGCGACGCCGCTCGGGTCCAGCCCTCCTCCCCGCCTGCCGGTCGTCGCCCGGCACCGGAGGTACGTAGTCCGGCCAGGCCGGCGTCTGCGGTCTGGACGGGTCGCCTGCGGACGCCGCTGCATCAGGCGCAGGTTCCGACGGGCGACGGCGGCCCGGTGGTGGGCGCGACGCTGCGGTCGCCGCTGCCGAAGAGCGGCAAGACCAGGGCGCCGGAGGGCAGCACGAGCAGTAAGGGCAGCAAGAGCAGCACGCCGCAGGGCAATAAAGGCAGAAAAAGCAGCACGCCGGAGGGCAGCGAGGACAGCAAGAGCAGCGCGTCGGAGGGGACTGAAGGCAACAAAAGCAGCACGCCAGAGGGCAGCAAGGGCGGCAAGGATAGCAAAAGTAGCACACTGGAGGGGATCCAGGGCAACAAGGGCAGCACGTCAGAGGGCAGCAAAGGCAGCAAAAGCAGCACGCCGAAGGGCGGCAAGGGCAGCAAGAGCAGCGCGCCGGAGGGGACTAAAGGCAACAAAAGCAGCGCGCCGAAGGGAAACAGGGGCAGCAAGGGCAGCAAGAGCAGCACGCCGGAGGGGATTAAAGGCAACAAAAGCAGCACGCCGGAGGGCAGCAAAGGCAGCAAGAGCAGCACGCCGGAGGGGACTAAAGGCGACAAAAGCAGCGCGTCGAAGGGGAACAGGGGCAGCAAGGGCAACAAGAGCAGCACGCCGGAGGGGACTAAAGGCAACAAAAGCAGCACGCCGGAGGGCAGCAAAGGCAGCAAGAGCAGCGCGCCGGAGGGGACTAAAGGCAACAAAAGCAGCGCGCCGAAGAGAAACAGAGGCAGCAAGGGCAGAAAGAGCAGCACGCCGGAGGCGACTAAAAGCAACAAAAGCAGCACTTCGGAGGGCAGCAAAGGCAGCAAAAGCGGCGCGCCGAAGAGCAGCAAGGGCAGCAAAGGCAGCGCGCCGGAGGGCAGCAAGGGTAGCAAAGGCAGCACGCCGGAGGGCAGCAGAATCAGCGCGTCGGAAGGCAGCAGAAGCAGCACGCCGCAAGTCAGTTGGGGCCAGCAACCATAAGCCAGCAGGACCCGGACATCACAGAACGGTCGTGACCGCCGGCGGAGTCGAGCTCCACTTCCCGTACGAGGTGACCGTACACGTCAGGAGGCGGGGGCCCGGGGTGCACGTCGCCGACACGGGCGTCAGCAGCCGGCTGAGGCGCGTCGAGCACCTGCTGCAAAAGCTGGTCGAGCGGCAGAAGACGCCGCAGCAGGTGGTGCACCGGCACGTGCACCACAGCCCGCCGCCTAACGTGACGGTGCACCTGCACCAGGCGGCGCCTCACATCAACGTGCAGAACCGGGTGCAGGCAGTGAGTCGGTCGGAGAGCGGCGCAGAGGCGAAGGCGGACGGCGCGGCGGCGAAGCAACGCAGCAGCCAGCAGAGCCGGGTCACTGTCTCAGATGGCGGCACTGCGCGCCCACCGACGCAGCCGTGACGACCCCTCCCCCCTCTCCCAGGGGTCCGCGCCACGGCGGGGTGCGCCGCCGATCGTCCTGCGACTTTGCATTGGAGCATTTGTGTAGGTGATGTGTCAAATTAATCGTTTCAGGCGGTCTTCCTGTTTTTGTTTTTTTTACCGCGTGCTGTGCATGACGCGTTTTCCGATGTATTGCACATCTGGTAGAGGCCGGTGACTACAACAAAACAATCATAGCGCGAAGCGGCTTGCCATTCCCCGTATTTCACTCAACCTTCAGGCCCAACAGGTAGCGTTGGGTGTATATGTCGTGACGGCAACTGTTCGCACATTCTGAAAAAGCAGATGTGTGCATCAACCCTTTTGACCGACTACCAGCCCCACGACCCATGCCAGCACTGTGGCGACAGCTGTGTGCGTCCGTGAGCGATCGTCGAAAAAAAACGATATATTCACATCAAAATTCAGAGGCGCGTACCACGTCCAGCACAGGCACATTCAGTCAGATGCAAGTCCGCTCAGGTACCGTAGCAAATCGCCCACCGCCTCTACACATCCCATGCTAGCTCGGTGAGCACAGCACCCCCCACCGCAGTGGTCGCGAATACACCCAAGGAACACTGTTATCACAGCATCATCCGACAACGCACACGCGGTCCCATCGCGTCCCCTGCACAGCCGTCCCGCCGGCAGAGCCAGGTGGGGCTGCCACGGCCACCGCCGGCGCTTTCAGTTGTTAAAGAGGTCGTGCACGCTGAAACTGAACACGCGGTGCAGCTCGCAGGTGCAGCTCGGTCCGCCGAGCTTGTACTTGCAGAGGTGGGCGCACATCTCGGCCCAGTCCACGTACGAGCCCTGCCGGCAGGTCACCAGGTCAGACCGGTCACTAGGTCGGGTAGGTCACCAGGTTAGGCAGGTCAACAGGGCAGGCAGGTCGCCAGGTCAGGCAAGTCAACAGGTCAGAAAGGTCAACAAGTCAAGTAGGTCAACAGGTCCAGGTCAGGTAGGTCATCAGGTCGGGCAGGTCACCGGCCGGAGGGGCCACAGCCGATGGCTGGCTGAGCGAAGCGGTCATTTTTCGCAGCCGCCTTCCTGACACGGGGACAACTTCGAGCGTAACATGACTGCCTAGGAAGGCGACGCCGCCCCTATCGGTTCGCATGTTCACATGCTAGTTCACATGCTGACACCCATTATCTTGTTTTCTGTTATCAGCTTGTTGGGCCAACAGCACATTACAAGTGCGTCACCACGTTCCTATTTTTATTCTGCAATGTATTAATCACACCCGGATAATTGTAAGCGTGGTGCTCAAGCCAGGTACTGCAAACAGCAAGTTACACAGCGTGCACGTGTGAGCGATCACATCGAGCACGTAATTATCGTGCGCGTCCGCGATTATAAGAGTCAGGCAACGTGCTGTAAATCAAGGGACCTTCAGCCGGCAGCTGGCGTCAGCACAGCACACAGAGCACAAGCGCTGCAGAGGGCTCACGAAGTTCTCCGGCGGCGGGACGTTCTTCCTGGCGCACACCCGGCGGCAGTACTCGGCCGAGGTGCGCGGCGGCAGGGGGCAGGCCACGCAGAACCTGCAGCGGAGCCACACACCATCACGCTTTTCTTAGAGCTGCCGCAGCGCAGGATGCGCGCGAGGCACGCGCAGTTGTGTCGCGCTACTCCGCTTTGTTTCCCCGATCTCGTTCGCGTGGGATCTAGCACGAGCTGCGCTCCGTAACGGATCTTATGATCCGGAGCGTCGTGCTGCGAAACGCACGCGCCCTCTCCGCGTACATGTCGCTCCCGCCCATCCGTGCGTGCGCCGCTCTGGGTTCGGCAGACAGCGCGTCCCACGCAGGGACATGTGATGCGCCGCCAGTCGATGAGTCTCTGCCACCGCGGGCCACCCACCGGAATATGTCGCGGTCCATGTCCGGGATCCAGTTCGTCTAGGTTCAGGTCCTCCCTGGCGGCGGCCAGGCCGGCCAGCAACAGGCCGGCCAGCAGCGGTGCGGCCGCCATCGCGGGACACTCCTCACACTGCCCGTGCGGCGCGAGACGTCGTCGCTGGAGACAGCCCGTGTGCAAGCGGCGTGCACTGGTGACAGAGCCTTAACGTGGGAACGAAGTTCCCTTCTTCACGGCCTCAACTGCGACTTTCGGGTAACGTCACTTGTATTAGGTTCAGCCACGAGTTCTCTGAGTTAGGTACATCGTGGGATACGGAAGCGAGGGCATATTCATCAATGAACAAGGGCACGACTAATGACCTCGGTTATATTAACAATGTGTGACCGAGCACTGAGGGATATATCTGCACGGTTTGCAACGCTATCCGCGACACTGATCAGCTAGATGCATTTGTGAAAATAAATTCAAGGACACAACAAAAGAAAAAGACGCTACCTCGGCACACCCTGCAGACCTTTTTTGATGCTCAGATTCAATCTCCTTTGGCTTCACGAAGTATGTCCGCGGAAATCTCCGATAATCAAACGTGCATAGTAGTTTAGCAACCACTCGAAGAATAAACCGCAGCCAAATGAGCCAACTGATTGGGACGACCTCTTATCGCTGTTTGCTGTTTGTAAACTATTTAAACGGGAGCTTTGAAAAGGCAAATTCATAAAAAGCACGGGACATTTATAAATGAGGATTTCCAGTTTTGGAGCGCACTCAGGTACCGACAAAACATTCATCGTGATCTATCCATTCGAAATGCATATGCAATATAAATGATGGAACACAACGGCAACAAACAGCGCGCTTTCAGGTATTTGCCTGGTCCACGTACAGGCAACCAAAAGCCGATATTGGCCTATATTGCATGCTCCTGCCCTTAAAGCGCATGGGAGCACACATGCTTCACAACCTCTTCGTCGTCACAAAGCAGTAGCATCGGAGCATAATGTTCTGGATGTCACGGGCCTGAACATATAACAAAAACAAAAACAAAAACAAAAACGAAAAGAGAACATGACTGGAGAAGGGGGGGGGGGGGCTCAAACGGGGAAGGGAACAGTTCAAAGTGGGTCAACCAGTCTTACACAGCATGCTAAGAGGTGACGCATTAGGACAACATGTCATGTAAACTTAAAGCCAACTTTCCAATTCCTAGTCAGAATAAGCCATCGGAGAATGGTTAGTCAAATACCTACATTCATCAAACAGCCATCAGCCGATCGTTATTGCTAATGTTATCACTCAATGGTCACATCTAACGCCATCACCAGAGCCATGTCCAACTGCCTTACGTTCTGCGCGTCCCCATCGCCCACGCGGCCCCGTCGGAAGCCGTCACAGCCTGCTGCAGCAGCGGCTGCGGCCGCCGCTGGACGTCTCACCCCTAGATCTCGGTGGCGCCAGGCCATCAGGCCCCGGCAGCGACCGTGCTCAAGCCTTGGTGACACACGAGTCGGCGTGCGGCGCGCAGCCGGGGAACTCGGCCAGCCGCGGGTCGTCCAGGTCGCCGCGGTCCGTGCCCGGGTCGGCGCCGTGGCTCGGCGCGCCCCGGTCGCGCACGCACGCGCATCGCTTCTTGCCGCCGGCGAAGTACTCGCGCGGCACGCCGGCCCAGTCGCGCGCCACACCGCCGCTGCGGCGCGAGCAGTACACGCGGCCGCCGCGCTCTTGGCTCCACTCCGAGTTGCACGGCGGGAAGACGAGCTTCTCGCCGTCGTCGCGCCGCCGCTGCTCGCGCGCCTCGGCCATCCAGCGCTGCAGGCGACTGTAGTACTCGGTCTCGCGGCCGTCCTCGTCGTAAAAGCGGCCGACCAGCCGGCCGGCCGGCCGGTAGTCCTTGCGGTAGAACTGCAGCCACTCGTCCAGGCCGAGGTAGTCCTGGGTCGAGAGGCCCTCCACGTCGTCGATGAGGCCAGCCTCGCTGAAGTCGCCCGACACGAAGGCGCGCGATGCGTCGCGGCCGGCGAAGAAGGCGTAGCCACCGCCGGGTCCGTAGTGCTGGCGGCCGCGACTCACGTCAAACACCTGGCCCAGCAGCGCCAGGTAGGGACCCTTGCGCGGGTTGGAGCCGTCGTGCTCGGCCAGCTCCTCGCGCGTAAAGAGGCGGGTGGCCGTACCGCGGCCCGAGCGCTTCTTGTGCTTGGACGTCGGCTTGGAGTCGCCGGCGGGAGCGGGCGGCGGCGGCGGCGGTGGTGGTGGCGAGCCTGAGAACAGGCCCGTCACCCTGCGTTGCACGGCCTCCTTCAGGGGTGTCACCCGACTCACCAGGGCATTCAGACACGAGACGACATGCTCGTGGGCGTGCTGTAACGCCGAGCGAAGGCCGAAGCGGTCCTCCTTGTAGAACTGGCTTTCTGTCACAATCTCCACTGGGATTCGGTTGAGTGCATAGCCCAGCAGGATAGACACCAATGGTGCCAGCAGCATTCCACGCAGCCCCATGTTGGCTGACTTCTTGCTTTTCTGTGTGGGCCTATGGCAGATGAGCACCAACTGCCAAACTGCAGCCCCTGTCAGACAGAAGGCATGTTGATGCACAAGTTGTGGTTAATGACACCATGAAGTTTCAAAATTACATGTCAAAGGACTTTTCCTCCTTTTCTTGCTCTAAAGCCAGAAAAATGTGCTGATTACATACACAGGATTTGACATATTGCCACTTCTTCACTGTGTGTTTGGCTAAACGGCTGTGCCCGAGTATACTGTCGTGATGGAAGAGATACTAGTGAGCATGCACCCTCCTGTGAAGGTTTTGTAATGTCCAAAGTATGCAGTGGTATTAAAGCATAAACTAAAAACTTCTGAAGCAAAGAAAGATATCATTCATGTAAGAGGTGCATGCTACAGCTCTTTTCATGGTCATGGTGTACTTTCCTACCTCATGTTAGAAAAAATAATTGTACACAATTTGTCATGTTTAAGGCAGGAAAAATCATCAATAATCACAAAACAGGTAGATTCGTGATCTTACCTTCAATTTTTTTTATAATTGCCATGGCAAGCTCCCGAGTGCCGCACACGCACAGCAGCCGCGACACCGGCGCTATTACTGCGCGCGGTCACAACATTACTGCGCATCAAGCAGCATCAAGAACCATAAAAATGTACCAGGCCAAGGTAGCAAGAATCCATGAAGTTAGGCCAGGTTAGGTTAGGTTAGGTTAGGTTAGGTTAGGTTAGGTTAGGTTAGGTTAGGTTAGGATAGGATAGGATATGTTCTGGACTATTCTGGCCTGTGTTTCATAAACATACCTAAACGCGAAAAGAAATGATTTTGATAGCTTTATTATTGTTACCTGGGTCCCGTACATTTTTTATGGTTCTTGACAAGCAGAAATATTGCACTTACGCAACAACGCAGAAACGGCGCTTGGGAGCCGAGGCGGTGCGGTACAGTACGTGCGGCGTTCGGGAGCCCGCTATCGTATTTATTAAAATTCGAGGGTAGGAGCATGATTCTACCTGCTTTGAGATTGTTAACGATATGTTCCGCCTTAAACACGGCGAACGGTTTACCTTGGACCCATACATTTTGTATAGTTCTTGGCAAGCAGAAATATTGTATTTACGTAACGGCAACGCAGAAACGGCGCTGGGGAGTCCAGGTGGTGCGGTGCGCACGGCGCTTGGCAGCTCGCCATCGTAGTTATTGAAATTCGAAGGTAGGAGCATGATTCTACCTGTTTTGAGATTATTTGCGACATGTGCCACCTTAAACATGACGAATGGGGTGCAACGATTTTTTCTAACATTAGGTAGGAAAGTACACCTACACCCTTTTCATAAAATAAATAACCAGTTCTAGGGCCCATATATAACATTATCAAAATGTTGGTATTCAGCAGTTTTCCACTGAAACAGCATAAACAGCACCAACAAGACAATACTAAAATAAGTAATCATGAACACATTCACAGTAAAATTACAATTCAAGATGTCCCCAGTAAAAATATACACTATCATGACTGCATAGTGCACTAAAGGATCTCACACATAACTGTTCCTTGATCCTGCTTACAAAATGGTGTGATATGAAGAGCAAGCTCTTGAGATCACAGACACATTTTTGTACACATATATATATATATATATATATATATATATATATATATATATATATATATATATATATATGACCAAAAGATAGCACATAGATGTAAAAACCAAATAACCAAATATAGCTAAGGCTTCAATGTTACAACCATTTCAGGTGATTGAGTAAGACAGGATTGACGTTAAGCACATTCAGCGTTTGAAGCTCCCCACATATCACAGGAAACAATCAGTACCGCAGATAGCATCGCATTCTGTTTACAAGTCTGACATACTCCGGGTATCCCCCTCATAGGACTCGAACGTTCTAAAACCATAAAAATCAACCGAATCTAGAGGGCAAACCATACAATATTGGTGCCAGTAAATACACAAACGATTTTTGAAAACATCTAGCTCCTTTATTTTCCTCTATGTGGTACAGAACAGCAATAAACAACACCCCCCACTCACACACCCAACCCACCCAGCCGGGAACAAACGGAACAAGCTGGAGCATAAATCTGCGGCACGTCGACGGTACGGGTCTAAAAGACTGGCGCATGAAGCCGACACGCTTGTTCTGTAAAACGGCTAGTCTGATCGCCTGGAAAGCCTCACCGACTGATTACATAGAATAAGATGGGTAACAAAAAGAAAATATCATCGAGATCTGGTTTGAGGTAAAACATCTCGAAAACGTCTTAGGGAAAGTTTTATATGCAAAAGAAGACAAACACAGGTCTCAGAACCTACCGACCCGATCGCTGCGTAACCTGCAGCAATGGATCCGCCATACCTGATTTCCTTCTACCGTTGAACATTTGGTGAAGGTGCAGTAAGAGGTCGCCGATTTTCACAAATTCCAAAATTCTTGCTTGCAGAAAACTTAGTTCTCAGAACCAACCGAACCGATCGCTGCAAAACCTTCACCATAGGATGTGCCATACATGACTCTCTCCTACAGTTAAAAATTCGGCGACTATTGGTCCGGCCAAGAGTCGTCATATTTCACAAGTTCTAGAGTTCTTACCTGCATACAGCTTATAAAGAGCTTATCGTTCTGATCGTCTCCAAGCCTTCACCATTTGATGGGACATACCTAGCAGTGCAATGTATGCCATTGTTATGCGGGGATTTTTTTTTTTTGCTGAGAGAATTGAGATTCTCGATGACTTCTCTTGTTCTCTTAGGAGGCATCACCCCTACGGACCGCCAATATGTTACGCTCGGTTTTTGCATGCATCGTGGTTTCCTTTAGCTCGATGTTTGCCCTCCACTTAACTACGAGTACTGGCTTCTCATTTCTCTACAATATTGCCATGCTCACCCGACGGATTTCTCACTGATGCCAAACGGCAATCACGTGATTCCCAACGCCCAACATACATAAAAGCAACAAGCACCGTGCCTCACTCAATGATTTGGATTAGGTTTCTGTATGGTTCATAAGTTATGTACTCGCACATGCCGTCATGTAATGCATCATATTTTGAACACGCTGGCGCATACTGTCCAGCGAGGTAATAGAGTCTCTTCGTCAGAATACCGATGCTTATGAAATATCTTAATTTAGTTGTTTGGACTAGCTGTGCGTGTGGAAATGATTGACAGCACCTTTGCCTCTCGCATTGATCCAATTATTGGGGCTTTGCAACACGATCATTCGAGTACGAGTGGCAGCCACTGAAGGCCTACAAGTTGTCTAGAGGTAGCGAATGTTCTTACAAATAATCAACCTCACAAAAGAAAAAAGGCTCTTTGGGACTACAGGAAATTATTGTTTGCTTGGATTACTTATATATGACATTGTTAATAATGGCTCTTGGCTAATTAACTGGCCAATTGCATTGACACACAGGTAGTTATCACCGAGGCAGTCCTCTGTCATAAAACGACTAGCTGGAAGCGACTGCAAATGCTGGTGCAAACATTGGCTCACCGACGGCACATATGCTTTTACGAAACAGATGCTTCCGTCCTAACATAGGCAGCAAACGGTACTTCGCTGAAATTCCGCAACTAGCATTCATACATTCACGCTGTCTCATGCACGCTTGTCACCGGTCATATTAACACGCGCCCGGGTGACGGGTTGTATACCCTTCGCTGGGGTGGGCGGGGTTAGTTCGACCCCCGAAGAGATCAAGAACCAAGAGGGCTAGAGACACTAAATTTACAGGGTGTGTTGGCCCGTACGTGAACTCACTGAGGTCAAATTTTGAGCCATCTTAGTCATGGCCTTCGGGTCAAATAAGGTCAAAAATGGTCAAACTCCAAGATGGTCTCCAAAGTATCTTAAAAACCTAGATGCGTGTTCTAAGAAAAAGTTCACATGCTCATTCAAAGTCAATGGCCTTGTTTGACCTTTCTAAGGTCATGGTGATGAAAATCATAAAGACTGTTCTGAGTTTTGCATTGAAACAAACGACAGAGATTAAGTTAGTCAGTATGTTCCTAAAAACGAAATGCTGACCTCGGTCGTTTTAGGTCAGCAACCTATTCTGACCTATAAAAAGTCCATGGAAGATGTCTAATGCGGTTCCTTCCATCAATGAATTCGAAATGAGCACCAGAAACTATCCCACACAGCAAGTTCTAGAGTAAGAAAACAGAATGGTGTTGCTTGACCTTGGTTTGACCTTTATATCTGACCCTAGATCAATATAATTTGGTCATTTAAGTGTTGTGCTGCCTAAGAAAGTATCTCAGAGGTGTATGGCTAGTCTAACACTCCGCTGTTCTATCAGATTGAACGATTCCCTTGACATTGACCTCGCTGAATCCATGGACTGACTTTGACATGCTGTAGATCAGCGACCTTACAAGGTACATCCCATTTTTTGACACCACACGATCCGTTATTAAATTATCAGCAGCTAAGCAAAATTCGGCGCGGCTACGCCGTGCTGTTCGTAAGCTGTTCCGGAAAATCCTTGCGGATTCATCTAATCCCCCACCCGGGCACGTGTTGAATGGAAGTCCTATTGTGTGGTTGCTGTACGCAGTCTGCGCATGCTATGTGCAACGATTAGACCTCTGCGGTTATGGGCAGAACCGTGCAGCCTTACACCACACATGCCTCAAAATTTGTATCCAGCGAATAGTAGCCCCCTGGTGTAGGGCTCACCTTGACATCACCACGCAGCTCCCAGTCTCTATCGCCACTGAACTATGCCGACACCACCTGTCGGCCAGCCGGAATTTGTCATCGTCTTACAATACTCCATCGCTACCCGCGAGGAGCCCTTGCCAATGTGACTCGTAGACCCACCTCCATCGCTACCCACGAGGAGTCATTGAGTCAAGCATCTGCGAGGCATTTAGTCCCGTCAGGATAACGCAAATTCGATTGAACTCGTGGAAATTCATCGTCGCTCTAAGCCGCCCGCAGTATATGAGTCATGCAAGATAGAGATATCAACGTCACTGACCTGAACTCGACGCTTCCTCCTTCGTGGAACAAATTCAGGCTGCACGGTATTCATTGCCCTACTATTTTGCCGCAGACTTTTCATTGAAGCGTGTATAGCATTACCAGGCAGGGGTAGGCTGCCATTTGGCAACGCACACTAGCGGCACATTTATCCTTAGACGTGTTAAATACTGCGATGCGATGCAAACACGAAAAGAGTGCACGACATATAACGGATAAAAGTTAATGTGCGCTTACGCAATCTAAAAAATCCACAGAACGCGTCTTAAGAAGACACGTTCTGTAGATTTTGCCAATGTGACGCGCAACTTGAACTTAGACCAGAACGCGTCTTAAGAAGACTGGTCTAAAGAGAGGGGACTTAACTTAAGTATTCTGGTCTAAAGAGAGGGAAAAACCGGGCATCCCAGGGAGCCGCCGAAAGGTCGGCGATTCCCCCGCCGGGCCCACATTTTGCCCTGGCGTAGGCACCGAGCGCACGGCCGTCGGCGCGTCGGGCCAATACGGTCTCCCATCGCTCTGTCCGCCTCAATGTCCCTGCGACAGCCGACTGTCGCTGTTGCTGTACTGTCTGAACGTGCCCATACTCCAACGGGATCGCCGTTGCTAGCCTAGCCTATGCGACGCCGTCCCCGGGATAACAAAAATACACACCTCGCGAGAATAGCCTCCTTGAGCTAAGAAAAAACAACAAAAAAAAAACAGCACGTGGCCCACGGCGGATACATACGGTGCGCGCCATACTATGAAGCAATATGCTTCTGTCTGCTTTCTTTTTTCTATATTTCTTTTTTTCCTTCCTTGTTTCGATAGCTTTTAGTTCTAGACAGCTTCAGCAACTCCCGCTCTAGTTGGCAGCCTTTCATAACGCGGAATAATACGGGAGAGCAGGAGTCGATGTAAAACCTTATTAAATTAGGAAAGATAGAGTATCGCAAAACAACGCATCATTTGATTGCCCTGAACGAGATCTCGCAATTGTTAACGGTATTATGTAGTTAGGTTAATAAGTGACCTCACTCCATTTCAAAAGCCAAATTTTCATGAAAATCGGCCTTCGAGCTTCACATGCTCATATATGCAAAACCATGCCCGACAGCGACATGAAATTGAAACAACAAAGTTCTTTGTTTACTTCTGAGTACAAAAGTGTGTATTTGTATGTGTTTTGAGCCGATGTTAATGCTGTCGGGCTACTTTACAGAAAATGTTTTGCATTTGATAACGTTGAAGCAGGCACTACATATGGTGAAATAAGCTCACTTATAACCATTGGTACACTTTTATGAGGAACAGACCGCTCCAGACCACAAACTGACTCTTTTTAGTAAATATCTTCCCCCATACGCCATCGTTTGATCGCGTCATGGAATGTTAGCATGACGTTACGGTGCTGCCAAAATAGTCACGCGCAATTGCCACCGTAACACTCCCTGAAGCACTTTTACTCGCTGAGAGATTATAGGGGCGATGCTTGAAGTGTTTGCTGGGTCAAATATGTCACGTGTTCTTGTTTTGGCCCTTTGTCGTCGTGTTCTTGCAAATTTATCCGTGGGCTTAAGATGCTTATTTGAATTTACACACTCGGTTGCGGTGCTATTCTTAAGTTGTTCGATTGCAAGTCTTACATCCGTAATGACCAGCAACCATGTCCAAATTTTCGTCTTACGTAGCAAAAAACCTGATCCGAAGGTGAAGCTTGCTCATTTTTGATAGGGCGTCAGATAGGGCGCCGTTAAGTTTATTTGGAGATCGTGCTCACGTACAACTGAACTCTATTCATATCTGAAAATGACAACGGCGGGGGGGGGGGAGCCTGAAAAAGGCGACCGAACGCCTTATGACTGTTTGCCAAGTAACCGAGAAAGCTCTTCGTGGGGTCAGCGCCCGATTTCCAGACGGCATGCCTCGTGGCTCTGTGAGGAGCATCGTCATCTCGGAAGGTGTTCTGGCGATCTCACGCTCACGTCTCTGTATTCTTGGATGGTCAAATGCTGGATACCAAGCCCCACAAAAACTACGTGCACCGCCGTATCAAGAAAGTAAACTAGTTGTTTCACTCTGTGACCTCATCGCATAGCTCGCGAAGGAACGGCCATGAGCGTGGGGGAGCGGCTCAGGAAGATTCTATCCGAGCTCATTCTTTCCGGCACCAGCAGAGCCCGTTAACAGCAGTTGTGATGCCCACTTGAATCCAGTGGTTTGGCTTGAGTAATGCCTTATGCCGTGCTGTGACGTGTGGCGAAATGTACTCTGTACCGCTTGTGATGTCCCAGTGTGCCCGATGATCTGGAGCGATGCCTTACGTCTTGTGTTAGCTTTGTTGTATACCGCTTGTGATATCCTAGTGTGCCCTGTGGTCTGGAGCGATGCCTTATGTGATGTGTTAGCTTTGTTGTGTACCGTTTGCGATGTCCTGGTATAGCCTGTGGTCTGGAACGATGCCGTACGTCATGCGTTAGCTGTGCTGTGTACCGTTTGCGATGCCCCGGTGTACCCTGTGATCTGGAGCGATGCCGTACGTCATGCGTTAGCTGTGCTGTGTACCGTTTGCGATGTCCTGGTATAGCCTGTGGTCTGGAACGATGCCGTACGTCATGCGTTAGCTGTGCTGTGTACCGTTTGCGATGTCCTGGTATACCCTGTGGTCTGGAGCGATGCCCTACGTCATGCGTTAGCTGTGCTGTGTACCGTTTGCGATGTCCTGGTATAGCCTGTGGTCTGGAGCGATGCCCTACGTCATGCGTTAGCTGTGCTGTGTACCGTTTGCGATGTCCTGGTATACCCTGTGGTCTGGGGCGATGCCTTAGGTCATGCGTTAGCTGTGCTGTGTACCGTTTGCGATGTCCTGGTATAGCCTGTGGTCTGGAACGATGCCATACGTCATGCGTTAGCTGTGCTGTGTACCGCTTGCCCTTCGTGGGCCGACGCATGCCTCACGTCATGCGTCGGCCGCCAATGTTGTGCATGGTAGGGTCAAGTAGTGTAAGATTAACCATTTCTACGTGTTGACAAACTTTGTAACCTCTTAAACGATTGTTAAACATTTGTATGGGAGTGGGAACTGAAAAAGCCATCTTGAAGATTGTTTGATGCAGTTCACAGCCGTGTCCTGCTCTTAAGACCTAAACCCTTCTAGTTTCTGGCCCACTCGACAGGACCTCGGATAAGAAATTACGATAACATGAATGGAAACTTTGACTTTTTGACTGTACACGGTGAAACGTTGATATTTTGCACACATATTAGTGTAGCAGTGATATATGTAACTTTCTTTACAATAAACGCAATTTCTAATTTTTTATCGCAACGCCCGATTGCTCATCTGACCCCGTGAGTGGGGTAATATGTTACACGTAGTTTAACAAGTTGAACAGTATTTGTCATCTATGAGAATGGATAGATGCTTCTGGCTTTTACACAATGACAGGCAATGCACATCTTCGTTTTCATCATTGCCATCGTCGAAAGACGGCATTCTTTTCTTCATCGACTTCCGCTTCGCTTTTCTGCCTTGTAGCTTTGCTGTCACACTTAGCGGCTTGCTCCTCTTTTTCGCGCTATTCTTGCTGGAGTCGCTTCTTTTCGACAGCCGATGCCAGTACCATCTATCTTCCTCGCTTACGCTTGCTCTTCCTCACTTATTTGGAAGCCAGAAATGCTAGAGAAATTTTTTGGAGCGCTCCAAATTGATGGCCTAGAGGCCACCAAAATTTTCGGGGCAATTGGACGACCTGCCGGAGAGAGATTCTCTTAGAACTTTGGCGTGTATGTGAGGAGAAAGCAAGCACATCGACTCTACCTCCCTTTCGCGGTGAGGTGTAAACACGCGCTTCAGTGGGGGTCAATTTGACCCCCAAAGGTCTTTCCGGAACAATTTCGGAACAATGTGGCGTAGTAGCGCCAATTTTTTCAAAGCTGTAGACAATTGAATAGCGGCTTGTTTGGTGTTAACCAGTTAGATGCACCTTGTAAGGTCGCTGATCTGCAGCAGGTCGAATTCAGGGCATGGATTGGGCGAAGTTAATTTCTAGGGAATTATTTAATCTGATGCGACAACGGAGTGTTAGACGAATCCATACATTTCTGAGACACTTTCTTAGGCAACAAAGCAACTGAGTAAACAAAGTCCACTGACCTGGGGTCAGACATAAGAGTCAGACCAACGTCAAAACCAACCTGCTTTATTACTCTAGGGCCTGCTGTATGCGTTAGTTTCTGGTACTCTTTTCTAATTATTTGTTAACAGAAACCGCATTATACATCTTCTGTGCACCTCTTAAAGGTCAGAATAGGTCACTAACCTAGAATGACCCAGGTCAATATTTTGTCTTTAAGAACATACTGCTTAGCATTGCCTTTGTCGCTTATTCAAATGCAAAACTCAAAGCAGTCTTGTATGATTTTGGCGACCATGACCATTACCTCAAGATCAAACAAGGTCACTGACCATAAATGATCATGTGACGTTTTGCTTAGAACAAGCATTTCTACGTTCTGGAGACACTTTGGAGACCAACCTGGTGTTTAGCCTTATTCGATCCTAATTGACCCGAAGCTCACAACCAAGGAGCCTCACATTTTGTCTTAAGTAGATTTACATAAGGGCCAACACACCCTGTGAATTTAGTGCCTCCAACTCTTTTAGTTCCTGAGATCTCAGGGGGGAGGGGGGGGGGGAGGTCCTCCCGGGCGAAGGGTATCCAATCGGCCACCCGGGTGCGTGTTAATAAAGCCGCTCCAGTCTTAATTTCTTAAATTTGTCAGAATGACAAACGCAAGCAGCCATATTTATTCGGCGATAAAGCTGACTGGAAGCCAAAACAGATGAGTTTATCATCTTTATTATCTATCATTCCCAGGGGTGACGCAATAGCGAGCGACTGGCCCCTACAGCTGTCGTCGATTGGCCCCTATAGTTGCCGCTGATTGGCCACTAGAGTTGCCGCTGATTGATCCCTATAGTTGCTGTCGATTGGCTCCCATAGCCGCCGCCGAGCTGCTCCTATAGCCGCCGGATGGACCGTGATGAGACCAGATGACAGCGTATGATTTTATATGGGTGTAGAATCAGGAAAGAGGGGGGGGGGGGCAGGGGGACAACGGCACCGCACTTTTCAGGGTGAAGGGCAGCATGATGCTATCTGCCCCCTCACGCACTTGTCAGGCTTAATTTGTGTTTAGCTTCCTTTCATTCAACATGCATGCCGATAAAAATGGTCACTAGCCATCTTCCTCAAATCGCACTGGACAAAGCTGCTTCATGTGTTAAATGCTGTATCTTATTGTGCCATGTACGGCGATGTGTTGTTCATTGGCGTTTTTGGGTGCGTCGACTGCAATGAAGATATTTATGGGCAAGCTTCAGGTCGCCCATACTTCAGGTTGCCCAAGAACCAAAGGCTCCGTTTTATTTTTTATATGACCTTGTTTTTGTGCCTGACGGCTAATTCCCCTCAGCATAGGCACATTAAGTTTGATATGGAAGTGTCATAGGCGTTTGGCGCAGCCCAGCATGCCTAGTGAAAACTAGGCTGTTATATTATGCAGGGGTTTCATGAAGCGTTTGCAAACCTACCTCTATTGCGCTATCTGGTTGAAAAATTTAGGCATTACTTGAAGCATCCCGTTCTGGCGGGCGTTATATACAGGAAGTATTGCTACGCTATTTGTCTGGCCGATGTCTTATTTCTAGCTATTCTAAGAACCGTTACAAGAACGATGGGCGTTTCAAGAAAGGCCTGACTAAACCAAGCACAAATTATAACATGTGGCTGTCTTACTTGCATTTTTGAAATGAACCAGTATTGCCAATTGTGCTTTTGCCTTACGGACGTAATTCATTACACCAACTCTGCATGCGTGAGCCATATGGTATTCAATTGTTTTAAAAGCAGATTTTAGTTTGAGGAAGTCTTCAGGAGTCTGCCGGCACGTTCGGGCACGTACCGGCAACCGCTGCGGCTAGCAACGACCGCCAGAGCCTATGCTTTTGTGAGAGGCTGTGCTGAACGGTTCTGGGTGAGGAAAGGGTTTTTAGCAGGTTCGTTCGATGGGCAGGGGCGTGGCAGTGTAGCACCATGCACTCGAGTGCAACATGGCGTGTGCGATGCGTTTGTCTAGATGCCGCTATTCGGCATCCTGTGTCAGCGAGCAGTCTACGACAAACGGCGAAGCTTGGTGTAATGAAAACAACGCAGTTATGTTCATATACATACATGCACAAATGCATATATATATATATAAATATATACATATATATATATATATGCATATATAGATATATTTGTATATTTATGTATTCATATGCCCATATATAGATTTGTACACACACACACACACACACACACACACACACACACACACACACACACACACACACACACACACACACACACACACACACACACACACACACACACACACACACACACACACACACACACACACACACACACACACACACACACACACACACACACACACACATATATATATATATATATATATATATATATATATATATATATATATATATATATATATATATATATATGCACATACCTATATATGTGTGTGTATACTTACCTTGTTTCTATAGCCTGACGGCCACCCATACTGCCAGTGACGTGGGAACGATTTCAAAGTTGGGGCGCAGACGAAAAATCATCTCACAAACCACTCCCCTATTTTTTCTCACCGGGCCTGTCATACTTAACTTTCAAGCTTGGCGAAAAGGGTTGCTTTTCAACAAAAATAATCACCGACTTCCGCATGTGCCCTGGGCGAGCAGTGGTTAGATAAGAGCCATTCTACTGAACCTAGACAGGGTCTAATGGTCAGGCATATGAAGCGGATGCGCCCGTTCTACGAAACAGCTCGGCTGATCGCCTTGAAACCCTCACCAATCGATTCGATGCAGTGAGGCGAGAAATAGGGTGGCAATATTGATATCTGATCTAGGATCAAACACCTTGAAAATGCGAATAGAAAATTTCACAAGGCAAAATGCCATTTCAGATCTCATAACCTACTGCACCAATCGCTGTCAAAACTTTCTCATTGGATGTGTCATATCTGATTTCCTCTTGCAGCTGAAAATTCGGTGGCCCAAGGTTAAGTCAACAATCATTCAAATTTCACAAATTCCAAATTTGTTTGTAGAAACTCAGTTCTCAAAGCATACCACTCCGATTTTTGGGTAACCCCATCGTTCAATACGGCAACGCCTGGTTCCGTGTTGAAGCTGTACAAATATGGTTCCATGTCCAGTTGACGTTATTCGTTATTTGAATTCATTCTTAGCGGGGGTGTTCAACTGGAAGTCACGTGCTGAATTGATGGTGTTGCCGTCGTCATAGGACCCGGCGTCGCCGCGATTAAAAAATGGCCGTGGTGGTGCGCGGCTGGTCAATGTGTGTGTCGTGCGACCACTGTTCTGTCCTGATTATGCGTATTCTTCCTCATCAACCTTTTGTTGGTTGCTGGCTAAAATTGTTCAGATGTCCGCCAAATCCCTCGGAGCCTGGCCATGGCTGTGACGGATACTGTAGATTTGGCGTGCTCGGAGGAGCAACTAAACGGCCGACCAAACCCTGTGACAGCCCCATGCTCCCAGCTCATGTCATCGATCGACATTAAATGTTCCCCATTCGATGGCGCTTCGTCGATAACCCATTCTTTTCAGAATATAGTGACCTTGTATTGGGTCAAAGGTCACTAGAAATACAACAAAGGGGTAAATAAGGTTGCAGACAACCAAACAAACAACTCCGAGGCTGTGGCACCCATCCAGCCCCCACCGAAGTACGTTAGAAGCAAAACCACTCCACGGCATTCTTTTTCTACCACCCCAGAGGCCTGGGTATTGAAGGCCTGCTTTTCGCAGAGATGCGAATCAAACTATTCACTAGAGGATTCGTATGCCGTTACAACGCTACCTTTCATCCTTCCAGCTATTTGCAGCCTGCGGTCGTGATGGCCAACCAGCCCAGGCTGTGGGCTCACTGACCGCATGGTCCACGACTGGTCAGCGAGTGATGAGCAGTCACCTAAATATACACATTTTCCTGACACCGTCGCCGACACCGACACCGTCGCCCAACAAATCGCATCTCCTCACGCCGTCGTGACAGTGGATTGATAGAGGAGGCGATCGTTTGGCCATAAAACCATAATCACATAATTATATATGAAACGACAGCGTTGGGATCGTCATCAGGATCATTATCATGCATTTCTTTGATATATGGCGTGAATGACATTACAGAAAACAGAGAACAGTACGGCACAATATATGTGTTGCCATTTGGACCATGGAAGAAAATGAAAGCATCCTAGGACTTTTCTCTTTTCATTTAATTTCTTACACCAACAGAACCAGTTGTGTATACAAGTGTTCGAGCGATAACAAATTTATAATGAAAATAAATAAATACAAATAGGGCTCAGGTATAAGTCCAGTAACTTTGCCGGTGATGAGACCGTAGCATAACCGACTACATAGAACTCCGGGCAAACGATTCGGTCTGTTGAAATGACCCAGAAGATGATTGTTCTGTGTCGAAAGAATCTTTATATTTTTCATTCTCAAGTCCAGTTGGAGAAAATCCGAACAACTAATGCACTTATAGACATCGTTGGCAACGGATCATTTAGGTCACGGTTCCTGGATAAACGAAATATCGTAGATGACAAATACTTCGTGGTGCAAACCAAATTTGGCGCTTAGCCTTAGGAATAGCTGCCTTATTTCTTCATTTAATAACGTCAGATTTCCACGCGGCATGTTAAATGCCCTGAATGCTTATCTCACCAAATCCTATAGAAATATGATGTTTCGTATTGATTTGGACCTGTGTTATAACTTGCTCGAAATGCTGGTCTCGACCCAAAACACACACGAATACACAAGGTCAAAATGTTCACAGTGGGTATGCACTGAGTGATGCAGATTGCTTCGGTCTTATACTTTATTGCTTCCTATTAAGCTTTCATTTGCCTTGGCTACTAAGCAAAGAGTGTTTCTGATCAGCGAGCCAGAGATCGTTAAGCAAGTCTGGTTGCCGCTTGAATTTGCCAGTGAATCACTGGCAAATGCCATCCGCTTCGTTTCCCCAGGTCCTGGGGTATGAGTTTTGGAACACAGCTGTATGCTGTAGTCTCAAATCCTTGTTGGAAGTGTTATAAGGTCCATTCGTGACTGACTCGAGCTCTTGGCAGCGACGGCAAAGGAGTTTTGTTGGGCTCTTTGCCTCTTATACCGCGACGGCGTGGATATTGGCTGGAGTTGTTTGACATTTTTGCCTTCCCGAATTTCCTCGTCCTTGGCTGAAGTACTCAGATTGTGTACCGTTCTTTGAACTCAGAATTCAAGCATCTAATGAAAAATGGATTGTTGGTTGTGGCCTTTTCTCTTCTCGAACTAAAGTGGTGTCATTGGAGTATTTTCTCTTTTGAGACCGAAGTGGTGGGCAAACTTTGAGAGGACCTGTTGGAAATATTTGGTCGTTGAATACTCTTCAACACATAATGCTCTTATCTCAATTGTTAACCACATATTGATCAGACCTTAAGCACCAGAATATCCAAGTTTCGGAAAGAATAACCCGTGGTGCGTGCAACGCGTTCCAGTTATTGTGTAAAAATAGCCATCTTATCCTTAAACTACACAACAAGCACTGCCCAACGTGAGCTCTGACCGCAGAAATCCAGCAATTTTTGAAGGGTTGAAATCAAATATTCAGAAAAGGAGCTGTAGTTGTAGCGTGTGTCGTAGCATTAAAAACGGGCTTATCGATTTTCGCAAAAGCTTGTGTAAGAGATATATGTAAATCTCCTCACCAAGAGTGCAAAAACCGGACCGCCAGGACCTGTTGCGGATCCCACGCGCGTGTAAGCCGTGAATATCGATCGGAATGTGAATTTGGATATGATGCCAACTTGACGCATCCATGTTGAGTGGTCTCTTCTGGACGACATCCTACATCCATCCTTGGGTCCGTGGCGATAGCAGATACCAACACTTATGCTCATTCCTCTGATGTAATACGTGTGCTTTGCATGACGATGAAGAATGATGAACGTAAACTAAACGAAACGGTGTGCATGCTGTTATGGACGGCAATGTGTCATTTCGACAAAGCCCTCAAAGCGACCAACTTGCACCAATATGAAATTTAGTCTCACTGTTATGGAAAAGCGACCGTTGATTGAACGAAAATGGTGAAGAAAAACAAAAGCGTCGGATATTTTCTCCGGGGCTTATAAAAAAATGCAACCTGATTTACATCTTTTAGGACTGTATGTGTTAGGTCAGCTCGATTTATTTTTTGTATGCAATTTAAGATAAGTCCTATCATAGTTGCTGGGGGGCACCATGAACCTAAAATTTGCTCTCCTTGTTCTCAGACCTTTGCCTACTGGTATGATCGAAAAGGTTCAAATTCACATTGCATCTGCAACCAAAGGTTTTCCAGCACATCCCTGCAATACAAACCAGCTTTCGATTATGTTGAAATGCATCGGACACTTACAAATTTTAAAAAGCTTTAGGCCTATTCAGAACCACCAGCCGCCTAGCCCTTTTGATACTGAGGTACTGACGTGGGTGCAACCGCCGCTGTACCGAAGGTTTTGTTTCATCTTAACCAAAATCAATAATCCCTGGACAACAAAATGGTACTGCTGGTACTAATTCAACTTAAAATTATTATCTTCATTTCGATTGCTTTAATACCACAGTGCACTTGAATGCTTTCTCTTATGAAAACAGTTCCCGCGCCTGAAATCGGCTTAAACGTTTAGCTGCCTTGAAAAGAGCCCTTTTAGCCTAAAATGGGCCGTTTTGTGGAGAAGGCTTGAGACTGTTCACTTCCACACCTTAGACGGACATTTCTGGACCTGAGCTGGGCCCTATACATTCACTTTGGTACCACCATAAGTGAATTATTTTCGCTTTTTCGATGACCTCTTCCGGGCCATCTGGATCTGCAAGGTCGGGGAAAGGCATGAAGGTTTCGGTGGATCATTTAGTTAGACCGTCTACTTCCCGATTCACTTTAACGTGACGGGGTGGGTGTGAACTGCTTTCGGCGTTCGCTATCTGCCCCTGGCTGAGATGGCCCGCGGCCGGTGGCAGCGGCCGCGCAAAAGGTCGGTTGACGTCAAAGGGCAGGATGGACGATGCTAACCAGTAAGGCCCCTTAATCATTCGCCGCAAAAGGCGCTGACCCCGGAATAAAAAAAAATAACATAAAAAGATCGCAAACGTGAATAGTGAGACCACGTGCCAGACGCGCAGCACGCGACGTGGAAAATAACGAACCAAGCTGTCTTAAGAATAGTGTACACTTCCCACGCATGCGTTCATGAGATATCATACAAGTCACCTGCGCGAGGGCCAAAAAAGCGAGAACAGAAGCGTAGCGACAAGTTCAAAAAGTTGCCCTTTGTGGAGATGTACGTTGAATACATAATGTTGGCAATTAAAAGTTCAAGGATGTTCGAATTTAAGTTACATAAACGTAACTATAAACCAACTTAATTCTAACTTATGGATAACTTGATTGTCCGGGTGCTTAAATGGTAAACAGATATTAACAGCCCTGTTTACAGCTAAAATAACTTGGCGAACAGAGCGACTAGCTCATGTTCCTCCTAGATGAGTTGTTGATGACATGTGCCCCAATTACTTTAGGTAGGGCGTGGCATTGTACCTTTTAGTGTCACCGCAGTATATGGCGTTGGTCGTAAAAGATGACAGAGCTCAGCCAGTTTCTTAGCAACTGGGTCCATCGCTACCCCCCCCCCCCCCCTCCCCGACTACAAGTTTGCGAATGTCACGCTCATACCATGGAAACGGAGTGGCGTGCAGGCTTCCATGACGCCTATGGAGCGCCGGGCCGCGGCCGACCGTTCTCCAGTCGACGGCCGACGCTTCCAGCAGACCGTCGCAGAGCCGGGGCGGGTCAGCCTGACCAGCGGAAGGCGCCGATGGACTTGGACACGGAGATGTGGGCCCAGAGGAAGGCGGTGACGCCGCACTCGGTCGGCGGCCCTGCCGACAACGAAGGTGTCTGTGGTGCTGACGGATCGCCGCACCCACGGCCACGGCGAGGTAGGTGATCTGATCGTATTTCTTTTCCGTTTTGTTTAAGGGTAGCCGCAATCTTACTCGACAGGATATTCTGTGCTATGCCAAGGGGTTATGTGCGTCTCCCTGTGGACATCACTCTCAACATATGCTCGGTTGAATAATATTGCTGTGCTATCTTAATTTACTGGAGACAAAAAAAGGTGACAACTGACATTGAAATACGCAAAGAAGGTAAGCCAATGAGATATGACGCTGATGTGACCTTAAGTTTTTAAAATATAAGTTCACTTAATAATCTTGAAAGTTAAGTGCCGATTGCAGGGTCTCTCAAAACGCGCTCCAGTGGCCGTTTGGATAGGACGCCGATACGGTGGCGGCGTCAATTTGACCAACTGAGATATAAAAACTGATAGGTAGAGTCACCAAATTGAGGACATTGATAGGCTTGTGTGTCAACTCACTTGTTAAAAGATTTCAGATTCCTAGGTCATGACATTCGAGTGAAATCAAGCCAAACAATGTAAAACTTCACATTCGTATCCGACGTTTCCTCATACTTTTGGAACCATCTTTTACCTGGATGCCTCCACTAAGCAAAAGGTCACTGCCGGTCATATCAGGTCAGTAACCTCACTTGCCTTCAAAAGGTCAAGGTGACCAAAATATTGCGAGGTTGTTTGATTTTGATCTGCAATAAGCGTCAAGGATTATGCGAGGCAGCATGTTTACAACAAAAAAACAAGGTTGATGGGTGTTAATCTAAATCATTGATCTTTTCTGAACTTCATAAAATTCAAATAGCACAGTTTCTCACGTCCATGCAACCATGAAATTCGAAATGAATGTCAAAAACTATCCCGAAAGCAACGTGGTAAAAAGCAACTCTAGTAAAAAAGTGGTTAGACTCGATTTGACCTTCGTACCCGTCCTAAGGTAATTGTTCGCCACAATTCTATATTCCATGGTGTAATTGTTGAAGAAACCATTTCAGAGATGTATGGCTTCCTCTAACACTCCGTTGTTGTGTGAGAATGAGCGATTCCCTAAGAATTGCTTTTGTTGAAAGCTGTAGCCTGACTTAGACCTTCCATAGGTCAGTGACCTGACATGGTTCACCTACGTGATACCGAAGCATTGACCATTTAATTGGCTACAGTTAGACGAAGCTATGTGTGGCTGCACCCCCTCGTTCGGAAGTTAGTTTGAACAAAACCTTCTGCGGTCGAATTGACCCCCACCCGAGCACGTGCTAAGGCACGAACAAAAGAATATTATGCACTTGGTCACGTTAAAGGCCAGCAGAAAGCATTTTCTGTAAACTTGGCAAAAAAGCGACTCAGTGTCAGGCTCAGGTTTACCTGATATATTGTAACCGACCGCTCAGCTGGTGAATTAGTTACGTTCAGTTATTTATGGCTGTCTGGCATGGCACCTGCGTCACCCTGCTCCCTATATTTGCCATAAGGAAAATCTGAAACAGGCTCCCCGAACTCTTCGAGCTCGCTGTAAGCTTTTCACCTGCAGCCATTCAACGTGTTCGGCCCTGGCAGGCGCCCGAGGAGAGCCGGTATCCAGAGCGGAAGTCCAGACCCCAGTGGACTGAACCGGAGTCGACAGCGGCCGATAATCCCATCAGTCAGCTGAGCATCACAGGCGTCTCGCTAGTGTGCAATCCAGGTAATCACGGCCGGTGTCGCCGACCCTGCCCAGTTTGACCATCATGAGGCGATGCGGCATTGCGGTACCGCACCAGTTTGCTCAGCCGCTAAAATAGACGTAGTCTGCAGGAAATCGCAAGTTCGAGAGGTGATTAAACAGCCATTGCGGGTGTCCCTCCTAGCATTTCGCGATTGTGCGCATTGAAAACGTTTGGAGGTTTTATGTGTTTGCGTTCTGACTTCAGCCACATAATGCCGCAAACAACTAGCTTGGCTGATTGGAAATTATAAAAACTCCCGCAGTAAGGTTTGTGACGTCAAATGCCTAAACCTGTTTACCAAAAGTAACATCATTGTGGCCCGATCATCGCAGTTCTTTGTACGAAAGCTTCTTACATCTTACGTTGTCTTGCTGACGCATTTTAGCCGTATGCACAATTTGCTTGACATTGATGTCAGGCACACACGATTTTCTTCGTCCAGTGACAGTTAAGGCTCCCAACAATAATAAATTACACACGTGCCTATCTTGTGTCGTTATCATTGAATTGCCAAAATGCAGTTCTGTCAGTTTCCTCAAATGGGCTGGGCGTGATCTATTAGGTTATTGCTGTTGTTGTCACGTTGTGTGCGTCACTGACGATCCAAGGCAGCATCTCACTTTGCTGTTCCTAGCTTACAACGCAATGTCATGAATCATAAGTTGCTGGCACCGTCCACGAAAGGTAACAAGTGCCTTTTGCATGAGTTTTTCAGTGATTTCTGATCAGCTCTATGATATATGATCTTTTAGACCCATACAAAGTCTGCGCCGGGGCTGAGGATTCACCCTCGCAGTAATTGAATAGATTTGATTTTTAAGGGATTCAACCAGAAGTTTTTGACCGGCTTTATTTTTTTTTTAGATCAGAGCTCACGCTTAGCGGTGCTTGTTGCGTGAACCCTGGCCTTTCATCTCATCGTACAATTCCACGTCAACAGCAGAATTTAGTGGCGAAGGTTTGAAGTGCTGCAATATCGGCCATATTTGTCGGCCATATTTGTCAAGGGAAATGACGAGAGCCCAAAGCGAGTCAAATCCACCCCGCGACATGTGTGCATGGATTGGGAGGCAGGTGCTGGATCCAACTGAGCTATTTGGACGGACATGTCATTTGAATCTTGCGAATTATCAAGCGCACACCGAATCATCAAGGTTTTTGTTAAGATATGCAGGTTAAGGTAAAACTATTTCTGGGTTTATGTTATTTCGTTCACAAAGTAAAATATAATACGTACATACCAGGTCTGCACCGACCTGAGTAGTCCATCCTTCTCCTTGCTTTATTGCTTGCATCAATTCGAGATTTTGATGCGAATCCCTCAATTCATTCAAAAACTATTCAGGTCCTAAATCCAAATGTAAGCCCACTTGTTATAATATGATTCAAATCCCCAAACATATTCTTTGAATCCTCAGTTCTAGTATACCCCTGCTGTTTTCTCTGCCATGTGATGCCAGTCAGTTTTCAATCAGTTTTATCAATTAGTTTTGTCAGTTTTCTCAATGTTCGTGGCCACCACCACACGCTCCCAGTCGTTCGCAGCATGCTGAGCATAAATCATGGTCACCACGTCGACCGACTGCATTTGCTCAACAGGGGCCTTCTGGCTGCGGCGCGTCGTCTGGCTTGTGGTCATCAGCAGCCTGCTAGTCTGGCTGTGCTTCCAGCTGAAGCAGTGCATCGAGCGTGCTTCAGCCGGCGGCACGGTGCGCAGCTGGTCTCGTCAGGTGGTCACCAACATCACCGTGCCGGCCATCACCGTCTGCCACGGCAACACCTTCAAGAAGAGCCAGGTGCTCCGCCACGCCCTGGACAACAGCACGTGGTCAGACTGGCGTCTCCATGGCTACGGAACGCTCAACTGGACCACCTTTGATGACATTCACGACTTTTACGACAAGGCCACCTACCAGTGGAAGGATATGGTGGTCAAGTGTCAAGTGGCCGGGAAGCCATGTAGTGAGGTAGGAACTTTGCGAGCAAAACCATCTCTACTGCGCGGACTGTGCAGCACTATCAACATCAATGTGACGGTCACTAAGCGAATGATGTCTGGACAGATCCATATAGATTTGGTAGAACATGAAAAGCTATTGGAGTTTGAACACGGTGGCTGGTGGGTATTTTTTCATCCACAAAACATCGAATTCAATGACTTCATCGGCTTTACAGGTCAATCTACGTTGCTTCGACTTTATAAAAATCGTTTGCATCAAATTTATCTAAAACGTACCACTCTAACATCTCTTCCGTTGGAGGGCAAGTGCCGCGATGCGAACGATGCACAGCATAGGCTCCTCGGGTGTTGGGCACTGTGTATGAGGAATGCGCTTAAAGTCCCCAGTAAAGCAAAAACATGCTCAGTACCTTGGGTCCCGAAGACTTCCTACGCTCCCGGAACCAGGTCTTGCAGAACATCGCAACAGTTTGCCAAAGCCAGTGATATTTGGGAAAGCGTTTCTGAAGAGGAGTTTCTTCGCTGGACGGCGGCCTGCGGATGCCTGCCTCCCTGCACCTCAGATAGGTACCAAATACAGTTCTACGAGAAGTGGCACATGGACGAGACAACAATGTACCAGAACAGGCCGAAGATACAGAACCTCACCCTGGCCTCGTTGAACATCTGGCTGTCGGACATGGAGGAAACGGTGACGGAGAAGGAGGCGTACTCGTTCGAGACATTCATCGCCGAGGTGGGCGGCAGCTTGGGCCTCATGCTAGGCGGCTCTCTCCTGACCATAGTTGAAATACTCGACTGCATTGTCATCGGCTGCTATATCAGGAGACAGAAGCGTAACGGTGCTTGATTATTGAGACAAGAGAAGTGAAGTTCTGTCGCTGATTTGTAAGGAACTGGCAGCAGTGTATGCTTTTATGTTCCAGGTTTTAATGATTTGGTTATATATAGCTTGTTGAAATTGCAAGCGTAATTAAGCATATGGCTTGTGATTGTTTTTATTTCCTATTTCCTTATTTCCTCTTTCGTTCATTCCGTTTTACGCATCTTTCCATCATGCTAAGCATGGGTAAAAATAACATGATCAAGGAGAGGAATTATCCACGCGAAATGTAATGTGTGATGTCCCTGATTTGCAATGCATGCCGATTCCAGGTAATCGCAAACTTAAAACATTCTGGGGCTCTTGATCTCCCACGGGACGTTCGGGAAATCATGTTATAACCAACGGCTCCACTTCTGCAAGCCATCTGCTTTTTGTGCAAACATTTCTGTGTGTGTGTGTGTGTGTGTGTGTGTGTGTGTGTGTGTGTGTGTGTGCGTGTGTGTGTGTGTGTGTGTGTGTGTGTGTGTGTGTGTGTGTGTGTGTGTGTGTGTGTGTGTGTGTGTGTGTGTGTGTGTGTGTGTGTGTGTGTGTGTGTGTGTGTGTGTGTGTGTGTGTGTGTGTGTGTGTGTGTGTGTGTGTGTGTGTGTGTGTGTGTGTGTGTGTGTGGTGTGTGTGTGTGTGTGTGTGTGTGTGTGTGTGTGTGTGTGTGTGTGTGTGTGTGTGTGTGTGTGTGTGTGTGTGTGTGTGTGTGTGTGTGTGTGTGTGTGTGTGTGTGTGTGTGTGTGTGTGTGTGTGTGTGTGTGTGTGTGTGTGTGTGTGTGTGTGTGTGTGTGTGTGTGATCGTCAGAAAAGTGTCAGTCGTGCTACGCTGGGTGGGAGTCCACACCGGATGATGAATGGGATTGGTTAAAGGGAATGTTCCACATTTGAAAATATTGAGATAGGCACCAGATATGATGGAAAAAGCTGACGTGTAACTAATAGTAAGTTTTCAAGGCTCAGAAGCGAGTCTAATTAGCAAAATTTCGAAGTTTGTAAAAATGCGCCCCATTACGTCATCGCTTGGTGGCGTCATGGAACGGTTTTGTGGCGACAGCAATACCTGGCAGCATCTCGTAGCCAGACCTAAAGAATACCTCGAAGCACGCCAAAGCTGACGCCCGCCGGCTCTTCTGGTGGCGAGTGCTGTGTGGGGTGGCTGGCCAGTGATTGGCTTGGTTGTGAATTTTTGTCCTGGCACTGGTTGTAGGACAAGCTTTGGTGGACGGTTTGACGCACGCAACGCAGTGATCGCCGGCCTTTATGGTGGATTTTTAAGAATTTGTAGCATAAAAAGCATGATATGCTGTGAAAACTGTCATGTAGTGTCGTGAATCTCCAACCGAAACCTGCCGAGGATTGTTGCAGATGGCAGTACTGCACTGTCGGTAAAATGTTACCGTCGTACCTGCCCCGCCGATGGACGAAAGAACTACGCTGGCTGCAATGCGTGTGCATTGCCATACCGTATTTAGACATTGGGGCATCAGCTGGCATTGTGACGTCACTGCGTTCTTGGACCGACGTAAGGTCATAAGGCATCACCCGACGTTATGATGTCACTGGTATTTGACTGAGTGTGCGACGTCTCTCGCCGTGGGTTTGGAGGGTTCTTTTGGGACGACTTAATGCCGTAACGCATCAGCTGACGATATGATGCCGCCGATATTCGGCTAAACATCAGGCGCAACAGGCCATATTATATATTTACCTTTCGTACCTCCCTATTGCACATATTTTACCTTCACCTTTCATCCCCGTCTACTGGAAGTATTTGTGTGCTGAATAAAGGCTCTGCCGAGTATTTGTGTGCTGAATAAAGGCTCTGCCGAGTATTTGTGTGCTGAATAAAGGCTCTGCCGAATCACCTGAGTGTGCGATGTCACTGGTAATGAATTTTTATGTTTTGGGGGCAACTGGAGGTCATACGCCATCGACTCACGATATGACGTCACTGGCACTGGACTGAGTATGTGAGGTCACTGGTCATGATCTTTCAGGTTTTTTGGAGAGACTGGATGTCATTAGGTTTCAGCTGACGATGCGACATCACTGATGTTCGACTAAACATCAGGCGCAACAGGCCATGTTCCATCTTTGCCTTTCGTACCAGTCTACTGCAAGCATTTGCATGCTGAATAAAGGCTTTACCGAACCACCGGAGTTTGTGCCGTCACTGATCATGATTTAATACGAGTGCACTTTGGCCCCCACGTCCGCGATGCATCATATCCCGTGAAGCACCACCTGACGATATGATGTCACTGGTATTCGACTTAACATAAGGCACAAAGGCCATGTTCCATTTTTACTTTTTGTACCTGTCTATTACAGGCTTGGCGCGCGAAATAAAGCTCTGTCCAATCACCTGAGTGTGTGATATTACTGATCATGAGTTTTCACAGGCTCTTTTGAGCCCACTATAGGGCATAATGCATCAGCTGACGATATGACGGCACTGGTATTCGACTTAACCTCAGGCGCAATAGGCCATGTTCCATCTTTTACTTTTGTACCTGTCTACTTCAAGTATTGGCGTGCTGAATGAAGGCTCTGCCGACTCACCTGAGTGTGTGACGTCACTGATGATGAGCTTTTACTTTTTTTTGGCCCGACCGTATGCCGTAAGGCATCACCTAACGGTGTGACGTCAATGGTATTCCACTGAGTATGTGAAGTCGCTGGTCATGAGCTTTTACGGGCTCTTCCGAGCCGACTGAATGTCGTAAGGCAGCAGCTTACGATGTGACGTCACTGACATTCGACTCAACATCAAACGCAACAGGCCACGTTCCATCTTCACCTTTCGCACCTGGCTACTGCAAGCATTCGCGTGCTATGTGAAGGCTCCGCCTAATCACCGGAGAATGTGACGTCACTAATCACGAGTTGGTGGGAGGTCATTTGGCCACCCAAGGCTACGAGGCATCATATTCCAAGGAGCATCACCTGATGATATGACGTATCCGGTATGATACCAAATATGAGGCGCAACAGGCCATGTTCCATCTTTACCTTTCGTACCTGTCTACTGCAAGTATTGGCGTGCTGAATAAAGGCACTGTCGAATCACCTGCGTATGTGACATCGCTGATCATGACCTAATATGAGCTCACTTGAGCCCCAAAGATCACGAAGCATCATATCCCGTGAAGTATCACCGGATGACATGACATCACTAGTGTTAAATGAAACATCAGGCGCAACAGGCCATGTTCCATCTTTACCTTTTGTACCTGTCTACTGCAAGCATTGGCGTGCTGAATGAAGACTGTGCCGAATCACCTGAGTGTGTGGCGTCACTGGTCATGAGTTTTTGAGGGCTCTTCCGGGCCGACTGAATGTCGTAAGGCATCAGCTTACAATGTGACGTTGCTGGCATTCGATTTAACATCAGACGCAACAAGCTATGTTCCATCTTCACCTTTCATACCTGCATACCGCGGGTTTGAATTCCTGAATGAAGGCTGTTTGTGGTCATCGGAGTGTGTGACATCACTGGACTTAAGTTTTTACGGGTTCTGCTGCCCCGACTAAAGGTGATAAGGCATCAGCTGACGACATGACGTAACTGGTATATAACCTAATGTCAGGCGCAACAGATTATTTTTCATCTTTATCTTTCGTAACTGTATACCATGAGCTTTCAGGTACTGAATGAAGACTCCGACGGGTCACCGGAGTGTGTGACGTAATGGGACATGAGTTTATGCTGGTTCTTTTGGCCCGAATGAAGGCCGCAAGGCATCAGAGGAGGCCACGTCACGAGTACTCCACTAAACATCAGGCGCAACAGGTCATTCTACATATTTACCTTTTACACCTGCCCATCAGCAGAACACAGATATACGCGTAAATGGCCGTGTTCAGTGAAGGCTTTGAAACAAAAGCTGTCCGTATGACATCACCGTCGTTATTTTATAGAAATTCGCGTGCGTCGAATGAACGCCGCAAAGCACCACCTGACCTTATGACGTCCTAGGTAAGTGACTTAAGATAAGGCAGAACAGGCCATTTTCCATCTTTGTCCTTCCTTTCGCAAATATTTGCATGCTGCACAAAAGCTTACACTACTTTCTCCCCAAAACGAAATTTTTGGGAGCCGAAATTGACAGGTCCATATGAGATGAATTTCCCGCTCATTCCTATAAAGATTGATGTTTGGATGTTTTTCGGGACACTAAGTCAAGTCACACTGCAATAATACTGCTAAACAAGTTTTTTTGTGGCATAAAAAACGTGACGTAGGACCTCCATACGAGTACTTTGTTGTTTGAAATTTTGTAAGCGGTCGATCATTTACCACATTATTGCCAGAAATCTGAGTGTTGCGTAACGCTATGGGAACACGCTTCATCGGGATGAACGCATTTTGAGGACGTCAAGTGGAACAAACTCTGGAAATGAGAGATAGCACTCGTCAGGTGTACTACGCCAAACAAACGGAAGCAAAAATTTGTATGTAGGTTTTTTGACCTAGCATGGAAAATAAGCCAAATTCATCCTCGCTTTTACGGGTCTTTAAATCCTAATCAAAAGAGTTTTAGTGTGTAAAAAAACGTGTCATATATGTGTCAAAACAGTCAGGGGGGATAATCGTCGGATAAATCGCCTCACATCACTGGATATGATCCTTTTGTTTATAAGGGTGTGCTTCTGTTAGATGTCTTCAAGATTCCTTCAATTACTGAAATATAAGCGAGAAGAGGTACCGCGAAATCAATTTTGAGTGAAGTTTTCAGTCAATAAACTGAAAAAGTAATGCATTAAACAACTGCATGACATAATTCACCGGCGCTCTTCATCTTACAATGGCCCAGTTGACTCCTTTTAAACCGCTAGGACTCAGAAACATCAACATTTTTATCTAGGTTGTATAGAGATATCAAGGATCCCGTGAATGCAGCTTGTAAATCGAAATTACAACGTGGCCCAGCCATGGCTCCACGTCCCCATACCCGTCCCCGCAGCCCGGGCCTCTGAATAAGATTTCAACCATCCCTTTGGGCCCTCCAATCACTAATCAGGCTCTTGCTTGTCGGACCCGGTGAGGTCTCTAGGCATTTCGGGTCTCCTTGAACACTGCTTCTGCCCTCCTCGAACCGATGCCTTTGGCCGACTTTGACCCCTTGCCAACACGGAGCGTTCAATAGGCGCTGTCGGGCACTGGCAAACGGTGCGACCCAGACCAATGTAAATCGCTGGCATCAGCTTAAAGACCGCTCTAGACGACACGATTTGCCTGTATAGTGGACATACTCCTCAATACGTTATTGTCTGATGACGTCACAGTACCATGCACAACGCTGATTGAGAGCTAGTTGTCGGCTGATATATCCGGAAATTGCGTTCACAAACGCCAGATATGAATGGCTCGACAATTATATTTGTTTTGGCGTTCATCTCAGCATAGTCCGTGGAATAACAAGATTTGAACGACGCAATTGTGACGTCATGAATCCCCAGGTGGCCTTGAAATAGTCTTGCACGCTTAAGTCTGCACAGAGAGGGATTTAGGTCTTAAGAAAAGCAGGCCTGCGTTGAGGTGCATTGAGTTATGTTCTAAATGGCTCTTTCGATTCAAAACCTCATGCAAATGTGGAAAACTCCCTTCACTGCCAGAACAAAAATGGTGCTGGTATAAACTCAGCGAATATCATGGACGTAAGCATTACAAAAGAGCAGGCTCGCGTGAATGTCAAACCCAATATTGCAGAGGCATTCTAGTGTCATTTTTATTGTCATTAGGGCTGTACGAATTACTCAGCTGCTGAGACTACATGGCGTAGCCTGCCTCTCATCTTAGCAGAAAGGGCGGATGCAGCGGGGAATCGAACCCCGCGCCTCTGGTTTTCCAGACGTGCAGCAGTTAACCCAGACGCGCTCACAACTACACTTTCGGCGCCCTACGGCTACGAAGCGACTTAGAACCGGAGGCTGATATGAAAATTATATAATTTGTACGCATTGTTTTCAGGTGTAAACACGAACCGCGCGGAATCGACTTGGGCGGCCATGAAAGCTAAACTGAACATCGCCTACTGCCGATGCGGCAAAATGTGAGCCCGCGACGTTGTAGACCTGTAGGATATCATGACCAGCTTGTAATAGACGCGCCTCATCCGACACAGGCTTCGCTCAACACATGAACATTTGCGTTTGGCAGAAAGAGGAGGCAAAGATGGAGGCCTGTTGGGGCTGTTGCGCCTTATGCTCAGTCGAATATCAGTGACGTCATATCTTTAGGGGATGCTTGATGTCCTTCAGTCAGCCCGAGTGAACCCGTGTAAACTCATGACCAGTTACACCACACGCTCAGGTGATTCGGCACAACCTTTATGTGGCGCGCGAATACTTGCAGCAGTTGGGTGCGAAAGGTAAAGATCAAATTTGGTTTACCGCACTTGATGTTTACTTGAATACCAGTGACGTAATATCGTTACCTGATGCCTACTGGCCTTAAGTTGTCACAAAAGGGCCGTAAAACTCATGACTAGTGACGTCACACGCTCAGTGAATTACCAGTGACGTCATATCGTTAGCTGATGCTTTATGGCCTTCACTCGGCCAAAAAAGCCTGCAAAATCTCATCACCGGTGACGTCACACACTCAGGTGATTCAGAAGAGTCATCATTCAGCACTCCAATACTTTTACAGCCATGAAAGGCAAATACGTAGCATGACCTGTTGCGCCTGATGTTTAGTCGAACACCAGTGACGTCATATCGTCAGCTGATGCACTTCACCCCATAGGACTTTTAAAAGAGCACGTGAAAAACTCATGACGTTACACACTCTGGAAATTCCACAGAACCTTCCTTCACCACGCCAATGCTTACAATAGACGGGTACGAAAGGTAAAGATGAAACATGGCTTGTCGCGCCTGGAGTTAAGTCGAATACCAGTGATGTCATATCGCCAGCTGGTGCTCGATGTCCTTCAGTCAGCCCGAGTAAACCCGTTTAAACTCATGACCACTTACACCATACGCTCAGGCGAGTCGGCAGGGCCTTTATGTAGCGCGCGAATACTTGCAGAGGATATGTGCGAAAGGTAAGGATGAAACGTGGCTTTTTGCATCTGATGTTTAATCGAATACCAGTGACGTCATATCGTTATATGATGCCTATTGACCTTAAGTCGGCCCAAAAAGGCCCGTAAAAACTCATGGCCAGTTGTAAGAGCTCATGACGTCGCACACTCAAGTCGTTCGGCAGAGCCATCATTCAGCTCGCCAATGCTTTTACAGGTACGAAAGGCAAAGGTGGAACATGACCTGTTGCGCCTGATGCTAAGTCGAACACCAGTGACGTCATATTATCAACTAATACATTATACCGTATAGAAGTACCAAAGATCCCGTAAAACGCTCCTGACCAGTGACGTCACGCACTCAGTAGATTCGACAAAGCATTCATTCAGCACGCCAATACTTGTAATAAACAGGTACGAAAGGTAAAGATGGAACATGACCTGTTGCACTTGATGTTAAGTCGAATACCAGTGACGTCATGTCATCCCGTGACGCTTCACGGGACATGATGCTTTGTGGCCTTGGGTGGCCCAAGTGAACCTGTATAAGCTCATGACCAGTGACGTCACACACTCAGATAATTCGGCATCGCCTTGACGTAGCACTCGAATGGTTGCAGTAGACAGGTACGAAAGGTAAATATAGAACATGGCCTGTTCCGCATGATGTCTAGTCGAAAACCAGTGACATATCGTCAGTTGATGTCTTATGGCCTATAGTGGGTTAAAAAGAGTATAAAAATGCATGGCCAGTGACGTTACACACTCAGGTAATTCGGTAGAACCTTCCTTCTGCACGCCAATGTTTGCAATGTAGAGGCACGAAAGGTAAAGTTGGGTTTATTCGAAGACCAGTGATGTCACATCGTCAGCTAATGCCGTATGACCTTTCGTCGGCAAAATAGGCCGCAAAATCTCATGACCAGTGACATCATGCACAGAGTCGAATGGCAATGCCGTCACATGGTTAGCTGATGCATTATGGCCTTCACTTGGTCCCAAAAAATCCGCCAATACTTGCAGTAGACAGGTACGAAAGGTATAGATATAACATGGCCCGTTGCCTGATGTTCAGCCGAATACCAGTGACGTGATAATGTCAGCTGATGTCTTACAGCATTTAGTCGGTCCAAAAGAGCCCGAGAAAACCCACGACCATTGACGCCACACAATCAGTCGTTTAGCAGTGACGTCGTTAGCTGATAGCTTGTGGCCTTCAGTCGGCCCAAAAGCACCGGTGAAACTCGTGAACAGCGACGTCATACTCAGGTGGTTCGGCAGCTTTCATCCAGCACGCCAATGCTTGAAGTAGACAGGTACAAAGGTAAAAATGAAGCATGGCCTGTTGCGCCCAATATCAATTCGAATACCAGTGACGTCACGCTATCCGGTGATACTTCACGGAACATGATACACCGTGGCCGTGGGGCCCAAGTGCACTCGTATCAAGTGATGATTAGTGACGTCACACATTTGGGTGATTCCGTCAAACCTGTATATAGCACGCATATGCTTGCAGCGGTCCAACACGTCCTCGAGCGTAGTTAGTGCGGATCTTTGCTAAGAGGGGAACCGTGGTTAGTACCGATTCGTGCTAAAACTGGCGGAATTTAGCACGCATAGATACTAAAAAACGCAGTCCGGCAACCCAATGCTCAACAGAGGAAATGAGGCTATTTAGAGGTGAACGTCGTGAATTTCTTTTCGTTCTACGGGAATGGAAAACCACCATTTTGGGATCCCAATTCTCATTTGAATGCGAATTGCTTCTAGGACGCAGTCGGTCGGCTGGTGGTTAGTGAGGGGCGTGGGCAAGCGGTTAGCGGAGAAACACTTGCACGTAATTTACAGAACAGCATTTATTACCGGATGAGTATGATATTGATATATCCTGGACTACAGGCCTTGGGGCATGTCGTCTTGCGGGTAGTGCGGATGATGGAATATGGTTCTTGGGCTGCAGTCGTTTGTATTAGGCATGTGTTTGGGTCAAATTTCTTGAGTTAGCCAAGCAATGGATCACAGAGTTTCGGATCAGATTCAGCTAATGGCTCATTCCTGTTCTACTTTTCATTTGACTTGGTTCAAATGCAATGCTTGCATTGAACCATTTGACTCAACTCATGTAGGTTGTAAAATAAATAGTTCTCAGCTGAGATTTGGGAGATTCCAGGATCAACAGTATGGTGTTTGCTGCTAAGGAAGAAGAACAAACTCATGATGTCGCAGAAGGTATAGCGATTAATGCTGCATAATGCTCATTTTTACTTTCTGAAATTGTATGTTAATTTGCCTAGAATACAAGGCATATTATGCTGCTAATGAAGCTCAGCCATATGACTCACTAATGCAACATTGCTAAAAATGATTAGCTCATGATTCAGCTCATGCAATGTGTGACAAACATAATTCGGGTCATAATTCAAAACAGCATTTTTCCTTGGGAACAGAAGCAGCTTGTAACTCAATCCCAAAACAATTGACTCATGAGCTGATTCACAATTCACCTGGTATCAAACATGTGTCTGGTTAGCATGTGCAAATGTGTGCGTAAAAATTTCGCATTTCAGTAGGTGGTTACCTGATTGTGATGATCATATCAGGCAAACAGGCACTATTTTTGCATGCTGATTGTATTGGAAAATTTATGTGCATCATGGCTGAATGACCTGTGTTCAACTCAAGTGGAATCATGAATCCATTTATGAGTCAATCGCTTTGTGGTGAGTTATGTGCTGCGTCTGCTCACCAGGAAAAATGCTGTTTTGCCTCATGATCTGAAAACAGCGTGGAAAAAACCTCCGTTTTCTGGTGGATGTGGGACCAGAAAGTTTTTTACTCCAGCTCTTGACTAGAAGGAATGACAGTTTTTGTACTCCACACAAACGCTGCAAGCAGCCCTAGAAAGTAAAAGCAGCATTGCAAATGCGTGAGCTTGGAACCTGGGTATAAGTACCAAGGTAGACAGTTCTGCTTTGTTGACAGCCATGAGGGTGTATGAGCTAGGCTGTCATAAAGTGAGTCATACCTTTTATTTTATTTCCAGGGACACACCTGAAGCATCAACAAATCGAAACAAACAACTGCAATCCTACAGGAGCCGGCCAATCCAGGGAGTCTGGCAACACCCCTTATCATAATATTACATGGGTTTGATGCTCGTATTCAAGCCTATGCTTCTCCTGAAGGGTGATGACAACTCATGTGAGCTACTTGCGTGTAAATGAAATATACTGGAATATGAAATGCGCTGGTCTGATGTACCTACCGCTGCCACATACAAACATATAATTGCCTTTGGGGAATACATGACACCTACCTGAGTAAATAAGGCTACAATCTTCATGACATACACACCTGTTCATACCTTTTCAACGGAAGGACAAAAACATCAGTGCCGGATCCCATCACACGACGAACCCATCCTCCCCCCCCCCCCCCCCCCACCTCGCACCTATAATCGACGGCAGCCAGCGTCCTCCAACCGGGAAGCCATCATAAAGTTCAGGATCGCAGCGTCCAGTGTTCATAAAGTCCAGAAAACGTCCAATTTCTTGACCATTGGTGGCGTTCATAAGGTTCAGGGACGCAAAGTCCAGGGTCGCAAAGTCCAAAGTCGCAAAGTCCAGTGTTCAACACGTCCAGTATCCATGGTAACTAGGCTAGGTTGGATTCCTGCCGCTAGATAACAGTGCAGAAGCATCCTTGAGTCCTGCCGCTATTTCCCTCTTTTGTCAACAGATGGCACAGTCAACCTGGCATTCCACTGATGATCACATGATGCGTACAGTCAAGCACGGTTACTATAAATAACCTAGACACCTGGCAGTCGTGTCCGGACTGGGCGCGGCCGCGACCCCGGGGCTCACCGGTGGACTGGGCGCAGACGCGCCGGGCGGCGGCGCAGGCTCGGTGGGGACCCACTGCGCCTGCGGGATAAGCGGGCTCTCCCGCCCCGCCGCTGCTGCCGGGACCCCAAATGCCGGGGAACACTCGGTTGCTCAGGGGCCCTTCATATAAATATCGGGTTTTTCACATCGGACTCTTTCCACTTGCTTGGAGTACCCCGTGCTGTTGCTGCGGCCCCATATAAGGTGACGCTCCGAGGCACTCGATACTTAGGGGCCCTCTTCATTGACCTATGGCTCTTTCCCTTTTTAAGCTTGTTTGCTGAGGACCTTTCACTTGTCATAGCACTATTCGTTAGCCTACCCGGGCACTCTTGATTACACAGGGGTGTTAATTCATGTACACTGATCTTCGATTATTGCCCTTTGTTCAGGTGACCCTGTACTCTGACCAGGTCATATATATTAGCCTGCCAGGGTGCTCCCGATCGTTCAGGGGTCCCACCATATTGGTGTAAGGTTCTTCTCGTTTGTTATGAAGACACTCCACTGTTCACTGGACCCTCTTTATTGGCTTGCCCCGGCAGTTTCGATCGCTCAGGTGCCGTCCTTATTAGTCTCGGGGTTTTCATACTATAGAAGGGCCTACGCCGTTGACGTGGACCTAAATATTCATCATTTTTATTGTAGCTTTACTTCTTACCGACCGATGACTGAATCTGCGGCTATGCCGATTACGCCGATGAATTCGTTCTTGTCATTGTCGAGTATATTTTTACACGCCGCCGACGTCAGGCACCTTAGTTCCGTTGTTTATTGAATTTGTGACGATTTTTATACTTGTACGCTACGTTTTAATAAGTTTTGAAGGATAGGATATTCTGTATTCCCTCGCAACAGACAAAGCAAAAACCCTGGGTTAGTGTTCAGTCATCAGATGATCTCATCAGCTACCCCGCTAACCGTATATAAGCTAGTAATCAAGCTTGCGCTTGATTTTGATGGTATTTGGCGGCCAGTTTAAGTGTATGTTGCCATGTTTTCTTCGAAGTAATTAGCCTTAAAATGAAGGATTTACCATGTTCCGACGAAAATGAACAAGCTCCATATATTTGCGTACGAAGCACGCCTAGTTTTCTGGGGCTGTGCGCAGTAAGCTAGGTTCCCGTATACAAACTGCATACATATGAATGTTAAAACTCAATGGCCGGAATACGAGGATTTTTGGTGGATAGAAGCCTGAACTCTAGGGGCTCACAAAGTAAGAGGCCTTCTTCAGTGTTCTAGCATTTTCGCAATGTACATGTGTGGAGATTCAGTTACCGTGAAGTTTACTGCTTCTGATCACTCCGGCATCGTGTTGCGTTAGTTCTGGCCGGTGTTTTTGCCCGAATCGCACAGGGCGTTTAATAATGATGTATTTATATATAAATACATACATACATGCATACACACACACACATGTATATATATATATATATATATATATATATATATATATATATATATATATATATATATATATATATATATAGTGCATATTGCGCTTGATTTTGATGGTATTTAGCAGCCAGTTTATTGACCCTGACTCTGACTCTTCTACATATCTGTCTCTCCATTTCATTTCGGTACCCTAAACACTTAAAATCAGAGCATAAAACACGAACATGCAAACCAATACTAGCTTTTCAGTGCACAGCACTCACTGCCCTTTTGAATTAGCAACAACAAACAATTTTTTAGTCGTGCAGAAGATATCATTAGCACCACACACACTGTGATTAACACAATCAACACAGTAAATCACAATACTGCATGTCAATCACCCAATACTCGCGCCAGTCATCGGTGTCTTGTTCCCTGTCGAAGTGATTTATTTGTGACGCTGCTCCAAAGAAATAATTCAGTAGTTTGATCCATTTTTTGCTTAGAAGTCGTTTGTGGTTATGGATGAGAAATACATCCAGAATGTTGAGTTTCATTGTTTTGTGTTACATGATAGAATTGCAGTGTTTTGTGCAAGTGCTCGGCGCGCAAGAAGAGTATTGTGGCCGGGCTGTACGTCATTCCTTGGTGCCCTCTCCATGAGGTGCTCTGTGAGACGTCGAGACAAAAATGCTGCAGTTACACCATTGTAGCATGCGGAACCTTGCAGCAACACCTGACAGCGGTCAAAAGACGGGTGGAAATGAACACCTATCGAAATCAGCACTTTCCAACGCTTTATGAAGTCATTGGGTATGAGTGTAAAGGTGTCCCCTTGCCGGATGTTTCACTAGCGCAATTTTTAGATTGGTAGTCGAGACGGATTACGGGAAGGCGAAATGGGAAGGCGCGATGACGTAATCTCTCTTGCTCGTAATGCTGCAACTGCTGAACCCGTTCAGAGAATCAGCTAGTCAGCCAACTAAATTGCATTGGTAAGACGTTCTGCTAAGCAGCTGAAGGCATTACGTTCCATGCTGGGGTCCCCATCGGCTTTTAGTCTAGTGATAGCCAACAGGACCCTACGGAGACACTCAGAAGGATGCGTCACAACCGGTGCCCTCCTCGATGCGGCTGGCGCTCTAACTGAGACATCGAGCAACGGATCGGCGTAGAGGCCTTCGCTGATGCAAGCATACTCTTTACTGGCATAGGAATTCTAGCAATTGGCATCGAGACACTAATTCGCCTTATCGGTCCCTAGTTGAAATGGTGAAGAGCATCTCTCGTCCGGTTCTGGTGTCTCTGGCTGGCACAGGCCTCTTCACTGTCTCATTGTACATGATAATCCCCTTTTGTCATTACACACGAATCTTTTCATTGTCAGGAGGGTCCAGACCAGCACAATATGCTGTTTAACATACGGGGGCCCACCACCGTCCCTATTCAGCAAATGTGCTCCTGGTTTAAGCTCATTGCCGACACATGGTCTCTTGCTAGGGACTGTGGTCACTGACCAGCAATGTAGGTCCTTCGTTGTGTCGGATGTCCCGGCGAATGTAGGATGCCTTTTAACTGACATTTAGAGGTATTGGCCTTGTCTCTGCTCGGGAAATAACCGCTACGCCCCAGAATAGCACGGAACGGACTGTTCGACATGGCTGTTCTCAATCAGTTGCTTCAATTAGAGACACAGTCGCACGGGTCTCCGATCAGGGCTAGAGCTACTCTTACATTTTAGGGTCCGGCCTTCAGGCTGTGATCCCTCCATACGACCTCTGGCCTGCCCTTCGGACCCTTTAATCGGGCTCTTGATCTTCGGCCTCAAGGCACCACAAAAAGGACCTTCGGAGCCCAGGGACCCTTGAAGTCTAAAGGAAAGGTGGGGGGAATCGTGCTTAATTCGGTTCCCCGCGAAAATTAAGCTTTCGGGGCCATTTTAAGTGCCAATGAAATCTTGCATCGACTTAAAATGACTGTTTGGGCCGATTGCGGTGTTCCAATTTAAACAAAGGCTCATAAAAATTAATGTTATAAAGCCCCGCAATCAAGGTTCTTGCTGCCTTTGCATCGAAGGAGCCGAACCAGGATTTCAACAGCGTAAGGCAGGGCAATTGTGGTGCCCTCGTATTTCGGTGTCCCTTAAAAGGAAAATTTTGGACTACCATCAATTGTTCTTTCAATGGCACACTTACCTTTGGTGTCTCAAGGAAATTAAAGCAATGGTGGTCCGAAAGAAAGGTGTCGCTTGGCCGAATGGGCCGATGCAGGATTTCGTTAATGGAGAGGCACGGGCATTGTGATGACACGTCGTAAAGCCCCAATGACAACGGAGGCTGTTAGTGCCTGTTTCTTTGAACAGGGTGACGCTTCCCTTAACGGTCGGATTCAGAATTTTTCCGAAGTGAAAGGCACACCGATTGTAATGCCGCTGGATTTTGGTGCCCCTTTAAAATATGGTTTTAAGCTGTATAAATGGCCCGCTTTGATTTAGTTACGCTTGGCAATCAAAATGATGTCACCTGGCAGGAACGGTTTTTGTGCCTCCTTGCCCATGGGTCCGATCCAGGCTTTTATCAGGACGGAAAGCTTAGCATAGTTATGCCCCTGGAATTAATGGCTCTTTCAGAACAAAGGGTTAGGGTCCTTTCAGGTACTCTCTGGAATTGGGTGTTTCTTGAAAATAAAGGTTATGCCGCCCCGAAGTAAAGGATTTGGTGCTCCCCCGCCGCATGGGCCGACGCAGGCTTTCGTCGAGGCCACAGCACGAACGTCGTGGCGCCACTGCAGTTTGGTGTCTCGTAAAAATATAGGTTATGTAGTGCCGAAATGAAGATATTGTTGCAGATTTGCGATGAAATTTAGTGCCTCTTCAGGGCATCCAAACCTCCTTAGGCCCAAGGGGAAGAGGAATGATTCCATGCCCCCCGCCCCCCTGGAACCGCCCCTGCTTTGTGGTGCTTCAGGAAGTGTGTGCCTCAGGAAAGTAAAAGCTAAGATGCCCGGTAATGAAGTTTTTTTGTTTCTCTCTCGTGGAACAGGCAGATCAAGAATTTTGCAAGGGTGAAAGGCATAGATATTGTGATGTCCGTGGGTTTTGAACGCTGTTTAAACCAAACCTTTGGGAATTTGCATGGCCCATTTAGATAGAGGGGCTCTTTAAAATGAAGGTTAGGTGCCGCGAAATCAAAGTTATGGTGCTCCAAACTGACCATTTCGGTGTTCCTTAGCCCAAGCGACCAATCCAGGATTTCGTCAGGGTAGGAGGCAGAACACTGCTGTGTCTCTGAAATTTGGTGCCTTCAGAAAATGAAGGGTTTGGGTCGGTTATAGTGTACCTAAATTTTAGTGCCTGTCGAAAATAAATATTTGTGGTCATTTGTAGTGCCCGCGAAATTTTGGGGCCCTTTGAAAATAAAGGTTGTGTGGATACGAAATTAAGATTTTGCTGCCCCTTCACCATGATATTTTGTTGTCCCTTCACCCCAAGAGACACAGGGTATAGCCCCATCCAACCCCCACCCCTACCACTCTGGATCCGTCATTGGTCAAGGTCGGTTGACAAGACGCACCTCATCGCCTCATCGCCTCAAAGCGTAGCACGTTATTTCTTCCTTATTTGTTGTTCGGCTCCTCTCGTACGCCCCATTTATGTCACTTGGTATGGATCTGAATGTATACCGTGTTGTGTTTATGACCGCAAAACCCAATTATATGTTCCGAAAAATTTTGTTTGTACATGCTATGTAGCTGGCGCCTCCTTCGCACGAAGCATGTGCACTGGGCCATGCTGCCTCTAAGCTCTCCCCACGCAGGCTCTAAACGCATGTTTCCTTCAAGTCAACAGGTACCCACCAGCAGTTCAGGTACGCACGCGAACAGGTACGCACGCTGTGTTGCTACGTGCGGCCCGCTGCTAGACGCCTATTGCATATTGGATCGCTCATCCAATAAGCACCGTTCAAAGTGCTCTCTGCTGCCCTTGCCCCGTGCACACGGTGTTCCTACCTCTATCACCAAGGATGTAGCAAAACAATGAAACGAACTGTGCATGTTAAAAACCGCAAGTATCACATCCGTTATCCGGTATATATATATATATATATATATATATATATATATATATATATATATACCTGTATCGTGGTTGTATTTCCTTGGCCCTATGCGAAGTCCGGTTCACTGACTTCTGACTTACACGGTTACGGCAATAGGTTGCCTTGGCCGATCAGCTGATCGTTCGCGCCATTTTCGTTCGCGCCAGCCTGCCTGTTGTCAAACGGGTGAAGTTCGACGCGTGGATGAAAACGTTCTAATGACATTCATAACTGGTCGGACTGGGACGTTTCCCTCCTTGAGTTTCTCACGCGCCATAGTCGTCTAGCACCGGACCTCAGACAGATCGCGACTTGTCGCGTGGGATTTGGTTTTCGGAGACGGGCTCAGTGTGAGATGAAGCAAGAAGCAGGTAAATGTGGAAGTAACGAAACATTCTTGCCTCACATGGTTGCAATTGTCGACAAAATAAGGATTATCTTTTCACGAAACATCATTGCCGATATCCAGTGCAGCAATAAGATAATGTGTAAGACAGCGAGAGTAGGTACGTACACATGCGTACGGCATAGCACATGCAGAAGGGATATCGCCATCAACCACATATTTCTAAGCATTACATGATATGAATTCACACATTCGCACTCAAATTTTGGTGACACATATCTCCCGTTATGTAACTCCATTCACAACTAGGTATGATATTACGGAGACCAGAAAAAAATGTGAGAACAAACATAAATGCACGGTATGCTGTCATCTTAACCGAGACATGCATCAGAGAAAACCTGCCTCCGCCTGAAATGACGGAAAAATCAACTTAAATGATAGAAGCTGCCGCCACCCTATTGCCTACCGGCCACGTATCGGCTAAATACCGACAACATAATGTTCTGACATTTGTCTCGGTGTTCCTATATGCGATCGGCTGTTTTTTCGCGTAACGCCTGCACTTTTGCATCTCCCGTTTCAAGGGCATTTGTAGAACGTCCCACACACCGGGCTTGCCGTAAGCGCACTGTGTGCTCCTATATCCATTATCAAAGACTTAGCGAAACGATGAAAGGAGCCGAACATATTGAAAACTATTATGATCATATTCAAATCACATGCTCGTAACTTTTCCATATTTCCTTTGGTCTTATGCGTTCACTGCAGTTCATCTTACGCAATAGCAGCGATCGGTTGCCTTGGTCGATCATCTTATCGTTCGCGCCATTCTCATTCGCATCAACCTGTCTGTCACCAAGCGCGTGCGAACGGTTTGGCGCGTCAATGAGATGTTCTGGTTGTTGGGACAGGGAAAGTTTCGCGAGCATCGGAACCTTTCGGCGCCAGCCCATGGACAGAGCACAACTTGTTGCGAGGGACTTGGCTTTTTGGGACAGGGTCAGCGTGAGGTCAAGCTAGGGGCAAGCAATTATGGAAGGGAGCAAACATTGTTTTTTCCTGTTTTTGCCCGCTATGGCCTTAATTATTAGCAAAATGAGGCATATCGTTTCACGAAAAATCGTTACCCTATACCCAAAGCAGCAATAGCATGACGTTTAACCCTCGCCATGATAGGCGTTGAATATGACACGTATTTTGATACCAAAGCGTGTCCCCAGATCTTCTGGTTTCGGGGCAGCGGCAGTTTGTGATAAGCACTCAACGGCGATGTATGGCTGGCTCAGGCGGCGGGCGGCAAGATAATTGCACTACAGAATGTACTCAGAACTGAGCAAGACACACGCCAATTTAAAGTTCATTTCACTGCAAGGCTTGTTCTCGTCAAGGTAAAATAGAGCCACCAAGTGCGTTTTTTTGTGTGTAAAATTCGACCTTTGAGCTGTCAACAGTATAAAAACTGGTACCAATCGCGAGGCCGTGCTCAGAACAATATGCTGCTGTTCTCGGCAATCTCTATCTTTATAGGCCTGGAAATGCCGGGGGAGGGTTGCATCAACCCGCTCTCCCACTATCAGTCCAAGTTATGCAAAACGGCGAATCAGGGTGGTGGCGAAGACATACAGCGAACATAGGTACTTAAACGTACGTACAACGCACGTCCAGAAGGGATATTACTATCAGCCACATATTTCCTGAGCGTAATATTACATGAATCCACCCTTTTGCACTCCGATCTGTGGGTGCCAAAGCTCCCCGTCATGCCACTCTGGTCATAATTCGGCCAGATGCTCCGTAGGCTAGACAAACTTCACAAGAAAGAGAAAATTGCACGATATGCTGTCATTTTCACCGAAAGAGTCATCTACATAATTTGTCATTGTCAATTACGAAAACATATATGATGCATGTGAGCATTTGGCGTCGCAGTGTTTTTGAGGCCAGTACTTTTGAAGGTGTATTCGCATTGCCCGGCCATGAGACTGTCGTTAGTGAAAGGGGCCACGCACTGAAGCTAATTTTCGATAACAAATCCGATCGACTTAACCCACAATGGCCCGTTGTCTTGGCCGATTCTGGACCACTGCCTGGCGCGAAGTCTGATGCAGGACTAAACCGCATCAGAGCGGCCAGATGGGGTCCACGACTCTACCAGAGAGGGTTTCTTGGACTGCTAGACGCTGCTACGGTATTGCCAGAGTTTCTGTTTGGCAATATTTCTGATCTTCTCATTCAGTATGGTCATTTTTTGGACTTAACGGTGCCGAAAAGAGCTCCTCCCAAGAAGTTCCTGGGCCCCTCGACCTTTTACCCCCTCCCCCTCCCCCCTCAACAGACAGACCCCGATAAAGTTTTCAGCCAAGACTTGAGACCCCATGCATTTCTCGATTGGGGCTGAAGGACCTTTCTGTCCCCTTTCAGATTTCCAATCGGTTACTTTTGCTACACATGATACTTTGGTCCCCTCTCTGACGCTGAAGGCTCACTGACGGGGACGGTTGACCCTGGATCAACGCGGGGCCACTCACCGCTTCCAAAAGGCGAACAGGCCTCGCGCGTGTTCGGCGGGGTTCGGATCTTGGGCAAGGGACGGCGCGCGTGAATGCGTTCTTTTTTTGGCGGCCGGGCTGCCTCGTCCGCCGTCCCACCCCAGGCGTGGCTGCCGGGCGGACCGTCGAGCTGGGCAGCTTCTGGGCTGGCCTGGCTGACCTGTGTGTCCGAGCTCCGCGTCCAACCGATTGCACACTATTATTTCCACGTATATACAGCGATTGAGTCGAAGCATTGTCTGCAAATTTGGCAGACGACGGCTTGTTTGTCGAGACGGCCTGTAATACCGATTGGGGCCTTACGTCTCACCGGCTGCTATGGCTATCTCGAGGCAGAACGCCTCTATTATGCATTTACCAGGCATTAGGTACGTGGGAAGCGGTAGAGGTGTGGCTAGGACTCCATCCCAGGACAGAAAAGTCCAGAGGTGAGCGCCCTAACCACTAACCGCCATGCCACCATCGCCCCGCTGCGGCGCGAACCGCACCCGTCTGGATAAACTCCAGACTGGTGTTACTGGACCTCAAATTGTATACTTAGGAGGTTCTGAAGCGTAAAGGGAAGAAATCGTGTCAAGATTGATGAAGTGGATGGCGAATTCAATCTCACGATTCTCCCAATTCATTCAGGCTTATCTATCGCAAACCAGCTCAGTGACATACACTCGGCTCCGCTGTTCAGATGGTGAATCAACAGCGCCTTTAAGCGCGGCACGTGCGTAGTGTTTTGCGTGACGTTTGGCAGGCAGTTGAATACATTCGCAGTCAATGTTTGCTTTTTTACTTCCTATTTACTTGCAACCAGGAGTGCGGTTCCCTATTCAGTTCCAGGGGTCGCGGTAACTTGGGTTGCAGCCTGCAGACTTGTTAGAAAGTGAGCCAAATTGAGAGAGAAGCAAATTCATTGGCATATTATCACGGTACCCCCCGTTGCATTTTCATCGCTCAGCTAACCAACTTATATTGGTAAACCACGCCCGTTCAAAACGTACTTAATGGAAGAGACGAGTAGGCTGGGCCATTGAACGTGTCTCACCAGGGAGTAGCATCCGTATTCAGCTGATGAGACAGCCCCCACCCTCTGTCTTTGAAAGTAAAGGCATGTATAATTCCGGATAAGTCCTGTTTGCAGGAGCGTGTGAAATAATTTGCAATTGGGTGGAGGGAGGGAACCAAATAAAATCACCAACAATATAGGTTAGCGTGCCAGGAGCTGGTGATCTATATACGCGCCTACCTGAAGCAGACATCAAATCAGTCCGCCTTACACATCAATCATCAATTCCGTCAAAAAATGAGAAACATCACCAACACATACAGTAAATAGCGAAACCAAATACCGCGGATAATTTTATCCGCAGCCCACATTACCAAACAGCAGGCAACCGGACAAGCGCTTTCCACAATTGCCGTGCAGCTACTGCCGAATAACCAGCTATTTCCGATGCCACTAGCCAGGGATCAAAGGTCTGCTGCCATGCGTCTGCTGCCAAGGGCGTGCTGACGCGGCAAACTTTGTGCGCTCAAACAAAACGTTGTCCACATCCATGCACAATGAATTAACTGGACAACACTGTATCGCATGACGTCACCCGTCGGCTGAGGTGAGCGAAATCGGCTCTGGTAGCCTTCTATCGGACAATTTCTGAACCATTATGTGAAGGGTTGCGAGGAAGTGGGACAGTATACCAAACCATGGATCTCATGCACGCTGGACTTGATGGACACTGGGCGTTGTTATTCTCCTCTGTCCAGGGGTTTTGGACGTTTTCTGGACCTTATGAACGCTGGATGCTGCGATTGTGGACATTTGACCACTGGATGTTATGAACTCTGGACGTTTCACTACGCATGCGCCAGAACACTGATGCGACGTGCATCAAGCCACTCCTGTAGGTGGCCTTGTTGAACTGGGAATCTGAAAGGATCACCATAATCAGGAAATTAGATTACTATACAATACATTCATAATATACACAATATACAATATCTTCTACTCCAAATCAGTAATGCAAACTGAAAATATCTGCCAACAAGGTGTGCTTTAATAACTGTGCTAAGTGGCGATTCATCAGGAGCACAGACTGCAGATGACATCTAGGTTGCCTAACATGCCTGACACATGCTGAAATGCTCGTCATGCCAAAAATAGGCAATACAAGCTGAGGCCATGCACCCATGAACTCTGCAAGTTGTGAGCCTGGTGCATGACTGTCACCAACTTAAGTGAATGGTGAGCAAATTTAGTGTTTTGAAATAGTGGCAGTAACATCTCAACAGTAATGTCATTGCCAGAAAATGACGACTGGGTGCTCAGTTTAGTGCAAATCTGATTACGGCCCATATAGTTCAGTGGTATGTTGAGCACGCTGATAATATCTGCACTCTGGAACAATGGATTATTTGTTGAGACTGATATGCCTGGTCCTGACCTGACTGGCAAAATTTATATTGAATTACATATCTGTTTATCCAAGTGGCTACATCAAATACCAAAGGTATACACAGCCTCCATGATGCCTCCACGAACTTAGTGAGAAAGGTGGAAGATGGAAGCAGGCAGAAATATTTGAACTTCCTCGAAAGCATCAGATCAAAGCTGCTCCCATATTTCACACACAACATGGCTAGGAAATATCTCATGTGCAGGTGTTTGTCATCACTCACATTGGGCTGCGCAGTGGCAGTGTTGTTATCCCTGTCTATTCACTCTGAAAAACCCATCGACTCTGCCACACCCACCTAACATCAACATTTGTGTGCCAAACCTGGGCCCATGTGCCATACTTGGGCCTAGTCAATTACTCTCAAAACTAACATTGTACATTAAAATTAACATTAATTTCATCATCATGTTACATCAAAATTAACAAATTAACTTCCGGTGTCGGTGATACGCCAGACATATTCGGCGTGAAGTGTTTTTAACAGATTGGGAGCGAGGTACTTACGTGAACACAGTCAAAGAATTCTTGTTTGTCCTGCTATCACCACACACAACACTATCTGTTGGGCATCTCGCACCGACGCAAACAGGACACAACCCAGGAGTGGGGAAAAGTGCTTCGCCGATGAGTAGTGTCGCACAACCCGAAATCGATCACGCTTATGCTTGCGACACGCGTTCAGCATTAAAATCTTACTAACAGCCAACCGTCTTGCGCGCACTGTACCACATTTGCAGCATCATCGCCTGAGCGAATGTATCAGCGGCCATACTGTCTTGACCATAAACAAAACAAAAAAAACTGCCTGTAATATCACGGGAATCTAATGACGCTTCTATGGCGCCAGTAATCAGAAGGCGATTTTAAAGTTGGCTGTAAATAAGCCTTTTCGTACTTTGCGGGCGTGTAACTCAGGATCCAGGGCGTTTTGGGTCTTAAAAAAGCATATCTGTAAACTGCATCAAAATGTCCTCAAGATGATTATTTCAGTTCAAAACGCCATACAAATGTGGAACATCCCCGTTAAGGGAATGTAAACACGCTGAAGGCAGATTTTCCCCACGCTGGCGGGTAAACCTGTCAACCGCAGGTTCCGGGAGAAGTCATACAGACCTTGTTCTACTTAGCTGGAGCCAGGAGTCAAATACTCCTCTCTCAGGTGTTAGCCCATTTACGCTACTCCCGTCACGGACATTTACCCATTCCATTTACACTGACGCCAACCATTACAACTGACTCTTGGCGTTAGCCATGAGCCAACAGGAAGGGGAACCCGCTTGATATACCTTCTACTTAAATGTAAATTTTCATATCTACATTCAGGTGGGAAGTGAATTTTACTCCTAGCATACAGGTAAACCCTTAACGCCTACCCTCCGGCCAAAAAGTTAAGAAAAGAAGATGCTCCCGGCTTGACGTGTTTATCCATTTGGCTTGGTTTTTTAGAATTTAGCATGCCATCTGCCGCAAGTGCCTCGTCTGGTTCTATCAACAAGACGATGTTTGGAGAATTTCCTGGCTGAATGTTTTGTTTTCCAAGTAAGTTAGTTACGACTCCTTTTTGGCTTTTCCTAATTTTGGCTCTTTTTCACGGTAAACAGTTAACAAAATTACTAACGGCAAACTACGGCCAATAAATTACATCGTTGCAGATGTTGACATGCCAGGTTTTGTGCTGTCGCCTTTGTGTGGACTACCAGAGGTGAAAAAAGCCTGTGATTCACCGGGTATGATCGATGACGAAAACTGACACCTTCGCGAACCGATCGGTGAAAAAACTGCGAAAATGAAATGCAATTTCAAAGACAAGAGCACATTACAACAGATAATCTCAGCTCGACGAACCCTAAAGCTTACTATTGGTCTGTACTCGCTAACGCTGGCAGCGTGAGCACATGTCGGAACGTTGACGTTTCGCTGGATGAGCGAGTTGAGCCATAAATGCTGCCAAATATAAGTAGCTTTATTCAGGATAGTTCTTAACGGGTACCAGAAACATACCGCAAACTACACTATATAAATGCTGAAGTTTTCGATTAGTAGTGATAGTGCTTTTTCAATGACGCTCAGATCGGTATTTTCCACAGATTTTTCAGTCAATATTCACTTCACATACCCCTTCGTGAGGAACCACCTTTCCGTGGTAGGGGGGGGGGGGGGGGGATTGCTCTCCACGGCCCACCCGCTCCCCGGCCACCCACTTCTCGGCAGCCGGCCGCGGCCGGCTGCCATATCGCGCACACAGAGCCACCGCTCACCGACGGACACCACTCGGCCCACCATGATAAGTCACGCGTCACGGGTGACTAATGACACCGAGTCACGTGTGTGGGGGGGGGGGGGGACGTGGGTGAGTGTGGGTACCGGCGGCGGTGTCTGACGTTTGTCCGCTGGAGCCCACTGTCTATCCGCTTGTCTGATGGAGCCGGCTGGCTGTCCGTTCGTCTGCTGGAGCCGGCTGTCTGTCTGTTCGTCTGCTGGAGCCCACTGTCTATCCGCTTGTCTGCTGGAGCCGGCTGGCTGTCCGTCTGTCTTCTAGAGCCCGCTCTCTGTCCTTTTGTTTGCTAGAGGCCGCTCTCTGTCCATTCGCCCGCTGGAGCCGGCTGCCTGTCCGTTCGCCTGCTGGAGCCTGCTCTCTGTCCGTTCATCTGCTGGACCCCGCTCTCTGTCCTTTTTCTGCTGGAGCCGGCTGTCTGTCCGTTCGCCCGCTGGAGCCGGATGTCTGTTCGTATGCTAGAGCCCGCTCTCTGTCCTTTTGTCCGCTGGGGCCGGCTGTCTGTCTGTGATGTGCTGACAATTCGTTCCGTTTTTTTCAGCTGTCCTGTCGCGTGGCCGCCGCCCTGCCCGGCATGGAGTCTTCGGAAACCAAGAAGGGCGACGACAGTATCCTTTTAGCAGCCTCAACTGGGCTCTGTGGGTTGAGGCATTTTGAAAATCATTCGGTGCAGTTCACAGCCCTGCGCTTCGTAAGACCTAAGCCCCATGTGTTTCTGAGGTATACGACCGTGAAGATGTGCAGACATTTTAGGAGAGGCTATTTTAAGGTCACTCTGGCATCCCTGATGCCGTGATAACGTCATTCAAATCCTGCCATTCCATTAGCTATCCGGTGATCAAGGCAAAGAAAAATGTAATTATCGATTCGTTCATATCCGACGTTTTAGAGATGGATTTTAAGATATAACGGTCGTCAATTGGCTCCCAATCATTGTCGTGCAAGGTACGATGACGCAATCAAACTACAGCGTATGGGAGGAGCTTAACAGAGAAGTTGTGTTGTCTTGAGTGGTCTTACCCGCTTAGAAGCATATCACTAGTCGTAAGTTAGCTTATTACGTCATGCCTGATGCGTGCTTCAATATCCTCAAATGTGGAGCATTGCCTTAAATGAGAAGATAGGTTATTGCGGTGTGGGGCTGCAAGGCGGACCTGGGTTCTGCGTCTTTGGAATGAAATTGTGTCGCGACTTATTCGCGTAAGGAAAGGCTCGTGTTAGGCCATTGGGCGAGGGGGAGGTTTTCTAAAGTAATACAAGGAGGCCATCATAAGTGACCTATGTGTGAAAAGCCTGTCACAGCCACAAGCAATCTATGAATGATAACCATGGGAATGAGCGGGTGCGCAGACGGTCTCACGCAGCCAAATGCTGTGGGTTGTGGCATGTTTGACGGGCTTCACAAGGTGGTGTCAGTAGTAATTCATGGTGTTTCGCTTAGCGGGGACTTTATGCATGCCTGTCATTTAAGGAACGCTGACTCGTGCCCCTTTTTTGTTTACTGTTAGTGATTTAACTTTGTAGCAGCGTTGATAGCTTTCGGGTCGCCTCTTGCTTTTTTTCGCCGACCAACCTGCTGTGATGTGTTCGCTGTGGATTCTAAGAATGTTGGTAACAATTTGCTGAAGTTTGTTTGCACTGGGTGGAAACTGCGTTGCCATCATAGCTATGCTGGTCGTTGGTGTTCAACACGGCTTGGTGGCTCAGGATAGAGAACATGGTCACCATTTACTCGCCGCCGTCGGCGGTCCCACCGTTCTCGTGCATACGGAATGGGTGGGCTCGATACAGTCATCAGCAAACACCTCCTGGAATCCGAGACAAGTGACCTCGGTTTGATTTCAATCCCCAGCGTGGGCTACGTCTGCTTCAGTCTTCTTTTATACGATGTCTTCTGAGCATCTCGCCCTCCGAGGTGGGCTGCTGATCTGGCTGAGGTGCGGTGATGCGGTTGCTGGTCTGGCTGACGTGGTACGAGCCGCGCTGATTCACAGCATCCAGCCGAAACTGGGCCGCTGTGACGCCGTGACTGCCGACCCGAGCGTCGGCCGGCGATCCCGGTGACCCTGGGGTCGGCTGGACGCGGCCGGGGTCTGGTCGGCTCGTATCGCCCGGCCCGCTGCTCGCGACCCCGTCTGGGGCTGGGCTGGGCCGGGCGCGGCCGGTCCATTCGCCCGCTCCCCGCGTCGGGAGCGTCCGCGCTGGCGCGCCCAGACGGGTCACGCGCCGACGCGGCCGGCCGCCCGGCTGACACGCGTGCGCCCTACGGCGGAACGTACGGGCCGCGGCGCTGCAATGGATCCCGGCATCGCCAGTGGCGGCGCGGTCGGCAGATGAGCCTTGCGGTCATGCCGCCGTTTACGGGTCGGCAGGTGTTTGAATTTGGACGAGCGAGTAAGTCCGGCCGAGCGAGGCAGTCCGCGTGGGTCCGGCCGAGCGAGGCAGTCAGGGTTGGCCCGACATTATTTAGTTTGCCTAGGCGGGAGCTGTTTTGGCCACGATTGGCGATTTCGGAGCCGTGGGATGAGATAGAACGGGTGGATCAGTACTTACCCTCCTGGGTTATCATCGCGACTGAGAATTATCGCGTTCAGGGAAGGTGCGCTGTTTGTGCGCTCTGGCTGGCTTCCCACCGGTGGCGGTTGTGGGGCCGACTCACGGCTGCTTCCGGCCTGGAGGGTGGGCTGCGTTGGGACGCGGGAAAACGAGGGGAATGCGACACCAGAGAGCGAACGCCGTCCTGCAGCGGCGGCCACGCCCCGTCAGCGTCCCATGGGACCGTGGTGGCCACTGTGGACACTGCCGTGCACTTTCCTGGGGCGACGCAGCCCAGCGTCTCATAGCTTCCGTCGCCTATGGTAGGAACCGCCGACGTGATTGCACTTGGCCTCGGGCGCGACCGCCGCTGACCGCCGGGTCAGGACATAGGTGCGAAGCGATCCCGGGGAATAATTGGGACACATTATGCCTTCGCTAGTCGATGGTCGCCCGTTGAGGCGCGGTCAGGTCGTCTCGGAGGTGGGTGCCAGCGATGGCCTTACACCGGCTCTAACGGCATGCGCGCGAGGCAGCCGCCCGACACCTCGCCCGTCTAGTTCTCACGACGCTCGCCGGGCGGCGCTGGCTACGGTAAGTGACCCGCGGTACTCCCGTTTTACCATGCTGCTCCGTCAGGTCCATCTGTGGGCACTACCTGTGCTTACAGTGACGTTTGGTTGCATGTGGTAGCTTGCACGTGTGGTGGGTGGGACGCTGGCGTGCGCTTTCTCCGTGGGTGTGGCGCGGTGTGCTCGTGTGGCTGGTCGGGCTTGACAGGCGGGACCTGTCTGTTTCGCAGCTCCTGCAGCCCTTCTCCTGTGCACAGCACGTGCCAACTGAACCGGTGTTCTGTCGTGGGTTATAGTCGGTTTGCAATGAAGTTTTACGGATTTGTGTTTAGTTGGTGTGGATCAAGTGGAAAGGGCAATGGGGGGGGGGGGGGGGGGCGTATATGTGAATATTGAGATCGGGGTGGGGTGGTGTCCTGGCCTCGGCTCGCCTTGGTAACCTTGGTGCCGTCTAAACTTGGATATGGTTGATGCTGCTGTAAAGTTTGCACCGGAGCGTACGAAACGAATCGTAGAGGAAATCAGGACAGCCGCGTAAGCTGCGGACAGCGTAGAGATTTAGTTACTTGACCGTGAAGTGACCCAGTCTCGTGTGGTTTGTAGGAGGGGTGGAGATGAGGGATATTAGGATGTACATGGGACAAAGAGATAGGATGTGAGGCAGGGTGCGGTGCGCACGGTTGTTCGTGAGATGCAAATAATGTGCACATGTTCATAACTTTATATGCATGCATGTACAAGGCACACTTATGCCGCCGAAAGGCCTGTTACCGTCTTAAACGCCCGGTGTTTATAAAAAAGTATGAAATCGTGGGTGATGAATTCGTGTCCCGTCAGCAGCATATTATGTTCATTGTTTCGTTGTGCATTTCTTCCCTTGTTTCCGTTAATTTCCTTGATTTATTGCTGCAGTGACCGAGGTTTACATGGACAAAGATCCAAAGATCGACCTCACGCAGGACTCCGAGTGTGACTGTGCCTGCTGAGAGCCATCTGGGAGCGCGGGAGCGAACTTCAAGTGCGCTAAATTAGCACTTGTGAATGCGCTTTGCCGCGGCAGTTGGGTGCCAGACCGAGAGTGAGCGATGGGTTAGGCCGGGCATGTGAGCTGGCGATGGCGAGAGCGAGTCATTATCACGCTGTGCGATCAAGATTCCGTTTCAGATGTTGGCTTTTTTCTTATTTATTGGAAGTCGCGATCGTAGCGAGTCCGTTCTTCTGGTGGTGATGCCTCGAACTTAAGCATAATGGATGGTTTCGTTGTCTAGTCTCTATTAGTTGTTACAGATATCAGAAGTCGGCACATGCATCTAGAAGTAAAAAAAAGTGAATCTGACCAAATCCGTTGAACTCGTCTCTTCTGCGGTCAGATTTCATTCGAGCGCAACTCCGTACGAAAGCGGAAGATGCCGGTGAACAAACATACCATTTCAGTGTGGCATCTGTGGTGCCTCGGCAGGCACGGGCGCTGGGGACCGCGGTGTGGCGGGCGCGCCGGCTGTTGCCAGCCACCTTTGCATGCCACGTGCCGTGCACGTCCGCCCATTTCCACTGCCACGTGCCACGTGCGTGCCCCGTCCACACGGCTGCCTCGTCCCTTTTGTAACAAATACACGTGTCGTATTCCTACGGCTGTGAGGCGTGCAGGGCGGCTGGGGCATGCACTGCGTGCGCCGCTCGGTGCGTGGACTGTCAGCCGGCTCTCGTCTCATCGGTGAGGTAACGTGACGGCCGGCTGTAGCCGCAGGGCCTGGGGCGGTGGTCAGCGCTCGTTGGGACCCGGCTCCAGGGGACGCGGCCCTGCCGAACCCAACCGGCGAGAGGAGGCCCGGCGCCCCTTCCGCCGGGACCGCGCCCGTCGGGGGAAGGGGGGCGGGGGCGGTGTAGGTAGGGGGTGGTGGTGACTGTCCTTAGGGACGGCGATCGGGCTCAGCACCTGAGTGAGGGGGTGGCGAGACGGGACGGGTGGCGTAGGTAGGGGTGGAGGATGTCGGTGACACTCCTCAGGGATGGTGGTCGGGCCCAGCAGCTGACTAAGGGAGCTTGAGTACACGGTCAAACAGACGCCGGCGTCGATCGCCCACACGAACGTTCGGTCGCGCTCGGGGCATACTTTGACGTAAGCGGACTGGTTGAACTCTGCAGCGCACAAGACCCGGCTCGGCGTCTCTTACCGTTCCGTGGGTCTGCAGTCCTTGCCATGCCGTGGGTCTGCAGTCCTTGCCGTGCCTTAGGTCCGCAGTGCCTGTCGTGCCGTGGGTCTGCAGTCTGCCGTGCCGTGGGTCTGCAGTCCCTGTCGTGCCGTGGGTCTTCAGTTCTTGCCATGCCGTGGATCCGCGTGCCTTGTCGCGCCGTGGGTCTGCGGCGCTTGCCGTGTCGTGTGTCTGCGGCTCTTGCCGTGCCGTGGGTTTGCAGTCTTTGCCGTGCCGTGGATCCGTGGTCCTTGTCGTGCCGTGGGTCTGCGGCACTTGCCGTGTCGTGGCTTTGCGGCCCTTGCCGTGCCGTGGGTCTGCGGCTCTTGCCGTGTCGTGTGTCTGCGGGTCTTGCCGTGCCGCGGGCCTGCAGTCTGCCGTGCCGTTGGCATGCAGTCCTCGCGGTTCAGCGCCTAACGGGATACCCACGCAATTTCACTCAGCGTCATCCGATCCAGACCCAACGCTGCCAGAGCCGGCGCACTTCTATACTCAGCGGCTGTGCAACTGTATCTGATGGTTTCTCGGGTAGCCAGGCCGGTCGGTTCCGAGTGTCTGTCTCGCTCCCGGCTGCTGGCTGATGTCTCGCTCCCGGCGGTCGCTGTTCCGATCCGTAGAGTACCTGCGGCTGCATAGTACCGACTATTCCGGCTACAGCGCATATGTTCTTGACCTGGCTGTGCACCCCTCGCACCAAAAATTAAGGATTTTGTCCGCCATGGGCGCTCCGGTATCGTGTTCTAGCCCACGTAGAGCAGCCCCTGACGTGGGCTCAGATTGTCGTTTGTAGAGATTTTGTTGAGCGTTGCGATCGACTTGACGTTGCACCAGCCTCGCCGATCAAATCCATTAGCGCAGAGGCCGGTCCCATGTGAGGAAAGGGGGAGGGGGAGGGGGGTCGCTTTGATGGGAACGTTGGTACTTGTTGCGTACCCGGGCATTTCGCGTATCTCTTTTTCCTGTCCTCGGTCACCATTCTGTCCAAATCGATAAGCGTTGGGACTTAGTCGATTACCCCATCCCATATGATGTGCTTGGTGGTGTTCTTCCTCGATGAGTTTGGTTAAGGCGGCAACAATTTACGTGCAGGGACCAATTCTCTGCCCCCTCGTGGGTAGGGATTATCTGCTAGCTGTGAACTCTTTCGGGTACGATGAGAAATTCGCACGGGGTAGACTACTGGCAACGATCCTATACGAAGACGCGCTCTAGTGGCGCACCAAGAAGTGTTGACTTGGGCCGCCCTGCCGTCCTGTCGGCCCGGAGCCGTGTCCCCTCCCCCCCCCCCCCTCCCCCGGCGTCATGCTAGCTGGACGGAACTGGAACCATTTGCACAGTGTCGGCACAGTAATGTGGACGCTCCTTTGCACACCCCGCGCGCTTATTTTTGCGCCTTTCACTGCGAGGCGTGTGTGGCGCCCGGGCGATGGCTCGTGATGGACCGCAGGGCACTGTTCGGACGCCGCTGCCTATTCAGTCTGTTAACAGCTGTCGGCGAATGCACACAGTGTCGCTCTGCCCCGAAAGGGTCGAAATAACACTCGCGGTGTTCGACCGCAATGCCCGCGACGGCTCCGCGCCCACCAGTCTTTCGATCCATGGCGTTGGCGGTCGCGGCGGCGTATGGACAATCCAGCGCCGCGACCTGTCGAAATGAACAAGACAATAGTCCAACTTGGTGATGGTGGCGTATAAGTGGTATTGCAAGCAGGAAGTTTAAAAAGAAAAACGATATGCCGTGCATTTAACGGAATATAGTTGTGGGATAAGTCTGTTCGGTTTCCTTAACTCGCGTCCAGCGCCAGGCGTCCAGCTGAACCCTCAGCCGACGGGAGAGCCCAAACCAGAGGAAGAGGGGTGGTGCAGCTGTTAGGGCGGCGCGCTGGAGCAGCCGGCTGCCGATGGGAGAGTCTAAGCGAGGGGAGGATGGGCGACGCTGGGACGTCCTCTTGTCGACGGACAAGTCCAAGCGGGAAGAGCAGGGGCGGTGCAGCGGCTGAAATATATCCGACAGGCGAGTCAACGCTGAAGGGCGTGTGCTACGGTTACCAAACCGTCATCTGGCGGCGGACGAGTCCATGCTTGAGGAGGAGGGGGCGGTACGACTGCTGCATGGTCCGGGGGCTGGCGGACGAGTCCTCGGCTGGGGGTGGCTGCACTGGTGGAGGTCCGCGTCGCTGGCGACGGACGAGCGGCACGGCTGAGCTCCCGCACCAGCTCAGCAGACATCTCCCGGCACACGGCTGTAGGTTATTACGACATGCCGGCTTGACCACGCCCATCACTGCTCCGTCCGTATTTATTGTAGTTATGGCGGCAAGCCTTGGGGTGAGGACCCTCTTGATTAAAGCAGCAACATTAGGCTCGTGGCGCACTTGCTATTTTGGACCCTGACAATGCATTGGGTCCACCGATCCAGAGAACAGGGTTTCTAGCAATGATTGGTATAACACACCGCAGTATTGCTATCATGCGGCAGCTACCATATCAAATGCCTTCGGTTCTGCGATGCCGTTGCATTCGTCGTGTAAAAATGATGTTGCGTGCTTTGAATCTTGCCTGCAACCTAATGGAACACTGTCACTGTGGCGCATAATTGATGTTGAGTGATAATGAATGTTCACTTTGACACTGCGTCTTTAGACTAGCAGGTGGTGCTCTAGCCCATGCTCTCTGTCGCGGCGTAGATACCATCTGCTTGAAGTGTGTGCATCGTTTGCTTCGCAATGAGGCTATGCACGTATTTGCGTGCTGGTGGCACTGGATGGGTTTTGGTGTCACGTGACTGTGCCAGACCGACTGTGACTGTGGGCTGAGTGGCGAGGCGTCGGGTGACGGCCGGCGGTGCACCGGTAACTGGCCTGCGGTCTGTTGGCCACCGGACGACGGGGCCTGCTGCCCCAGGCTGGCACCGCCCGGGTCTGGCTGTGGCCGGGCCGGGGACAGGGGGCAGCCGCCTCCAGCCCTCAGCCCGGGCCGACCCGGGCCGCCGGGCCGCGAGCCTCACCCGCCGTCAGACCGCCGGCGGCGCTCGGTCTGATGTGATGGCACGCTCACGGCTGGTGCCCAGCATTTGAAGCTGTGAGGACTGGTATGCGGGCGTGTGCTCCTGGCTTGTGCTGTCCTGTCATCTGCAGTGCAGTGCTAAGCTAAGCGTCGCTTGGGTGGCGTTCGACCGTTAGCGTATGAAGCGCGGGGCGACGGCAAGTGGCCCGTTGGCTTCGGCGGCGAGAAGCTGACAAAATGGTGCAGAACGTGCCGCAGCTGTGTACGCGAGCCGTCGGTCCGCTGCCGCGTGGCCGGCTGCTAACGGCTGCTGCTGCTGCTGTTGCTGCCGAGGATGGTCCGGCTGCTGGAGGCTGCGGGGAGTGTGCGTTCATTCCACATGCTTATGATGACCGAGGCAAGGCTGTCGCCACGCCTGGTTTCGCCAGCCGACTGGAGTCGGTGTGAAGTGGACGAAAACTGTGACGTCACCAGCAGCGTGTGTAGGCGTGCGGATATGGTGTAGCCTTGGCAGCTGTTTTTCACATCGCCTTCTGTCAATACGACCGATTTGGTTCCAAGCTGAGGAACATCTGCCCTTTGTTTTTCTGTCCGCCTCTATAAAGGTCGGCATGCCCCGATTGGTGACGCGGCCGTGCTGGTAGCTTGGAAGACAATCTACCGCAGGCTAATGCAAGATCGAAATGGTTTAGCAGTGGGCAAAGGTCACATTTTGTACCTCTGCGGGTTTTGGCCAGCTCTGCGCTGGATTCATTCTGTTATCACGGAGCCCAAGTCACGCCGAATGCTACTAGGAGCACTAAAAACAAAAGGCCCATTTCCTGACTGGTGTTCGCTTCTCCCAGCAGACGTTTATAAAGCTCTCCCTGGATCGCGGATGATTGAGGAATACCAATTAGTTTAGTAAGTTTCCGTTACAATCAGTGAACTTTAGTTACAATTCTCAAATATCTCCTGGTTTTTCATGAGCCTAAGCCGAGATTAATATATGTGAAACAAACAGTGGATAGGTAAAACAAACCCGCGTTCCTCACGATCCCAGCAACTCGCAAGTCACAAGCCAGCACAGTAGGTAGCGTACAATCGGCCCAGCTGATCGCCTCGGAGCGTATGGTGCCGTCCCCCGCCGGGCGCAGCACCAGCCGGGCGATTTGACACGGTCATGGCTGAGATTTCACTGAAATTGGCGCGAGGTGTCATCTGATGCGTAAAACCCACCTGACACAATATTGTGTCCTTCAGACTAATGGGTTCGAGATATGACGCGACACATTTTTATCACTGGAGTTGACATTGGTTATGTTTTTTAGCGCCGAGGCACCAATAACAATACACGAGACATAATCAACGTAGATTGTTGAACATTGCAAAGGTTTGAACAATAGAAGACCCCCCCCAAAAAAAAATAATCAAGGCCAGTCTGGAGAAAAGCGACCTAGATCAAAAGTTATCTTTACAACACCGCATAATGCCCCTTCTTGACGTTTTCAGCAGGAGCGACTCACGTATGATTCAAAAACAACTATATAGTGCTGAGGTACAAGTGTCTAAAGATAAATTGGGTTTCCATGTCCCAAATCAGCTCAAGTTTGTCGGGCCTACGCTCGTTCTCTCTGCCTGGCCTACGGGTCACAAGATATGCATATATATATATATATATATATATATATATATATATATATATATATATATATATACACATAATATATATATATATATAATATAATATAATATATATACACATAATATATATATATATATATATATACATAATATATAGGTGTGTGTGTGTGTGTATGTATATTGGAACATTTTGCCAGAATTCTTTCTTTAATGCATGTTCGATTGAAAACAGCATTGATAAGTTTTTTCTAGTTCATTCATTGTTCTAGTTTTCCGGCTTTTAACCTAGCATTATCGTTTAGGTTAAAGATGGTTTGCACCGAATCACTCATATGTTCATCGCTCTGTACATTCTTACGTTTCTATATTTTATCTCATCGTCGGAGATGACTGAATTGCACAGGAAAGGGTTTTGAGTTTTTAAAGAATGAAAATCTTGCACTACTATTTTAAAATATTTTGATGCGAAGAACACGAATGGGGCATGGCTAATGGAAGTAGGACAAAATCCTATTTGTACTTTGATGCATGTAAAATACACTTATAATAGGAACACTACAAAAACGCAAACAAATCCCACAAACCCGACAAACTAAAATGCGCCAATGTAGTGATCAATCCAAATGCAACAGCGAAGGCTGCAAAGTTCGTGCCATACACTACATTGGTGTAACCACGACACTCTCACTACGCCTGACAATACACTCACGTGGCGGGGTGTCTCTGGACCACATACGAGACGAACACGACAGGACATTGACACGACAACCACTGACAGACAACACCGACATTTTACGGACGTGCAATGACAGAGGACGCCTTCAGAAAAGTATATTCATTAATGAACTCTCTTCAGCCCTAAACAAGCAGCATTTGGCTTTTCTTAATTATGTTTTTTTACGATAAACGGATAACAAAGTTACTTACGGCAAACTACGGCCAATAAAAAAACATTGTTGCGGAAGTCGACATGCCAGGTTTTGTACTGTCGCCTTTGAGTGAACCTCGAGAGGCGAAAAAAGCCTGTGATTCACCGGGTATGATCGATGACAAAAACTGACACTTTTGCGAACCGATCGGTGACAAAACTTCGAAAATGGAATGCGATTTCAAAGACAAGACTACATTACAACAGATTACCGCAGCTTGACGAAACCCAAAGCTAACTATTTGTCTGTGTACTTGCTAACGCTTGCAGCGTGAGCACATGTCAGAACGTTGACGTTTCGCTGGATGAGCGAGTTGAGCCATAAATGCTGCCAAATGTAAGTGGCTTTATTCAGGATAGTTCTTAGCAGGTACCAGGAAACATACTTCAACTGTACTATATAAGTGCTGAAGTCACAGATTAGTAGTGATAGTGTTTTCTAATGCCGCTCAGATCAGTACTTTTCACAGATTTTTTCAGTCAATATTCACTTCACATACCCCATCGTGAGGAACCCCCTTTCCGTGGTGGGGGGGGGGGGGGGGGATTGCGTGCCCTAATGATCCTGCGGGCGGTTGGGGAGGCTTGTAAAACGCCCCTTCTGGCCAAAGGGGAGAGGCCAGAAGAAACGTGCCTCCCGCAAGTGCTCTGACGCGTTCAGAGCAGGGATTAACAACCCTTCGGCTCCAGCTTTTCATTCTTATCTGGGTCTCGCCGTATCCCGTTGGATCCGCAGGTAGTGATGAAGGGATCCTGGTCACTGAGGGAGTTACCCTGCGGATCGGTCGGGGCAGCTTACCAACACGTGGTTTTGGCCCGAATTTGTGATCCTGCGGACGCCTCGTGAAGTCTCCACAGGAGGAAATCGGCTGGTCAGGCGTCGATGTTTTCGTGACACTGGCTTAGAGGCAAGCAGGCCATGTGATTGCCGTTACATTACAGGCTGTTTTCTGCTTATGATCAAAACAGCATGGCCGCTGATACATTCGCAAAAGCACTGATGCGGCACGTATGATATAGTCTGCGGAAGGTGATTGACTGTAAGTGAAAATTTCGCTGCTGACTGTGTGCCGCAAACGTAAGCGTGAGCACGTTCGGGTTGTGCGGCACTCATCGCAAACGGGGGAATTGACCCTAGAAGGGCAAACCTAGATATTGAACACAAAACTGTCCCGTAAAAATACAAGCTCTTGGGTTGTATTATCATGAATCCCCCTCGGGACTTTATCTTTAAGGGGGCTCACGGGGAAATGCGGTGTTATAACCAAATGTGTTGGCTGTAAATTAATGACAGAGGCTGCTAATTTAGAGCAACGAACCTTGATTAGGGCAGACGCTGGATAACTTTTGTCTTGGCATGAGCGCACCACATTCCGGAGGGTGATTACGCGCGCTAACTGAGTCTCATGTAGCGCGCCGCGTGTGCATGTGCCAGTACATGTAGCTCAAGAATAGTCTCGATAATTTGACGGCAGACTGACTATCGCTTAAAGAGCTCAAGGATAGTCTCGATGCTTAGACGGCAGACTATCACATGGTGGCAAGGGTGAAACTTATCATACAGTTTTCCGATTCTCACTGCAGCAATGGCGGAAATGGCTGGGGTCCAGATACCCACATTTGATTGGGATTCTGAAAACATGCCAGGAGCGTTCCGGAAGTTGTCTTTGTGTGTAAAACATGTGTTTTCGGAGCCACTGGCGAGCAAACCAGATGACGTCAAAGCTTCCTACTTGCTTCTGTGGATTGGTCCAGTTGGCATAGACCTGATCCATACTTTCGACATGACAGAAGCTGAACGCAAGAACCGGGAGGCTATCCTAACACGCTTTTCAACCAATTTCGCCCCGAAGACAAACTTCAGACTTTCTCACCTCAGCTTACAACGTATGAAGCCAGGCGCAGGTGAGACGGCTGATGACTTCGTGGCTGCGACTGCAAGCCGATAAATGTCGCTTCATCGATGCGGAGCGTGCTGACAGGGCTTTGGAACAGCTTATCTTTGGGTCTGCCCATCAACGAAAGCAGGAAAGGATGTTGGTGAAGGGGAGGACTTCACGTTGGACCAGGCGATCGACCCGTATCGAACATATGAAGCCAACCAACAGCATATGGCCGACTTTAAAAGTGAAGGTCACCATGGTGGTGCCAGTGCTGGTCAGGTTCATGCTGTCCAGAGAGGTCAGCTGGGTCACAATATCGAGTGTAAATACTGTGGACGCACTCATGCAGCATCTAAAGCGGCGTGTCCTGCTCCAAACTCGGCGGAAGACGGCGGCAAGCTAGACGGCAGACTATCACGCCGAAAACCTGTGCGGAAAGTGCGAGAAACCCAGCAGTTTGATTGTCCTGCGGTTTGTGGAAGTGAGGGATCACACTTATTTGACACTAGAGTTTGAATCAGGCGCTTTAAATGGGTGTGATAACTGGCGATGCGTGCCAATGGCTTGTATTGATCTTGATGTAATGGGCAGTGTGCGTGCGAGATTTGTAGTTCTAGAGGGAGAACGTTGTTCTGCTATTCTTTAAATCTAATGGCCCCCAATAAAATGGGATATCTTGATACCTGCCTCTACGTTTAGGTTTACGTTTGATCATGACAAAGTAGTGATGTCGGTAAACTGAAAGAAACACTGGCACCCATGCTGCAGGGGTGTTGAAATGCAATTTGCTACTTCGTTATCATCTTGCCAACATTTTGAACCTATTGAAGTTTACAGCGTGTAAATAATCCATTGCATGCAAATATATTGGCAACTAATTTATGCAGCAGGGACGGGTTAACACAGCTCATTAATGCGCATGTTTCGTGTAAGCTCGCACGACACAGCCTTGCAAAATTGTGTTTCACTTAAGAATTCTGAAAAAATAGTGCTGTATTATTGTAGATGCACACACGACTGTCTTAACAAATTTCGTGTGCAAGCAAGCATTGCTGTGAGTCACCATTGTCATAGTCACTGCAACTTGTATGAGATGCTGGGTGTTGAAAACGGTAGAGGAGTATTGCTGTTGATTTATGGGATAACACTTAGTAATATTTTGTATGGACAGCATAATAATACATAGTATTTTTATGGATAGCATTATCATTGGATAGCACTTAATAATATTTAATGTCGGCGCCTTGTGTGGATCGGTAGCTTCATCACTTCCTCATATTTCGCCCATGTAATCATGCCTACATGCATTTGTCATGTCTCCAGCGTTGTGCAAGGTTATCAGGTTTGCAGTGCCATTCCATTATATGTAACATTTTCTTTATATGCATGTGTTATTACTTGTGTGAACAATATTTTTTAGTGAAGCAGCCTGATGGCCTAGCATGTTGCATGGCTGTGGAAGCAGAAGACGTGTTTGCATCTTTGTCACCTATGTTTGTGGATTCCCACAACAGGCTGAGCAAGTGATATCACTTATTGGTTGTGTGCTTAACTGAAAATGATTTGTGCATTGCACCGTGTGTTTTTGGTCAGCCGTGTGTCAGATTCAGAGTCGGTACAAAAAGGCATGCTTGACCCATCTTTTCATGATGAAATTTATTATGACAGCAGCAGGGATTGTAGTACAAGAAGTATCATTGTTCTTTACGCCATGCCACAACACAGCACTGAAGTAGTGTTGTGATGACACTGTTGGCCCATGTCATTACACAATGTACCACATTGGTTGACTACTCTATGTCAAGCCCATGGGACAACAGCTTATAATTTATGAATGACTTAACAACTGATTTAACAACACCAAAGGACTATTATCAGCGAGAATGCTATTCCACCAAAATGGTTATATCAGGTTTAATTGGTGGTTGCATAAATAATCCTAAGCAAGAAAAACATTCTTAGTAGGTCATCCTTACCATCTTTACCATAGATACAACAATGTTTTTGGCAATCAATTCATAGCACTGTTACAGATCAACTAATGTTTGCATACAACTGCATTTTTAGTCACAAAAAAGTAGCCAATGCGCACACCACGTGATATCAATGTCAGGACTAGAGCTCTGCGGGCAATGATAAGTCAACAATACAATATGACATATCCTTAACAGTCCTTGGCAGGTTTTGGCAAGAGATTCACGATGCTTTATGACAGTCTTCATAGCATATCGTGCTTTGATATGAATAATCTGCCCTAAAAGCTGGTGATCGCTACGTTACGTATGTCAAACAGCCCACCAAAGCTTCTGTTACGACCAGAACCAAGACAAGCACTTTCACAAAGTCATTCACTAATCCGCCGCCCACCACGGCGCTCGCGACCATAATGGCCGGTTGGCGGCAACTTTCGTGTGTTTCGAGATATTCTTTAGGTCTGGCGGCCAGATATTGGCGTCGTCAAAAAAATGTTCCATGGCGCCATTGAGCAATGACGTAATGGGATGCATTTCTACAAACTGTAAAATTTTGATACTTAAGGTACTTTTTGAACACAACATGCATACTTAATATTAGATATTGAGATCAGATATTGAGATAAGCGTCATATCTGATGGGAAAAGCTTACTTGTAGCTATTGGTGAGCTTTCAAGGTTCAAAAACGGTCCTAAGTAGCTAACTTTCAAAGTTTTTACAAATACGCCCCAATACGCCTTTGTTTGATGGCGTCACGGAATAGTTTTGTGAGGACAATTAATACCTACCATCCTCTGGCAGAAAAGACCTAAAGAATACCTCGAAACGCACGAAAGCTGACGCCAAGCGCCCATTCTCGTCGAGGGCGCTGTGTTGGGTGGCGAAATAGTGAATGCCTTGTTTGTGGAATTTGTGTCTTGATACTGGTCGTAACAGAAGCTTTGGTGGGCTATTTGACATACGCAACGTAGCGATCGCCAGCTTTTAGGGCAGACTGTTAATATCAATGCACGATATGCTATGAAGACTCGTATAGCGTCATACCTATCTTACCGAAACCTGTCAAGGACTGTTAAGGATGCCAATATTGGATTATCGACTTATCATTGCCCGCAGGGCTGTAGTCCTGACATTGATATCACGTGGTGTGCGCATTATTTACTTCCTTTATTATTTGTGACTATCCCCGCTGCTGTCATAGTAAATTTCATCATGAAAAGATAGATCAAGCATGCATTCTTGTATTAGCTCCGCATCTGATATTTGGCTGACCAAAAACACATGATGCAATACACAAATCACTTTCAGCAAAGCACACGATCAAAAAGTGACGTCACTTGGATAACCTACTTTGGAAGTCTACAAGACAGGTGAAAAAGGTGCAAACACGTCTTTTACTTCCACAAGCATGCAACATGCTGCAGCTTTCAGGCTGCTTTAATCAAAAATATTGTTCACACAAGTAATAATACATGTATAACAAGAAAATGTTGCATATTGTGAAATGCTAGTGCAAACCTGCTGACCTCGCACAACGCGAGCGTGCACCACCAGTGATCACATCCATTTCAAGCGCCTGTTTCACACTCTGTCGAACAAGCGTGATCCGACACTTACAAAACCCGCGGTGTCACCATCACCCTGGTTCTCTTGGCTCTCCGCTTTTTACACGCACAATGCTAATTGCCATGTATTGCACAAATTAACACATATGGTTTAAAAGTGATGGACTCAACAGATACTGTGGTGAAATGTTACTAATACTTTCAAAGAAATGAGTTGCACTACACTCATTCAAGTACGTTACATTACACATTCATATAAATCAATCGCATAACACATTTCACATCCTCGGTATATCTAGTGCACCATGAAACCGCGAACGCACCTTCATTGCATCACCTTTTCTTGTGTTGTGAGTTAGGGAGTGTGTCTTGTCTTTCCAGTTCATCTTTTGACTCTCTTCCAGGAGACAAATTTTTGATGATATACACATCCAGCAGATGACTTGAGGTCCACAGATCTCACTCGCCCATCAGGGCATTGGATGGCTTTTGTCACTCTAGCCAAGGGCTAGAAACCACGAGGGGACACTTGCCTCCATCATCAGGACATCTCCTGCCTTTAAGGCTCTATTTTCCTTAAATCATTTTTTACGACTTTGCAGAGTCGGAAGGTTTCTTGACGCCACCTTTTCCAGAGGTGTTCTGCAAGAACATGACTTTGTCGCCAGCGTCGCCTGCTGTTGATTCCCCCATCTTGGAGGCGTCCTGGGGACATGTTCATGCTAGCACAGCCCAGGAGTATGTGATTGGGAGTAAGAGGTTCAGGATCACTGGCATTTGAGCTCATATATGTTAACGGTCTTCCAGTGATCATCGACTCAACTTCTGTGAGTAGGGTGAGAAGGACTTCATCAGTGAAGCAAGAACTTCCAGGTATCACTCTCAGTGCTCGTTTTACACTGCCCACCATTCTCTCCCATGCCCCACCCATGTGAGGTGCATCGGAAGGTATGAATTTCCATTCGATGTGTTGTTGGCTCAGTTCATCCATCAGTCATGTGTGATCCCATTCAGCTAGAGATTCTCTCAGTTCACGTTCTCCTCCAACAAAGTTTGAACCATTGTCAGAGAAGATTTCTTTTGGCTTTCCTCGCCTGGCAAAGAATCTCCTCAATGTCATTAGGAAGCTATCGGTGTCATGTCTTTGTGACACCTCTAGGTGGATAGTTCTTGAAGCCAGGCATGTGATAAGAACTTCATATCTCCTTTCAGTTTTGCGCAGCTCCTTCACTGTCACGGGGCCAAAATAACCTATGTCCAGTGTGGTGAACGGCCGAGAAGTGTCATATGGGCAGTTGGGCAGATCAGCCATTCTGGGTGGTTGCGGTTCTACTCTCCTGCGATGACACTGCCGACATCCGTTCAGAATGCGCCGCACAGCCGATCTCGCCCTTGGAAACCAGGTATTGTAACCGGACTTCTGTCAGTGTCCGTTCCAAACCTGAGTGGAACGCACACTGGTGGTCGTGAACTACGATCAGGTGTGTAACCTTGTCTGTCGGTTCAAGTATAGCCGGATAGCGTGCTGGATATGGGACTGGAGCTTTGTTGAGGCGTCCACCAACCCGAAGTACGCCATTTTCATCCAGAAAGGGTGCCATCTGTCGGAGGCGATGATCTTGCTCACCTTTCAGCTCAGCTCCTACTTTCATGCATCTGATCTCCTTGGAGAAGTGCCTTTCTTGGAGCTCTCGAAATAGAATTTTTGTCGGCTTCTTTGATTTCGCTTGCTGAGAGTGGTCCAGCCCGCAGCCAGTCGAGCTTCCTTGCATCATGTCTGGCTGCAAAGTTGTTCACGAATCGTGCCATCCAGGCGACAACTCGTCGGTAGGTGCTCCATGATGAGAACCTCTCAGCAGAAGAAATTACTGCTAGCTTTCTGGAGTGCAGCGTCGTCCAAAGGCGCTTCTTACTTCAGGGTTCTCATCCATCTTGATGGACTCCAATCTGCCCTGGTGTGGCCAGCAGTCTTCATCTTGAAGTAGGAACTGAGGTCCGCTCAGCCATCTTGGCTCCGATTTGAGCCCCTCACAAGACTGACCGCGAGACCAGGCGTCTGCTGGATTAAGGTGGCTTGGCACGCAGCGCCACTGATCTGGATTTGATGTCTCGCGGATTTCAGCAACACAGTTTGCAACAAACGTGTGAAACTGCTGGGACTCACTTCGCAGATACTGCAGTGTAACTTGGCTGTCGCTCCAGAACACTACTCGCTGGAATTGGTATGATACTTCTTTCTGAACAATGCTTGCGACTCGTACTGCCATCACAGCTGCTTGGAGCTCCAAGCGGACTACCGTAATCTGTTTGAGAGGGGCAACCTTTGCCTTAGCCATAGCAGGCATGCAGCTACTTGAGCCACCGTCTTCGATGGACCTCACGTACGCCATCGCTCCAAAAGCTACTTGTGATGCCTCACCGAACACATGCAATTCGTGCCGCCACTCCTTTTCTTTACGCAGATGCTTCTTAAAGCACCTCGGCATGATCAAATTCCCAACAAAGGGAAGGTTAGACCGCCATGCAGACCAGGTCTGGAGATCCTCTTCATCCAGTAAATCATCACATCCGTAGCCTTTTGCCCACAGTCTTTGAACGAGGAGCTTTGCTTGTACTGCGAATGGACTTAGCATTCCAAGTGCGTCAAACAGTCTGGCCACGGCTCTCACTACGCCTCGTTTCGTGGGCGGTGCGTCGGCATGAATCTGTCTGATGCCTAAAGTATCACGGTCTGGATCCCAGACGCATCCAAGTGCTGTTTCGACTGGAAGCGGCATATCGGCATGAACTCGATCCTGTGCTGGAATTGCAGCCAGCGCCTCTTCAGAATAATTTTTTCGCTTTGTTAGACGGAATTCTCCTTTGGCTAACAACTGTCTTATCCCTCGCTGCATAACCTTTGCGTCTTTTACAGGTTTTTTTTGGATCTCAGGAAATTATCCATGTAGAAATGGTTGTACACCGCCTCAGCGGCAGCTTGAGCTTCTCGCGTCTGACCCCCATGATCTACAGCCGTTCTTCTCAGCACATAGTTAGCGGAGGCGGGGCTCGACTCGGCGCCAAATATTGTAACTGACATGCGATACACGTCGGGCTCTTTAGTCGCCTTCAGGTCCCTCCAGAGGAAACTGAGGGCTGCTTCGTCTTCTTTTGTCACACGCACCTGGTGACACATTTGTTCGATATGTGCGACCAACGCGAACCGCTCTTCTCTAAATCTCATCAGGATCCCCGTCATGTTCTTGAGCAGGTCTGGACCGGTCAGTAGCTCGTCGTTCAACGATGTGCCAGCGTGACGCGCTGTGGCATCAAAAACGACATGCAGTTTTCCCGGCTTGCGTGGATTCATAACCCCCTGATGCGGAAGGTACTTCCGCGGAAGGTACTTCCGCGTCAGGGAACCGCCTACGCGGAAGGAAGAAAGGAAGGAAGGACTCTTGGGCTGCACTCTTTAATTTTGTCTGGAGTCAGCTTCCGCGCAAAACCATTCGCAATGTATCCATTGATGACTTCGCGGTACATTGCGACCTTTTCTGGCTGTCGAAGCAAGCTTTTCCCGGGAGTCTGAAGGCGACGAACTGCCATGCTCCTGTTGTTGGGAAGGGTGACGTCGTCCTTCTTCCGGATCAGTCCAGTTTCATACCTACCATCCAGGTATTTGGTAGTGCTTTCCATTGTTTCAATTGCACGTTTGTCATCATGTGACTTGGTTTCATTCGCCAAACTTTGTCCCGAAGGACTCGGTGGTCCACCAGTCCTGCAGCAGTTGTGGCACGTCATCATCTTTTTGGATCTTGCTCAAAAACATTATCTGTCATGACATGTCAGGTATGAATCCTAGGACGGATCCTGTCAGTGTCCATCCAAATGCAGTCCCGATTGCCACTAGTTGATTTGGCCTTCCAAAGCGCACTTCTTTCTGCAGGACTCCTTCCAGGACGTTCGCCCCCAGCAGCAGCTCCACCTTGGCCTCGTCACAGTTCGGTACGTCCAGGTCTGCCAGGTTTCACCAAGATCTTTTGATGGTATCTTGGGCACATCGACATTCGCTCGCGGAACAGAGGACGCTTCAGGCACTACAATATGCGCGTGCTCACCCGCCGACGCTATTGGACTCAGCTCCAGCCTTACCTTACTTGAGATCTGCTCTCGTCCATTACTTTCTACGTTCTGGAGACGAAGTGTGCGCTCATCGCCTTGTATGTCCAACTGAGACAACACATCAGAGCAGCACAGCGACGTCTGTACTCCAGGATCCAACAATGCATGAGTGTCTCTGTGCTTGCCAGCCGGTTCATGCACTCTGACAGGCACAATTTGCAGAAGCGTGATGACGTCATCATGTTGAGCAACCGCAGTCGCTATTGTACGTTGTGTGGATGTGCCGCTATCGATGTCAGAAGTTGTACGAGCAGATCCCGTCGAACGCCAGCTGATTCGCCCGCTACCATGAAGGAGCTCGTGATGTCTCATGGTACATCCATCTCTTCCACAAGGTGCGGCGGCGAGGCAGTTACGAGCGCGATGTTCTCCTTGCAGGCAAAGAAGCACAGTCTGTTGCCCGCTGCAAACTGAACACGATCATCAGGTGACTTCCGCAAAAGCTTCGCACTGTTCCAAGATATGTTCATTTCCACAGCAGACGCATCGAACAGGGCTGGCTCCAGTCATCATCGCTGAGCGCCTCGTGGGCTGCCTCCGGTTGTGTAGTGTGGCTGACTTTTCGCATTTCAGCGCAATTTTCACTTCATCGCCAAGACACTGGTTAAAGGTCACCAAACTAAAAATTGCGGGCTCCATTTCTAGCATTCTCGCTAGAGAATGTCTGCTCCATTCTCGCCTAAGCTCTATCGGTAGTTTCCCTACTGTTCTTCTTAGGTTCTCGCAGCTCTCAAAGTCACTTCTGAAACCCAGGTCCTGCAGAACGACCACAGCGCAGTTAACTGTAGCATGGTACTTCTCCAGACTAATGGCATTGGTGTAGCTGGGGGCTATAGCAGCAAACACGGCTCCCATATTTGCGTTAACGATGTCATCTTCTTGACCAAATCGTTCTTCTAATGCCGTGAGTGCCTGCTGATACAGCTCTGGTTCATACAGCATACCACTGGCGGTCTGCTGCGCCAAACATGACACAGCGGACTGCAAATATATCCTTTTTCTGTATCAGACAGGGAAGGCTGGTTGTGCACGAGCGATTTGAATAGTCCGTACCATTTTTGCCACTCCGTGGAATCACCGGAGGATGTTGGCAGAGTGATGCTCGGAATACTTTTCGCGAACAATGAACAGTGAGCTGACATTTCGTGTCGTGAGCTCTGATTGGTCGTTATCCGTTCTCCCTGAGGATTGTTTGGTAAGTTATCCTTAGACCGGTGATGATGAGTCGATTCAACTTTCTCTGGAGCTCGCCGCTCGCTCACGAAATCATCGCGGCGCTCCCAGCGAGCTCTCTCTCGGCAGCCTTCCGCAGGTGGGCTTCTAGTTGAACGGTGTCGCGCGGCCGTCGCTTCTTCCAGTCTTTTTCTTCGCAGCAGCTCCTGTTCCTCTTTCTCGAAACACAACTGCCGCTCAAGCTGCTAAAGCCTCAGTTCTCGCAGGTTAGCCTCTATCTCAGCATCTCGAGATTTAGCAGACCGATCGGACACTGCCGACAGACTCTGATGGTGCCACAGATGCTGGCTCATCTCGTCTAGCTATCAGATGCTGTTGAATTCTCTCTGTTGCTTCTGGGTACTGTTTTTCTACATCTTCCACGTACTCTCTAGCCTTTTCAATCTCATTCGCGTCTCTCGTCAGGGTAAGTTCATCATTGGTTTCCGCGACTGCGTCGACAGCTACTTCCATTTCTTTCATAGACTCAACAAGCTGTGTGCGACTGCCGCTGGCTTCCGTAATAACAAATGCACGGCATCGAATTCTTGTTAAAGACGTCGGCAGTCTTGCTCTTTTTTGTTTTACTTCCTTAATCTTTAGATCGTCCATCTCGTCTTCACTGTTTGCCACACTTTTTAAACTGTCACCACCATCCTGGTTCCCTTGACTCTCCGCTTTTTACACGCACAATACTGATTGCCATCTATTGCACGAATTAACACATATGGTTTAAAAGTGACGGACTCAACGGATGCTGTGGTGAAATGTTACTAATACTTTCAAAGAAATCAGTTGCATTATACCCGTTCAAGTACGTTACATTATATATTGATACAAATCGATCGCATAGCACATTTTACATCCACGTCATATCTAGTGCACCATGAAACTGCTCATTCTTGACTGTTCTTTTTTTCGGTGCTGTACTGTTTTACAGAGAGTGGCCTTCTTTTTATAGCATTGACCTATGCTCTAGAAATAAGGAAAAATGCCCCCTTTGCCGACGAGTGGCGCACAACCCGAAAGTGCTCACGTTTACGTTCGCGACACGCATTCAGCAACGAAATCTTACTAGCAGCCAATCATCTTTCGCGGATTGCATCACTCGTGCCTCATCAGCGCTTTTGCGAATGTATCAGCGGCCATGCTGTTTTGACCATAATCAGAAAACAGCCTGAAATAACGGCAATCGTATGAGGTTTCTGTGACGACATCAATGCCTAGGTGACCTTGATGTAGGCTCCCAATAAACCTTTTCACACTTTTGCGAACGTATAACGCAGGGACCAGAGAGTTTTGGGTCTTAAAAAGGGAATGGCTGTGAACTGCATCAAAAGGTCGTCAATATGTTTATTTCAGTTCAAACGCCGACGTAAAGGTGGAAAATTCCCTTTGACAGTTTTTTTCCCCTGATTTGCATCTTGGAGCAGGGGTGTAGTTTCTCGACACTAGTTTTTTGGGCTGAGCCTCCGGAGTATGAAAAATAAACAATAATCGATAAAATTATGACTAAAATAGGAAACTGCAGCCGTTTATAAGGTACATTCCCTCCCCCGAACCGAATAGGAAACTGTACGCCTCAAGCTGGTTATGTTGTATGTATGCCTTTATGTGATAATTCTGCTACGTTAGTCTAAACCTTCATTAAGTGTTTGATGGCTAGCAAATGAAACTTCAGTGCAAAAGAACTCCCGAAGCGAAGTGTTTGATGGTTATGCTACGTTGCACTTAATTTGTCTTTGCTTTTTTGTGGTTTATTGCATTTAGAGACACATTACAACGGTTTCGGAATGATTTTACTCCAGGTGACGATTAAGACTGCTCCAAATGTCGTCGGCGACGGAAAAGCACTTTCTTCAGCCCTGCGGACAGCTATGACCAAATAACCCTTTGCACCTAGGAATATTGTATTGTTAAGGTCTGTGCTTCAACTTAACATACGTCAAACGCAGCACTACCACACGATGGAGAATAGCCATTACGTAGACAAATGGTGTCACATGCCATCCTTTCAGTGTTTTGACATAATTTGTTAACTCCCATTTGTCATGCCTACATATATCACAAAGAGAACGTCACCTGATTTGTGCATTAGCACCCTTCATTTCCAATGCAATTAACGATAGCGTTGACAATGAAATTTCTGAAAAGGGACAAAAGTATGGCGACGATACCAGAAGTTTTTTAATGGCTGGCAGCTGTAACGTGATCTTAACATGAGTGTTCACGACTAAACCCGCCGCAGATTCACTTCTGCCAGTTCACATGTAGCAATCTGTCCGGCCATACCTAACCAACTCTCGTCCGCGAAGAGCACCAGGTAAGTGCCTGCATGTTCATTTTACCACCGAGGAATTTCGGAAAACTTTGGGTATGGACGCAACGCGGTCAGATTCAAATATGACCATATTGATTTGACAGACGCGTTGATGCGCTTCTGATGGGACAGTTTCTGAGCGAACACCGTATGCGACGTTTCCCACGAGAGGAGCTGGTCGCACTCGTTGATCAACTTGATGAATTAGTAGACATCTTTCTTCGCTCTCCGTCCGTTAAACTAGGCGTTTGCCTGGATGGAGGCGGGCTGAACATTGCTCGAATTATCGGAACTTAAGCAGATGCTCCAGAGGCTAGTATGTAGAGCACCAAGAATAGCACACGAATTACACACCGGTCGCTTGCATTCGTGCACTGGCGAGTATTTCCATCATAGACGACATGCATTGGCCATCAAATGGCCATGGTTAACATACTAATATTCTAAAACTGTTTTGTTGTTTATTGAGCAGGTACATGGTGAGGGCCCTGTCAAGTTGCGGGTTTGAGCCTCACGTTCCGAGGCAGGAGGGTTCGTGTCCATCCAACTTGCGCCAACCTAGATTACAGCCCCAGTGCTTATTGCTGCTTTCATGTAAGTTAGGTTGTGTACGCGTCCTAGACTTTTGTCATTGCGTGCCCGAAACATTCATCTTAATTTATGACATAGCGACTGATAGCTGAATTATTAAGTCCTGGAAGATGTGCTTCTGCATGCTATCACATTTAGTGATAAACATGATAACGGACCATGATATCCTGCATTAGTGCCTGCTGCGGGATTAGTCGGAAAAATCGAATTGCAGCTACCAACCTAAGCAGTTACCTATGCAGCCCTTGACTGGAATAGAAAACAAGATGTTCTCTTTCCGGTCTTGTCAGTTGCTTCCAATACTTTTCATATCAACGATAGTAAAAATGTGCCAGAAAATATGAATGTTTGCTGTCAAATTATTGCTTTTTACTGGTTTGTTGTCACACTCTAGATTTAACACGTTACAACTTCTCGAGTGTTTCATACACACTGCATGGCCACAGTCTAGTTCGGTTCAGGTCGGGCGTGAGGCATTGCACGCCAAGTGTGTACAAGGAGTCATTCATGTGAATTCGAAACATGACAATTTTAACACCTGTCCATATTCAGCTAGAAACCAGTTCAATTACTTTTGGGCTACCATGCATTACGGGTGTAAAAGAATCACAGAGCCCTCTGCAGATCATTGATAACGGATCACTACTGCAACACCGATCTTGCTGTGCGACTGGTGGCTCCCCTCCCGCCAGCACCTCATCCCATCATACCCCAACTTACGCAGTTACCTATGCAACTTTTTGTGAGTAGATGAACAGCTGTTTTGTTGTCGGCATGTCACCCTTCTTCTTGGGAAACGAAAACTCTGGCGTCACCAGAGCAGGCAGTCCGTATTTGTTGCTGACACAATCGATTCCGGTACTTGCCACAATGAGAGTATTAGATCGTTGTATCACATGAATCACGCTCCTTGAAGGTCGCGGATCGTGAATTAAAGGGCACTGGGCAGCTGCCCAGCCCCGCCTCCCCCCCCCCCCCTCTCCAACTACCAGTGAAATTCGGCATTAGCTTTATGGCTGTGAAAAGAACTGAACGGGATAAAAATCACGCTTGTCCCCCAACATCCACCAAAATTCCGCCCCCAGTGATGAGAGCTGCATTATCTTTTCTAGGCTGCATTATTATGATTTGACAAAATTGGAATTATTCCCACTTAAATGCTCAGATATAATCTAAACATGTGTTACATGGCTTGTGTCTGAAATGCATAAAAGTCATTCCCCTCTCTTTCAAGTGCTTGTCGATACTTTTTGTAAGAACAGTTAGTGTGGTATTGCTGACAGTTTTATTAAGCGCCTTCTGTCCAATGTTTTCTACTCCGTTGCCGAAAAAGAAAACACACCAATCTAATCCTAACCCTGCGTTTAACATCGCTCCACGTCGATATCCTCTCACTGTGTTGCTCTCGCTAAATAAAAAGATCCGTTTGAGAAAACCCTGTTGTTGACCCTGTACAAATTTAGCCTTGAATGAGACCTGCCACAGGCCTTCCAATTCAAACGTTAACGTACCAAATTTCTTAGGCGAAACCCGTTGGTGGCCTTATTTTTTTACTGCATGTCTCACTCAAATCGTTTTGCAGCACTAAATATTTAGCAAAAAAAAGCCATAAAAAGAACCCAAATTTGTACGGACCCCGTGACGTCATAGCCCCTATCAGCCTACGACTGCACCACACCAGCCAGCATCAAGGCTATTAGAGAAGGCTGTGCAGAAGTGACGTCACCATAGGACCTAAATAGATCCTAATGAACCACGCTTTCTAGGTCCAGTACCCGCGCCAGTAACCGTAGTCAACATGCCTAAACATTTGCATGCCATGCCCTTTTGTGGAATGTATATTTAGCTGTGGATAAAGGAATTCCTGCACAGTCTTTACATTGAATTTATAATTGGACAATAATTGTCAATTTATCGTTGCACTGCTGCACCTCTATGGAGTGAAATGTGAAAATAAGGTAGTGTGAGGAGGGAAGGTGCCAACAATTTCGCTGTTACTTTACTTTGATCTCCCTATGCGTTGGTTAACTCGCAGATCCACAATGTCGGATAGGTTAGGTGAAAAAGGTACGCAGGGAATAATACCACGACTGCCCTTATATATTCCCAGGACTATTTCCCAGCTGCGGTATGGACCACATTCTTTGACTGGCAGAAATTGCAAAACCTGCCAGAAATAATCCATTTTGCAGGGAAATCTGCTATCTTGGACAGAGATAGCGCGCTCTGCATTTACGTCTCGCGGGGTTCACCCCTCACTGCCTTCATCAGGCCAAGCCAACCCTGTATCCACCCTGGCAATGCCCCCCTAAGGCTACAGGATGTGCATTTCAATTTCTCAATGCGCGTCCCAGGGTGCTGCAAGCCCGTCTGGGCCGCCACTTCTCATCCCCGCCCTATGTTATCGTGTATTGCACCCTTTTACACAGACTGTTTCTGAGTACTTCCGGCTAGAGTTCTTTGGAACAACTCACTGATGGATAGGTTATCCCATCTATCCGCCGTGTGTAGGCTGGGACCGCATTTCAGCAATGATTTTGAATCTCTGATGTAAACCAGCGCCATTTCCCAGCTGGAAGTGCTTCATTGAGTGTGTTAGGTCAATCAAATCCGGTTTATCGGAATGTCTATATTTAAACCGGTCCGCAAAGAACAGCGTTTTCAGGCCACTGTAGCGCTGGTGCCATATGATTTAGTCACATGATGATGTCGCAGCGTCGCCTACCCAGAATGCAATAATGCGGAGACTTTGTCAGCATCAGCTTTTGCGCTGAACTTGGCCGTCTGACACCGCCGCGTGCATATTTTTCTTGTTACATGCGTATCCTAGCAACCACTGTCAGGGGTGTTAGAAATAGTGCTGACCGGAATGGCCCAGCTATTGATGTGCTGGCAGAAATGTTTTAGCTTACGAAACACCAGGGACGACGAGTAATTGATTCATAATGCCATTTTGAATATGCATTTATATTTTCTGTAGCTCTACAACTAGCTTTCAAGAACGGGTGACAGTGCTTTGGGGCAGGAAAGTTCAGACCACTAAAACCTACATTGTCGAGCATATAGTGGATAAACATGAAGGAAATGCAGCAAAACTTCCCTCAACTTCTTATGTTTGCTGCCTTGTATTGTTTTTATGCCTTATTTTTTTGTAAGTTGTTTGGGCTTCAGCGGAGCCGTCCAATGGTCATAAGATCGCCACGTGGCCCGGGGGTTTAAGATCGCATTTCGTTGAGGGTCCCGATTTCGCGGGCAGCGGACAAATCGCAGCTGAGCCTATGAGCTTACGCCCCGCCCCGTTCTCCTTCTCCAACTTTCGCCTTACTCTGCCGTAAAGACGTGGATCCCTACAAAATAGCACGTCATGCTAAGGAAAATCCCGCGTAATGCAGGCCTCCTTAAAGGATCTTGGAAGATGCAAAATCTTCAAACTCATTCCCAATTTTTTACTCTTTTGCCACACAGCCCTCAGATACTAAAGGAAAACATGAGTGCATAAGAACCTAACTGTACTCTTCTAAGTGTACCCAAGGTACCTACGTAACGAGAGATCGTGCAAGTAATGTAACAGTGGAGAGAATGGGAATTTGGACCTAGATTTAGACTCAATTGCATTCATTTGGTACATTCAAACCTCATAATGATTACCGTGCCCCAGGCTGGTCAATCTTGTGCTCACTGTTTTGCTCAACAGGTTTGGCAAAACTAGAGCTCTGATGGGAATCTACGACCACTAAAAATTATTAGCCATTGTACACATGCCTGGATATCTGTTCTGAGGGCAACGACACTTAAGCCATGTTAATTATACAGATGCCAATAGGTATTTCTAGTTTATTCTATGTCGTAACTTGTCTAAAGAACGACGCAAAACCGGAATCTCGGATAATCCCACGAGAATACCCACTGCACGGGATCCCAGCTGTAGCAGACAGGTCTCGCGCTGCGTCAACCGACAACTCATTTCTTGGAACCATTCTCTTGGAATAATTCCTTGGAACGCCGTCGGCTGTATTCTTTTAATGACTTAGCTTTTAAATGGGCTGGTGGACTGTACCGGATGCCACTGAATTCTTATGGCAATGGTACAGTGGTCCGCATACAATGATCCCGACTAAACACTCGAAGATCTACAATTCGTGGACGGTGCTATGAACGAGATCATCAGCTTCATCTTCCCATGCAAGTGTATTTATATCGACAGAACACACCCTAGCAGACACAACGGACGACGACAGTTTAGACGCATTCCGTGTAAACCATGCAAACACATTCCGTCCAAAGGACTTCTCACAAACACAATAAAACAACATTCACAAGCTTTACAAGTCATTTATGCAGTCAAAAAGGAGACCGCACCAAGCACGGCATGCAGTTTCTCGTCCTTGAGCAAACACATCATCATCATGGAACCATCAAAAACACCATCAAACGCCATCATCACACATCATCGCATCAAGCCACCCCGGTCTTCCGTAGCCACGAAGAAGACAAAGACTGCGCAACGTTAAATCGGACTCCTTCCCAGCCCCACGCACAGCAGCAGCCTGAGCCGGGCCGGCACTCGGTACTGGCACGCAGAGAGCGGCTGGGCGCCCCAATACACACATTGTAGGTTCCTGTGCGCACCACCTCTAATCTTCAATGCATGTTAACACCAGATATCTTAAACATTTTCCCACAACATTTAAACTCAAACGCATGCTATCACCTCAAACTCTGTATTTGAGCGACGAGGAAGGCATGAGACAGCAAAGCCTCCCTAAGCCTAGCCTGTAGCTAGAGAAATTTACTGAAAGGCCCGGATATTTCCGCGACAAGGCATCTAATGAGCATGCAATGATAACGGCATAGAAATGAGGGGAGACAATCTGCATAAGAGCATTCTTATGGTGCGTTGTCTATTAAACTACCCAACTTGCGGTTCCATGACATCAACTTGACATGACATGTTCTGCGACCCAGCGCTCGATTTTGCTCGACGCAGTCCTGCAGACTGTGCGGCGCTGCGGCATGACGATGTCCCAGATCCCGCTGGTACGGGTGCTTGCCCCTTCCGGTCTTCGGAGGACGACCAGCGAGAGCACATGCTACACGCTTTTCCGCCAGCCTAGGTGACGCTGCGCGTAGAGCTGGCTCTGACATGAAGGGGGGGGGGGATGGGGGCGACGGAGGGTGTGGCGGCGCACCAGCCATGAATGCCAACAGCGCCTTGTCCCATGTCGGGCCTTGCTCGCCCAGATCTTGAAGGAATGGACTTCTGCATCTTGCCTGGGAGATCCGACAGGGTGTTGCGCGCACTGGCCGTTGGGTCAGCCACAGGCGGGGGGAGGGGGGGGGGGGGGTCCCCCAGTGCTGCGGGCCACCACGGGCGTCGACAGGTCTGAAAGTCTGACGTGACGGGGGATTCACAAAGTCATCGTCATCGCTGTCGTCATCGACTCGGTCCTGTGGGCTCTCCGTGAAAGGCTGAAGGGCTGACGTCTCGGCGGCCTCCCTGGACAGACGGTTCTGGCGTCGAATTCGGTCCCCGTCTATGGCGGGGCTGGCCTCCGCCCTCAGGATGGCAAACCATTCATATGGCGTATCACGTCGTCCTGCCAAGAAAAAACAGTTCGGATATCCTTTGAAAATCGGCTGATTTCATTAGAAGAAGGTAATGTGCGGCCTCTCAAAATTGTGTGCAATCTATAGAGACGACTAACTTTATTGCGCCTGACTTGGTGTTTGACCAACTATTACAGCGTGGTCCTTTTGGTAAGCTATGTCATTCTTTTAATTCCAATGCCACGAAAACATTGAAGTCTCCCATTGTCGTCTAACACGTTTTGACCTATCAAAACACCCACCGCAAGTATTCTTTGCAAAGCGCAATGCGACTTATTTGAGGCACACGGATGGGGGAGCTATGAATAAAGAACTGATGTCCTGCAGCAAATCGCCCTGCAACCTTACACTCGGCACGGGTCTCCGAAATCTTTCATCCTAGCCGTCACGTTTCGGGCAGCCCTTTCCACGTGCAGGGTGTCCGGTGCTAGGATGTGGGAACCTCATGCGCTACTACGCTGATGCTCCTGGGACGTGTATTTCTAACCCCATGCTCGGTCGTGATCATCAATACCTTTTGGCTAACCCTGTACTTCGTGCCACCATACGATTTTGTATCAGGTATCAAGCATTAGAATGCGGGTGCTGGAATGACTGTTTATTTTTGGTATCTATTGTCGGGGTCTGCACAGATTTGGAAAGTTCGCTATTTTACTCCCTACCAGTCCATAGTTGCATTTAAGTTGTGAATAGGCACGTGAGATCACAAGCATTCCCTTAAAATTATACTAAAAGCGTGGTAGAGCCATAAGCATGTTAAACTTAAGTTTTTGTGAACCAAAGATTAAAAACTATTTCATAGCACTCAAGAGATATTTGATTGTTCAAGGACGCAGGTCAAAATTATGAATCATAAATGTCATCACTGGTTGCGCTCATTTAAAATGATCGGCAGAAATTCTCACAGTTTAGCACACAGGTGCCACCAACTCCAGTGGTAAGTTGAAAGAAATCATGATGTCGCAAGGGTAGTTTCAGGCAGACACATGCCAATAGCATCTCTTTACACACCAACAATTTGAAAATTCAGTGTGATTTGGCCTGGCCAGATTCACACGCAAGTGACAGGATCCAAGCACAGATCTCTTGCAGGTGTCAGATGCAGCAGCAGATTTTTTGCCGGGCCGGATGCAGACATTTCGTGTTATGATGGCCTCTGTTAATAAACCTATGCATCACTTCCCATCACTGATCTTTGTACACTTTACTAAACTCACTTGCAGGTTGATTAGAACAGCCAACTTCACATGAAAACAGCAGCATATTAAGAACAAGGAACACCACTGTAAATTACGATGCAATGCACCATGAAGTATAAGAAAAACTACTGTGCATGAACTCAGAATTTCCATATGATTCACACATAGCTAATGCAAACGTTATGGCTACACGATAACTGTTTAAAACCTAACCCAATCCGGCCAAGTACACCCAAAACTTACCTCTGTGAGCATGATCGGGCTGCAAGGTTTGCCCCACGCAGGGATGACAAGTCAATACCAGCACAACCAATACCAAAGAATGACCCACACAAAATACGGATATCCGCGACGCCCCAAAGTAATGCTGTGATGCCGAAGCCGAACCAAGGTTATAGAAACGCGCGTTCGATACGTCGCTTGTGCGTCGGAAATGTGAAACATGACGAACGAACAAGAATCTGTCGGCACTATTGCTCACGTTGTTTACATGGGTTGTCTGAAAACGCATGTACGAAAAAAGATATGCCCGCCGGGCGCACTTTGAATTTACGAATAGGAAAGCTTCTTTGCAGGAAGGGTACCTATACGTGGACCCAACAGATATTATTATGGCTCTTTGAGCGAGACATGTGTCGATCCCGGCAATGTGCAGGTTTTCAAACGAAACCTAAGGACATGGGAAGCATCGTGCCTGAACCGGTGATACATGCTTGGTAGAGTCAGCGCCTTTAGAGATATCACGCTCGCCTGCATTATTACCAAGGTTGGGGCCACTGCCTCCTCCTCTGTATTAAATGTAAGGAGGAAAGTGATCAAGTGCTCACCTTGAGTCATGACCACAGTTCTTTCAGACACATGCATTCTCTGGGAATGGTTTTGAAGGTTCTCCTGAGCTTCCATCAACCATAAGGGTGGTGCATGCATGAGACACTACCACCAGTATCTGACCGTCAAACCAAGGAAGAACGGCGCGGATGCGCACCAAGCGTCTTCAACGCGAAAACATCACACAACGCAGATTGCGCGTGACGTTCTTGAGTTTGCTAATACCACATGTAATATCAGTAAGCCCAGGAAAGTCCCATGTATGGGACGCCGCTTATCACGCACTTCAGAATGTTCAGAACGCATAACAATTAAGGTCTCAGTATCTCATGAAGCATATTCTCAAAGCACTTGCTCCGTTCACGAACCACTTGGACAACGCATAGCGGCTCCATTTTTGCGCGCCAAACTGAAACCTGAGCCACATGTAGGCTTAAGATAATGTGGGCAAAATTTCGGGTGAGTATGGGTAATTGTGATAAATTTATCGATGCCCACTCCCATCCACACGTGGTTCAGACACACATACTCTTCCCAGAGAAGGTAACTAAGGACGTGCCTGCAGTCCTGGAGTAAAGCGGCAGTGATGCTGTTTCACTGAAAGAAACAAGTACCTTACCCTTTGAAATCGACATTCCGATGGGTGCATGCGATTTTATTCCCGAAAATATTCCAGTATTGAATAACCGTAACTCAATATTAAACCATGGTGGAAATCATTCATGGGCGAATAAATATTCCATTACTCATTAGCGGTGACTTAATTTGCCGTGATGCGGGTAAATGTTTTTTTCAGTGCATGATCATGCGAGCCTTTAGGACCTCGCATTAACATAAGTAGTACCGGAAGTGGAACTGCATCACCAGGATATTCTGGGTAAGTGCATTGTTCTTATTTTCGAGCCCAAATTACAGGCCAACATTTCAGAGCAGCATTGGACTTCTTTTTCCTTTTGGAATCCTCGCATACCATGCTGTGCATGAACGATGCGTATTTCTGAGGCGTTGTATGGTTTTACTGCACGCAAAAAAACATTTCATATTTTACTGGTAAAAATGAGACCACAAGTTCAAAACAACACATTTTTGTTCTATGTTGCTTGCATGGCGTGTATTAACGGGAGCATCCCACCTATTTTTACATTTCGCTTATTGTTGCATCAGACGCGTACGATTTGGTGAGAAATACCAGTTTTTCGAAATCCTTCTGAAAAACTCAGAATTTCTGTTTGAAGTAGCCGACCCTTTTGGACATGTCTCATTTGAGTCCCTGTTCACCACAATGAAAGCAATGCATTTAGTTTGCCTCGCTTTTTCCGACGTATCTTTGCGACACATTAAGGTGTCAAAATATTTGTGTAACAAATGCTGCAAAGGCTTGAAACACTTCCTGGACAAAGAAATGTGCGAAGATAAAGCTTGCATCACAGGAATGCAACGAAACGTGACACTACGCCTTTAATATGTCCCTGTGGCGTCTACCACATTGGCCTTTTTAGGCCACTTTGGCGTTGGAAATCAGACCATGACATGATCCATGTGACTCATTGGTCCAAACCTCAACCAATGCAATTCTCGATAACCCTTGCCTGCTGGGGCAATCACAGCGTTTTTTTTTTTTAATTCGCACCAGTAGAAGCGCGCACGATCGCTGTCATAACGACGGTGGTCGCGATCGCAGGAAAGAAGCGTTGACAGCATGATTTGAAGCTGTTAGAAAGCGTTGACAGCATGATTTGAACTCGACAATAATTAAGTTGGCATCCTTATTATGACGACGGCGCTGCAGTTACACTATCCAGTGCTGTTGTAGACGTAACTAGTCCTGAGATTTCAATGGAGTATATTTCTGGAGTATGCCTCAAAGATGGGACACTCCCTTTAATAAACAATCGTAACTTCGAATTGTCGTCTTTGAGCAGATGATGTGACTTAAGCTAGAATATCGTTCTATGCTAATGATGATGCAATATGACAAGCCATCACATGCTGAATAGGCCCAGTTGTGTTAATTTTTTAGATGAATCAAAGGGCCAAGCGAAGGGTCAGAAGACCTACCATATGTCCATTTTTAACGGATTTAGCCCACTTTATTTTGACGAAAGGTAGTATGTATGCTAAATTTTTGATAACTAAAAACTAGCCTTCCATGTAAGCAGCATATTAGTCACACAGGGGGCGAAACTAGAGAGAGGGGAAGGGGGTGGCACCAAGTGCGCGTGGCCGTTCTGCTCGGAAATTGAAGGTGCCCCTCCAGAGGTCTTATTTGAGCACCGAAGGAAATCTTTATGGCGGCCATAGTTGGCGGCACGTATTTTTGATTGTGGTGACGGGGGCGAAGTTAGCCAAAATGACTCAGATCATTCCCGCACTCCGGAGCTGTTTTGCGTAACCTCTCAATAAACCTTGGGTGTTTTATGGCCCTGAGTGGCTAAGGTTTATTACTTTGTTTATTCGCTTAGCAGCTGTGATTCTTATGTCGCGGTGGGAGAAATCACCACCTTTATTACGATGGGACAGGTGTCCCAGTGTCAGTAAGTGAACTGCTTTATGCCAAACACGGATATGTTTGTGTCTACGGGGCGCTAAATATACGGCTGCATTAACGGACCCAGTTATGAGGTTAAGGGGCCAATACATTTGCCAAAGTACGCAACATTCCCCAATATTAGTTGTACTACATTGATATAGGGCACAACACTCTCCTGCAAAGTAGTTCAGTGATAAATTTTGCGTAACACGCCAGCGGTATGCGATAATTTTGGTTTGAACTTGGCACCGTACATCTTTCAGTTCAGCGATGTCATGTAATCATTAATTGTAACCAACCACATAACCATAACCAGCACACACAAAAACGTTTCAGTACGTTCAATAAATCATAATGAACAACTTACTTTGACCACTACTTGTATGGGATTGATAAAAAAGCAAGCTGTTTCAATGAGATCCATAAAAAATGTTTTTTTTAGACAACGGTGAGGTTGAGTTTGTTATAAGTGTGGTACAGAAAATGCTCGTGCTATTAATCGGACCGCTGCCAGCAGACTTACAATACAATTGTTGCTCGTAAATTTTCATTCACCGTATGTATGTTATATCATGTAAGCCATTTCAGTATAATGCGGGCTAGTTCTTCACCAGCATAACTGAACGATAAATGACTAGCCTACAGCATAACCTTTACTTAAATGCGTAAAAAGGCACAATATTTTCTTGTATCATTATCTATCTTGTATCATATTAACTATCGCACACAGCGAAGCATTTCACCCTTGGAGCCTGAAGGTTTGATTTGATTCCGAACCGTTGAATTTCATACAATGGTAAAAGAATGCGCCTATAATAAAACACCTTGGCAGCAGGATTCTAGGTAAACCTCAAACATTCCTCCAATGTTGCCCTCAAAAGCGTAAGGGATGTCAAAAACAATATCACTGCTCCAATTAATGGTGTCAATTTATTTATCCCGGGTTGACTATGCGTGACTGCTTTCCAGACCACAGGTGGTATATCTGAAAAAAGGTCGGTGAATATGCTACTTACAGACGTCGCCTTCACGGGTGTCGATTTGTCTTATTTTGTGTGGGCCCTGCCCCCCTCCCCAATGTTGAGTTGGGCCCCCCAATGTTGGCTTGTCCACCCCCGGTGTTTTTGGCTGGAATACTACAAAAAACGTAGCTAAAAGATGATCATAATACAAAGACCATCTTCTTTGATCTTTCTGCGTGGTGACATCTCGTACCACTCTCATAACACAAATTCATGGTTGCTTTTACTACAATGTACAAATCGTGACAGCTGAGCGGATAAACGATGCAAAAACTTTACGTACCTAGCGCCATAAGACACACAATGGTTTGTGAGGTTAAAGTGAAAAGCTCTGGGATATGGGGATGACCTAAGTCCTCCATGGCTAACCCCTTCCCACAACCAAAATGCATGCCGCCTCCCATGACCGTCATAGAAGAGCGCCATCGGCGCCCTAAGGAGGTCTCTAAAGGGGCGCATTTACGTGCCTATCTGGAGAGACGCGCGCTTCCAGTGCCTGCTCCCTGGATCCTTTCCTGCATGACTTCTATACTGCTTAAATTAAGGACTTTTACAGATCATACAAAAGTTAAAAACATACATTGCGTTCAATCAAAATAAAGTGTCTAAGCCCGGTGAAAAATGGGGGGGGGGGTTAGCTTGTCGGCCTTCGGTTCGGCCCCCAATAATTTACAAAATTTGCACCCTTGCCGCCTTTCTACGAACCCGTTTGCTGCAGTGCCTGAAATGCTCGCAAAAAGAACGCACATTGCCGCGCAGCCACATTCCTTCGGTGAAGGGCTGAAGCTATACTGACCACAGACGTAATGTGACAAAACGCGTGGTGGTGGTGGGTTCGCCTTCCAGAATCAGTGTTCGCATATAGCTCATCAAAGGGCCATCTGACGGTTAGCTTGAAGGTGTCAGCCTGGTCACAGGGCGCCCGACAGTCGTGAAGCCGCATGACACGGTAAAGGTCCTTTCGTGGTATTTGGATAACGGACCGAACAGCACGAAATGGGTTCGTTGAACATGCATTACAGTAATGCGATGGCGAGTTCGGAGTGCTAGCAATAACTTGTGTTCAGCACGGGATTAGATTAAAGAGTGGTTGCAGCCAAAGTTTCGTTTTCCGTATTATTTTCTCGTTCTGTAGCTTGCCCAGACCTTAAATTTTAACAAACAACGCCCCCCCCCAAAAAAAAATTACCCGACTTTGTTATCTCATGATACCTTACAACAAAGCAATTGGGGTTTGAAATTGAAATAGAACAATGTTTGGTTCGAACATAGAACAATGTTAATCCATCATGGGATTATCCAAGGAGCAAATATCGCTTGGCATAAAATTCTCTAAGAGACCGGTGATTAAGTGGCGTCAAGATCATGTTTGTGATGTAGGGAGGAAAGGCGTCTTGGCTTGCGGTTGGTGAGCAAAACAAACACAAGACCAAACAAAACAAAGCAAAAAACAAAAGTGATGTTAAGGTTGTTCACCTCCCAATGGCTAAAGTTACTGCTCATTTAAGGAAGCAATTTTGATGTTACGGGGTCAAGTCAACCCGCTGCATCCTCCATGCCAACACCACTACGAGAAAGGATCAAGGAAGGCAGTCTTGGTTCAAAGAAGGTAGTCTCAGTTGGTGCGATGACCAACTTTTTCCTACGCTTTGGTGATATGCCATCCAAAAATATTGAGGACGCCTAAGTCAACAATGGGATGGGGGTTAACTGGGGGTGGGGGTGAAAACAATGGGATGGGGGTGAACATTGGGGAGGGGGTCAGGGCTCTCACGAAAGTGTACAAATCGACGCTCGTGATAGCAGGGTTGTTATAACATCTTGAAAGCCTTCATTCGCAATTGACATACCGTGTGAAAAAAATCCAACAACTATCCGAGAGAACGGCGGAATTATCCAAGACGGCGTCCACGTCACAATGGTGAACGCCGTCTTGCGTGCGCTAGAACCGTCCATGGCCCTAGACCTAAGTATCGCCCATGTACAGTATGGCATATGGGGATTCGAAAAGAAGAAAGAAGTTCAGCGTTTGCTTAAAATGCCGACTGCGTAATTTTGACCACAAAATAAATAAAGTCAAGCTGCTTGTGATGTGGTTCAGCTCCACGGTGATGTATATATTAATTACAGGTCCTGAGAATTCACCAGATCATGCTGTTGAAACATATTCACAAGGTGAGACACTACCTTAAAGCAAAGGAGCATATGGCCTTAGTGGCCTCTGGCGTTAAAAATTAGATTTTCGGAGTGCAACGACAGCAAACATCACGAGCATCAACGTGACAATAATTGTGTTGCACTTCTTTGGTAAACAAATAAATGCCCAGATACCTTGTTTTGAATGACCGTGACCTTTGACATTGCGAGTTGATTTAAGGAACCATGACGAAAGAAGACATCACGAACAGCGATATGACACGACTTGTTGTATTTCATTTTTAACCGATAAATGCCAATGTACAGCATTTTTATGGCCCGGACCTTTGATCAGATGAGTAACTTGTTCCAGGTACGATGAAAGTGGACATGATAACCATCATATGATACCCATTTTGTTGTATGTGTTTTGTGAACAAATAAATGTGAGGGTAATGCATTTTTTTTTACCTGGGCCGTTCACTTTAACATTTTGTTTTTCCAGCTAAGACGAAAAAATTGCAAGCATCACTGTAATACCCATTTTGCTAATGCCCATTTTGCGTCTTAGCTAAACGAATTACTACCAGTGTGCCGTTTTTTTGCGATTTTGATAATTAAACTTGAGTTAAACTTTTTTTTTGGTTGACGAAAGATGCAACTTTTATATGATGAATTTTTGCTGTATATTTTGAGTACACAAATGCATGCCAGGCTGACACGTTTTTGTGACCTTGAACTTTGCTCCTCCTGCTGGTAGTTTGGAGTGTGGCGAAATAAGGCATGAAGAATATTTACATGCATCGATTGTCATTGTGTTTTGTTTGTAATTAATAAATGCCAGTATTCTGCGTTTTTGTGATCTTGACCATTGGCATTTTTGTCGCGGTGTGATGGATGCAGACACTACGAGCATCATTTGATACCCATTTTGTTATATTTCTTTGGTAAACGAATAAATGTCAAGATACCACATTTTGTGTGACCTTGAACTTTGACTTTAAGAGCTCGTTTTTCAGATGTAGCGAAAGCGGACATCACGATCATGAGCATGATACCCAATCAGTAAGCTTTCTTTGGTAAACGAATAAAAACCCGGTTACTCCGTTTTGTGTGACGTTGATCGCTTACCTTGAACTCATCTGTAGCAAGTGTAGACAAACAGGATATCACGTACATCCGTATGACAATATTTTGGTTGCGATTGATTCATGAGCAAGAAAATTGTGTAGGGTATCACATTTTATGTGACCTTGACTTCTGGCCTAGAGAGTGAGATTCAGTTAGTGCGACAAAAGTGTACACCACGAGGATCAATATGCTCTCCGTTTCGTTGGATTTTTAGATAAAAGAAGAAACGCCAGGCACCCCAATTTTGACAGCACATTGACGTTAGAGGTGAAACTAAATTACCTACTACAAAGGGAACTGCACATTCGTAAATGACGCAAGGAGTTTGGCATAATGACAGTACTTGGAAATCTGAACTCGACGCCACATCCGAATACGAACACGATGCTTAATTGACGGGCATAGAAAACCAATCATGACATCTTGAGTAGATCATGGTGATCATTTTGGTAAACATCCTTTACAATTTTCAGTCCCCACAACTGTGGCTAAAATCCCCTGATAATCACCCAGCACAGTTTATGGTACGAGTCATACAGCGTAATGTATTGGCAAAACCGAATGAACTAGTAAAAATGATCGCGTTTACTTAATTCAGGAGACCATTTTCAGATGTGCGATAGTGGCAAGAGCACAGGCGCGGTGCAAGCGATCTAAAACTACTGCCCGCCACACTACGGGGGGATTACGGACTACGCGCAGGCACTGAAGTCATCGGCAGGTCCGATCGGTCAAATAGATCCGTGAAATTATCGCCGGTTCTCAAACTGGGAACTGATTTTGAACAGGGGCGTAGTTTCGCAAAATGAGTCGAGAGGAGCGCCTGAGCAGAAAAAAATGACTAAACCTTTCCCGAAAACACAACCAAACGGGTTCTTCTCCGGATTTTGGACTATTTTCTCAAAGCTGTGGGAGCTAGAACCCAAGTTTGGGAAGGGGGCTGAATAGGGCTCGTGGTATGATGTTTTCAGGAGTCTTTCAAAATAAATTAGCACCGTTGAAAGATTAAACTGGAGCAGATCTCTTCACCAGCTCAATACTGCCCCCCGCACAGTTAATATAAGAAAATGACAACATAAAAATACGAATTCTACCTTAACTCTTCCAGTTCCACCATTCCATCACCACTTCGTGGTGTCGCAAAAAAGGCTTATTAATTTTTCAAGTCTTCAGGTCCATTGAGTCTATGAGTATACACGGTAACAAACGTTGCGCCTTATATACTACTTCCAAACGGAAAGGGATGTAATCAATCGTTGCGGAAATTATGTGATAAAGCATTATTATTTATCAATGAGAAACGTATACAAAACCGTGAAACGGGGGGGGGGGGGGGCTAACAGGCTATACCATTTTCAAAGAGCGGGATTACTTTGCGATCCCCGAAACTATCTGATGCAGGCGTTGGTTGGTAAGAAACTGAGGATGACTTTTATACGGAAACATCGAATCATTTTAAGGATGGTGTGTGCTGTTTTTTTCACTCGGCACATATTCCCCATCGGTGCCTAATTATGCCCCAACTAGAGCCGTTTGGTAGCTTCAAGGATCTTAAGCGCAACTGGAAACATCGTGAAAGGATCATTCACCATTGCATGCCAATTTCTCATAGGAGGTCCCATGTAACATTAATTTAGGCCTCGTGGGGCTCAAAGGGAGAGGAAAGTAGCGGATTCTTTGACTCCCTTGGCTACGCCTGGCGCGGCACGTACGAAACATTGCTTTTTGACACACGTCGAGGTACGACATTAAGCGTTTAGGGTATGCTCGGCGCCCCTTCCCATCAGCTTTCTCAGTTGCGAACATACTTCGCCAATAATCCCCCTGTCGCCAAGCGCATGCCGCAGGGGTGGCACCCCATTACAGACCCAGTGCGATGCAATCCCATGCCGCCCAGTTCGTGCTCTACGGAGGGCACCTCCAGTGCAGCGCTGTGTCGCAGGGGTGGCACCGTCAGTACAGACCGAGTGCGCCGCCCAGCACGTGCCGCAGGGGTGGCACCACCAGTACAGACCCAGTCGCCGCCCAGCACGCGCCGCAGGGGTGGCACCACCAGTACAGACCCAGTGCGAGTCTCATCGGTGACTGTGCCCGCGTCTCATCCTTGTGCGGCCAGTCCAGGGATGCCCAGTCGCTGTCGATGCCACACTGGAACGCTAATTGAAACGACAGCCGGACGTGGTCCCCCGGGCTGTTCCGTCCAGCTGCGACCCCAGACCTGGGAGGGTTTGGACGCTGCCCGCTGAGCTCCGCTCAGGCAGGGTCGAATGACGCGTAGCGCGCACGGTCCAGGTTCGTGGTCAAGATGTTCTCCGGGACAAGCAAACATGTATTTTTCTAAAAAGTCGTGCTAATTCGGACCGAATCCCGGCGACATCGCCCAAGCATTTATTGCAAACCCATTGGACCAGGGGGGAGGGCTGTCCGGTCGCTGGTCTGGTACCCCTTTCCCACTTGACTCTTACAAGTCAAGTCTTACAGCACCGCTGTGGCTCGGGCCGTCAAAGGCAGTATGCCACCTTGTAGTCTCATCATATTTGGAATGTTTTTGAAATATGCCCCAAAGGTGGAACACTCCCTTTAAAAAGGTGAACCGGTCCCCAGGTTGGCCAGTCTGGTGGCGTTGTGGTCACTGCCTTGCGGTAACGACACGAGCTGGGTCATTCCGAGCTCCTGCAAGCCCACATTCGCGCATAGCTCGATGTGGCTGTGATCCTCAGACGGGCGAGGTTCTCACTCGGCTCCTCCAGCGGTCATATGATGATACACTGGTATGATAACTGGTCACCCAGTTTCGTGGACATAGTGGTTGTGGCCATTTGCATTCCACGTGCCAATCACCATATGTTCGCTTTACTCTTGGAGGTTACTGATCCTTCAGCAATACAGTGGTGACACTTGCTTGGAGCATTCAGCGGCCTCCCCTCTCCAGGCAATGCAGTTGGTGTTAAAACATCCATGCAAATGGTGCCCCTAGTTCATACAGATATATGCCTTCCGTTGTCTCGTTTTAAGGGGCCGAGTGGTCTCGACGACGGCATGGCGAGTGCGGAGTCACTACTGCTGCGCTCTGTCAACTTCCAACCCCGGCCGCGTGCTCACGCTGCGGTTGGAATTGTCTCCAGAATTCACCAAATGTCCACCGAGTCAGGGTAGCACGTGTTTTTGTTTTAATTTGTTGTCGAATTTTGTTCAGTTAGCCAGCCACTCGTCGATTAATCCACTGAAACCAGGGCACTTTTCACTCTGCGCTGCATTCATGCAACGCAGCCCGTCTGAATGCGACCCGCCCTTCAGATCCCAGCTCGCGCAGTGTCTGATGCTGAGGCGAGCCCCCCCCCCCCCCCCACCTACTCCGCTCCAGCGGAGGCGCGGCCTCTCGCCCCCGACCAAACCGCCAGACAAGATCCCGACAAAACTCAGAAGATTTGACGGATCCCGGCGCCCATTTGGAGAGGCGACAATGGCCCGGTGCGAGGCTCTCGAGCCGAGTCTAAAGCCCCTGAGGCTATAAAGCATTTGTGGCTGAGCCAGATGACAATACGCCCCAGTCCGCGGCTGGTCGTTTGCGCATTTTTAGACAGCTTCAGAAAGCTTCCTCCCATGTGGATGCAGTTAAGACCTGGTGAGTGCGGTGCTTGGGTGTCGGTTCTCTTGTCAGTTGAATGTCGCTAACGTCTGGAGCATGTCGGAATCGCTGATCAGGTGATCGACCCAAGAACAGCTCGGCATAGCCCAGTGAGGTATGGTGTTGGTCTACGCCTCTGGATGATGGAAGTCGAAGATAGCCTCCAGTCACTTTTCGAGAACATGACTCGCCAATATGCCCTTTTACCCATGCACGCACGAACGTTGCCAGCAATTCGGAGTTTTGAACAGGGTGGCTTACATTATATCTCAACAGACTTCAGCGCTTCCAGCACATGACAACGTTAAGATAGACCGGAAATGTATTCAAATCATATTTGGCCCTGCATAACTGATTGCCTAGTTCAGGAGCTCAATATACCCGATAGCGCAGCGAACGTATGTAATGAGTGAAAATCTGACATAAAATGGTACGCAAAAGCATAGCGTTCCAGGGCATAACGGAGGGATCTTCGACGTATTTCAAGCCTGAGCTCGGGGGTGTGACTCTAAAATCGGCTACAGGGCTGAACTGGTAACGTTGGCCTAACCTCTCCCCAAATCTTGACTTTTCCCTACATTTCAACCACCTTAATTTGCGTCCCGATGCCAACATAAGAAGCTGTTTTTTATTTGGTCGTTCCAAGATCGTTTGGTGCTGATAAAATGCTTCTCATTTGAAGCCGATTGAAGCCGTAGTTTTGTAAAAAGGCTTAGAATGGGGTACAAAGCATAAAAGTTTACTAAATCGGCCGGGTACGATAAAGGAAATTGGATGTCTTTTTTCGTTCATCTGTGGTGTCTCGAGGCAATAAAAACGGTTTTAGGACGAACGGTGCGACCTGACGCGTACGGACGAGATTTTGTAAAACAGCTGCGTACACTGCCAGGATGTCCCTATGTCAAAAGTGAAAATGACCTGCATGGCCTACTGAGCGGACATGCACGTAATGAGAAGGGCATAAATGGTAAAGCCTAATGACTGCACGGTCACCAAAGAAGCCGCTTGCAAAATCAGCGCGACCGACGCCTCGACACGTTTTGAGAGTTATATAACCAACAAAAGCCTTGAAATATTGGTGTTTCGGCGTTATGAGTTAGGAGCTTTTATGTTGAAAATGATCGACCTCCAGAATGCACCAGAATGTTGTAGTTACCCGACGTTATAAAAAAAACATTCGTTATATCGAGAAAACCCGACGTTTGGCAGCTGTGCTCATCGCCGGAGTTCTTCGGAAGCATCGATCAGCAACATCGCAATATTTCTGTCGCTCTGGAGCACACCGTACGAAAAGCGATGATTCTATTCCTCGATGCCGTTTTCTATAGTGCAAACAAGCGGAAGATATTCCGCCAGACTAGACTTAAAAGTTTCCCGCCCGGAAATGTACCGAAGTGCGTCCACCAACCCCAATATTTATTTCGCTCTGGGGCACTCCTTACAAAATGTGACAGTTCCGGTCTTCTACACCGTTTCTTTGAAGCACAACCAGGTCGAAGAAACACCGCTAAACTTTACTTGAAATTGTTCTGCCCCGAAATGTACTATTGTGGTACGTGTGATGAGCCGCGCCCGCCACCTCGCTGGACGCATCTCTGCGCAATGACGACCTTGGACGACCTTGACCGCGCGACCTGACGGGACGGCTCGGAAAACCAAACGGACGCCGGTCGACTATAACCGGTAAGTGAGGACGATAACACCCTGACCCGTCCCTACAGCCCAGCTGGTTATAACGCCTGCATTCCGATCCACGCACCAGAGGGAGGGTGGGCTCGCGTCAGACGTTTGCTATCTGTCCCTAATTGTGATAACCTACGGCCGGCCATGCCTCCCCCTCCCCCTCCTGGATGTCGCAGGGCCTCTTCGCCAAATTTTAGCAGTTTAAGATACCACAGGGCTTTTGAAGCACAACAAACGGCCTTGAGCTATCAAAACAGGATGCTGAGCCAAAATAGTTCTCCCGGGTAGGCAAATCATGCCGTGTTTCTATTAGATATTCATCCCACTGCCTTCTTCTCAAGATGTCTGGACCTTTGGAGGGAGTTGAACCCCATACGGTGGGACTCTGGATGGAGTCCCGCTGTGACCACGGCATGCACTCCATACAGATCCCAGGCCACGCGTCCCACGGCAGCCGCTGTGACCTCTGCAGACTCCATACACAATGCACCTGATTCGTTCCATGGTGATAAAGGTCCAACACACAAGCCAATTCGTGCGTCTAAAAAAGACCGTTGCCAACCCGCCGGGTTCCACGCAGGTGGGTCGGTTCCTGCATCATAAAGCGGCCGACAGACCGCCCTTCTGATATTAGTCTAAAACCAGCGTCATGCCGGCGTCGGAGCGCCCACGAACCCGGCTGGAGAGTGGCCAGACCCCAATCCATGCACCCCAGGGGTGGCGCTTGCACACCTCACTGCGAGGTACCCACGCCTCCTCACTCCTGTCACAAGAGGAATGTGCGTAGACTCTGACACGTCAAACACATCACATCACAACAAATATCAGGTGGGCGAAGAGGTGGTAGCAGCAGTTTACATAACATCAGATCGTGACCACGCCATCAGCACAGCTCGTGGCGTGATGATAGTTGCGCCACGACATTATGTAAATCGCGCTGGTGGCATTGCGCGATCTACAGGCACGCTATGCTGGTCCGTCAACAGCGGCCGAACCCAGCGTAATGGAAACGGGCCGCACAGGCAGCGGACGCCAGCGCCAGCGACGAACCCACACGTCCCAGTGCATAGTTAAGTCGGAATCGCCCCATCCTTCCAAAACAAGGAGGCAGCATTCAGTCCAAGGAGGAGGCATCTGAGTACATCGACTGATCCGAAATTGCTCCATCAAGCTCGCCGGCACCGGACAACTCCCGCTACCACCGGTGCACCAGCCGCGGCTGTCGGCGCTCCAAGTCACGCCGCTGAGACGCCAAACATCGCCGGCTGCGTAGCAGTCTCACAGATATCGAATGAACAGCAGCCGGCGAGCCAGGCTTGGTCAGCGGCATGCCAGTCTAAGCTAGCGGGAAGCCCCGCCGCCAGGAATCACATACGCTTGTTTGGTCACCGATGTCATGGCATTCTTCACTTGCAAGCCTTTAGAAACACTGAAATAAATACTGCGCTTTCTTGCCGCTTAAATCAAGCTTTGAAACACTTCAGCGCTGCGCTGAATGAGGTGTATCCGTCGCGACGTGGCGCCGGAACCGGCGGCGCTGCGGCAGCGGAGCTGGAAGGCTCTAGTGACGTCATCGCCCCGTACTGCGCCGCTCGACATCTCACCAATGCGAAATACCGTGACGGCATTCCCTGGCATCGAGGAAGCACAGAACCGCGGGGGGGGGGGGGCAAGAATCCCCGTTTTTTACCAGGGAGCGGTGTTACAAGATACCAAATTTTCTTAATGGCGCACCAACGAGATAAAAGGTAGCATACCACACAGTTTGCAATGCTACGATTTGGATTAAGATTTGGTCGCACGAGTTTTTATAAGACAAGGTGCAATTACTTTTCTGTCTGGGTGGTCCTGTGCTCTGTACATGACTTTGAGCTCTAAAGGGGGCATAGGGTCCATACCTCCCTCGATTTTAGCCTGAGTGCGCCTTGCCAAAAGATGACCACCGAAACCGGTATTTATTCCCTGTTTTGTTTTTAGCGTTTCGCAGGTGTTCATTATATCTCAAACGAATAGGGCGCATGGATTCCCCGACATAGACTAGTTCTCTCCATGTCTTTTTCCACACAGTCTACACTTGATTTCGTATACCACGTTTTTTGCGTGCAAACTGCTTGAAATCCAGATTAACATAAATCATATATGTTGCCACCTGGGCACTTAGGCTTCGAGATGGAAGATTTCACCAGGAACTTTTTTTTAGCTTAGTGTCATTCTTCCAGGCTGAGCGTACGCGCAGTTTTGGTTTTTAACAGTGTGTTTGATATCCCAAAGCAAATACTCATCTATGTAAGGTAGCATAAAGAATCCGTCGTCCGATAGGACGTGTTTCCGCCTCCTTCCACCCATCCCCTACGCGCCCTAGAATTTTTTTATTTCTTCCAAGATTCTACCTAAAAGTGGCGGAGAATATCCGTTGCCCAACAGCAAAGCCCATATTTTGTTTATGCTCTTTCTTTCCTTTTCACTACTTGACGACTTTTTTAGAGTCCTATGAACTATGTTACGAATTATGTTGTACTTAGTGGAAGTTAGATGCGCAGATTCGCAGTGCAGAATTATGCCAGAGTTGATGGGCTTGATAAAGAGCTCCGTTTCTAACATCGTGCGGTTGTTTCTCCTTTCCACCGCCACTGTTGTATCCAAATATGAGACCTCCTTTCCGCCCCCTGTATGCTCCATCGTAAAAGCTAGATTTGGATGCTGGTTGTTCATGAACTCTAAAAACTCTTTCAGGGCACGCTGTCCGTGCGCCCATACCCCAGCATAATCACCGATGCATCTGGCCACGAAAGTTGTTTACAATGGGCTGGCGGCCAGGGCCTTCGTTCCAAATTGGTCTGACAATATCACCAGAGAAGCGCATGGGCTCCCCATTGCTACTCCAAATTTTTGTCGGAAGAAGTCATCTCCGAACGAGAAAACATTATCCTGGAGACACTGTTCTAAAAGACTGCAGATACCTTCTTTTAATAGACCGACAGCATCAATTTGATGGAAATGTTTGTCTACCTTAACTTTTACGGCAGCAATAGCCTCATTGACTAATATACCGTCATATAAATTGAGAACATCTACAGTGAAAAAATGTTGCCTAACCCTTCTGCCTGCGAATGATGACAAGCCTTTTTTAAAGGTGTCTGCTGTTCCACAGATGAGTGGGAACAACCCTAAAGAGCTGGTTGAATATTTTCTCTAAATAACACGGTGTTTTCTGTGGCACCACCGCACGCAGATATGACGAGTCTAAGGGGTACTGCAGGTTTGTGATCCTTGGGCAGCCCATAGAATACAGGCGTTCTACTTTGTCTAAGTGTCCGATCTTCGATGGCTTTGTCCAAAAGTTTTCCGCCAACTGCGTTCTCTAGTGTTCTTTTTATTTTGGCCGCTACCTGAGGGACTGGGTTCCTGTTCAGTTCTGCATAGCTCTCGCTGTCGTTAAGTATAGCCTGAGCCTTGTTAACATAAGTTAGCCTATTTAAGATTACAAAACCACTACACTTTTTGCTCTGTTTAACTATGACATCATTTTTGCTAAGGTCCCTGATAAAGATCCGATGATCTGCAGTGCAATTTAGTTTGCCTACTTTATGGTTTATGAACGTGCGCCGTACGTCATCCTTCAAATTCTGTAGGCTGATTTTTATTTACTCATTACTGGAAGGTTCCAGAAAGTTCTTACCGATGTCTAGAAATCTATATGACTGATGTGGGATGTGACCTCGACGAGGTTGGTATTCGTTGCGATTTTCTGCGTCTGCCCAACCGATGTCACAACGTGCGCTCGCCCCGTTCTGATGGTACTGCTGTGTCGCCTGTTAAAGCTGGTTGATCTTGTCTTGATCGACCAGCTTCTGTCTGGCCTTTTTAATCTGGTCTTGGTCTATTTCCGCGAATAGCGATTTGGAAAACTCCTTCACACGTCGCACATATGTAAGCGTATCTTGTGCACCCTAACAGTGTCTGGTCCTACCTTTGGCGCCTTGGGGACGGCCAGCTTTGGACGGTTGCCGTCGCGATAAGTTTTCTTGCGTCAGGCACGAGATAGCTATGCACCCCTGCCACAGGCTGTTGTTCCAATCCCGGTGGCTACATAACACCTGCCAAGTATGTTTTATAGATACAAATAGATCCTGTGTATTTCTTGTAATAACTCGCACCGCCTTTCAGAGCACAAGGGCTGAATCTGCAGGCTACGCATGTTATATATATATATATATATATATATATATATATATATATACATATATACAACATCAGTCAGAAGAGATTGATGCACTCAATATTTTTATCGCCAGTTAATGATCGCACTTACTCTGTTTTACGCGATGTCACGCCTGAACATCGCGGCGCATACATGGGTCTACGCTTTACCTGATGGCTCGAAAAGAAGTGCCACGGCGCGCACTTTTGATCCCAGCAATCGAAAGATAATTACTCAAGCTTCATTTCCATGCACTTTTTGTGCACATGTATGTTCAAGATTGCACATGCATGTTCATGCACTTGCATGCACATGCAAGTGCACATGTATGTTCAAGCCGTGGGCCTGGAAGAGGGCATTTTAACATGGGGACCTTATGGCTAGTCGTGAAATGGGCGCCGTTGGTGCCATATTTTATACTAGACTTTGGACCCCCTCCCCCTCAGATACCAAACCATCCGTCCATAGTGTTCTTAGATCACGAATTACAGCATTCAGGACTGTACGGAATACCGGAATGTTAACACGCTCTCGAGTAGGGAGTCAAATTGACCGCCCCGAAGGTTTTTTTCCGGAATGGTTTCCGAACGGCGTGGCTTAGCCATGCCAAGTTTTTCACAGCTGTAGACAACTGAATAGCGGATGATCTGGCGTCAATAGTTTAGGTTAAAGTCAGACCATGGTTTCAGCGAAGGCAATTTCGAGGGAATAGCTCAATCTGATCGAACAGCGTGGTGTTAGACGAAGCCATGCATCTCTGAGATATTTTCTCAGCCAATGAAGCAATTGAATGAACAAATTACATTGACCCAGGGTCAGGTATGAAGGTCAGATCAAGTTCAAAACCGACAAAACCGACATTTTTCCGTAGGGCTTGCCGTATGGGGTAGTTTCTGGCGCTCATTTTGAATTAATTGACGCCAGGAACCGCATTACACACCTTCCATGGACCTCTCAAAGGTCAGAATAGGTCACTGACCTAAAATAACCCAGACAAACACTTTGTTATGAGGAACAAGGTCACATACCTTGAATGAGTGTGACCTTTTGCTCAAAACAGCTACCTAGGTTCAAGGGGCCCATTGGAGACCAGCCTGGAATTTGACCTTGTTTAACCTTATTTGGCCTGAAGGATGAAGGATGGCCTAGGATCCTCAAACTTTGACCCAAGTGAGTTGATGTGCAGGTCAACACATCCTGTGAATTTTGTGTTTCTAGCTCTCTTAGTTCCTGAGATCTGAGGGGGGGGGGGGGTAAATTGACCCCCCACCCGAGCGAAGGGTGTCCAGCCGGCCACCTGGGGGCGTGTTAATGGATCTATCCTCGCCATACAGCAGGCATGCAGAACACATGCAAACTGCAGAAAGTCTTCAACTTGGCTGTCAAGGTCATCTCAGGTCGACGAAAATGTGGCTGCATATAGTATGTATGAAGTTGATTAAAATGGTTGTGGGCACGTAAATTTATTTCATAGCTTAATCCCTGACTTGATCAGCGTCCTGGTTACTGGGAAACCTGTCGTGATGCGCTTTGAGGTAGTGTACAATCATGAGCGCGGGGTGGCAGACACGCGGTAATCGCACCATCAGAATTGTCTCGTATGGTGTGCAACCAATGAGGGAAACGATGCAAGCATCGCGAGATACAGTGGTGCAAAGCGAATGCACTCACTCAATGTCTGCCTGACGTCTTAAAGAAGCAACGTAAAACCGTGACTTACAACAAGACTTGACAAGCTTGATAACGTTCGTCCAGTAGTACACTACCGAGAGTATACCACCAACTCACTACGCGTGCGCTGTATGTAGAGTGCGGGTGAGACGGGTGGGAGAGTGACAGTGGTTCGTTATTGGCGTGTCACCTGCGCTGCGACTATGTCAGTTGACGCGGATCAGATATCGCACAACTATTGTGGATTATTCCGACTGCGTGCAAAACAACGCAATAAAATCCAGGTTATCCATCGATAGATACTCCCAAACACTGTTGAGGGTTTTTACGATAGCTTTCCACAGGTGCATTCCCCCCCCCCCCTTAATGCCTAGACTTCAACACGGCTTAATACGCGCTGAGGTTTGGTGCGGGTCAATTTGACCCCGGAAGGTTTTTACAGAACAATTTTTGAAAGGCACGGCATAGCCGTGCACAACTTTTCACAGCAGTAGGCAAATGAATAGTGGATCATTCGGTATGAAAAATTAGGCATACCTGTAAGGTCGCTGTCCAAGGTAAAAATCAGGCCGTCACGGTCAACGAAGGAAATTTCTAGGGAATCGTTCAATCTGATGCGATAACAAAGAGCTAGACGAAGCCATATATCTCTGAGAGAGTTTTATAAACAAGACAATTAAATTTATGACTACGATAAAGTCCATTGACCTTAGGCCAGTTATGAAGGCCAGACCGAGGTTGAACCTGGCTGCATTTTGCTAGAAAGCTTGTTTAATGGGGTAATCTCTGATGCCCATTTCGAATTTCTTGATGACAGGAACCACCATAAACACCTTCCATAGGCCTCTTAAAGGTCAGATTAGTTCACTGACCTAAAATGACCAAGATCGAGCTTTTGTTCTCAGAAACAAACCGCCCGTCGTAACCCTTGACGAGCATTTAAGTTAAAAAACATAAAAAGACATCTTAGTTTTTAACACTGTGGCCTTTCAAACCTAAAACAGTGCTACCGCCCTAAGTTGAACACCAGGGACCTAGCGCGTAGAACATGTGCCTAGGTTCAAGACGGTTGCATGAGGAGGTATGGGGCACCTTGGCCACCAATCTGGAGTTTGACGTTTATTAACCTTATTTGATCCGAAGGCCATAATCAAGGAACCTCAAATTTTGGCGTGAGAAAGCTCACAACAGGCTAGCTCACCTTGTGAGTTTTGTGCTTCAAGCTCCCTCATGTTTTCTTTATATCTCAGACGCTCAAATTGCCCCGCCCCCAACCCGAGCGTGTGGTATTCAACCGGCCTCCCGGGCGTGTTTACGCCTATTCAGCTGTAATTCGGATATCATGTTTTTCAAGAGTCCTTAAAGTAACTGATAGCTGTGGTTCCGGCTTGGATGCAGCATTGACTATTCACACCTCCCGTCCTGTTTAACGTCACCGACGGGAAATTACGGTTTGGCAGTCATCTCTCTCACGCTTAATATTTGCAGAGCGCGGTCTGGTTGAAAGCCTTGTGCGTCCCTTAAACCAAGAGCAACGCCAGCATCTGTCATAATGACGAACATGCAGTGGGCAATGACGAGGTGGAGAGACTGGGGGAACATCAGGATATGACAAGCATGGAGAATGGGATCAGAGGTGTACGTGTGTAGTTCTGTGAAATCTTCGAAAAATGTCTTTCAGAGCGGTGAAAGGTCGCTGATAAATCTTGGAAAATGTGCGGCGTTGGGGACGGGTTTTCAGGCTGCCCGGCTCCGCTTCGATCCAGTAGCCCACGGCTCCTCCGTCCTAGGTCGGTGCCGTCCCACGATCCGCAGAGACCTAAGACCGGCCAGCGACCTGAGAACGGACTTGGTTTACGGTCAAAGCAGTGCCACCCACTGTCCGGCCAGGGACCTGGGGACCGATCTGGTCAGGGCAGTACCAGTCACTGTCCGGCCAGGGACCTGAGGACGGACCTGGGTCACGGTCAGAGCGGCTGCGGTTACAGCCCTTACTCCGCCCAACTCAGAACAACAACGGCTGCGACGATGTTTGCTGGCGTGACGAGAACACCGTGCTGATGAGTTCACAAACAAAATAGCTGCAATCAGCTCAAACGACAAACCGCTGCACTTCCGATGGCTGACACATATGAGGACTGAGTCACGTCAGACAACCGCCCGCTAACTTGCATCATCAATTTCGGCAGTGGATATCGGGGCGATCTTTCCGCGCGACTGGTTACCGAGAACGCTCCGTCATCGTCCCGCCATGTCGGACGGAGGAGATGTAAGTTGTCAGACAGCGGTGCAACTCACCGCAGACGTTCGGCGATCCATCACAGGACGCCACGCCGTGCAGGACGGGAGGGGGGACGCTCCGCCTCCAGTTTTGGCCCAGACGCGAGCGACTCGCAGCAGCTCTGTGCACCCTCTGAGCGGTGGCCTCGTTCCGCGCCACCGTTGCACCGCGTATGTCTCCAAAAGTTGTACCATCCTCCCTCAATCGCACATAACAAGGAGCGGGGTGAAATACTGGTCTCGGTGCTCGGAACCAGCGTGCACCGACACGAAACCAGTCACTTCGTCAGAGGGCTCGTAATCAAAATGATTATGAAATGTACAAGATGCATGTTTCTCGATAAATGACAATCCCTGTCAGGTGCTCTGGCCGGTATTTTCTTTTTCAAATGGGCTGTCCGAAATGCCAACGGTCCACAAAATGACCTCGCGATGGCTTAATGTGACAACACCAACGAAAGGGCGAAAATTTGTCAATACTTACGTCGCGCGTAGTGGGGCCCGCAGGATTCTGCACAAGTCCCGGGGGGCCGAGGCCGAGTCTCAGATTCAAGATGGGCTGTTGTTACTGTCACTCTACCATGCAGAGTCTGAAGAGCTACTTGTGTAAACTGCCATGAAAACCTAACTGTACCGACGAACGGTTCTGACTGATGTCAGCTACAGCGTTATTGGCAGCCGTAAGATTCTCGCTGTCTGTCGGTGCCGAGTAGTTTCATGATTCGTGCATTGTTAAGATTTTTGTACAGTTTGTGATCTGTCCATGATTTGTATGTGTTTAGTAAAAAACAATCTTCGGTCAGTTTTAGGTTCTCACAAGGACGCTATCTGTGTTTTAAGGAGCTCACAATTAAAATATCCATGCGCATGCTCAATAAATTTTTCCACAAAGGTGTGGAGTTTTGAATTGGAATCGCCACCTTGAAGACCTTTCGGTGCAGTTCGCAGATCTACATTTCTGAAGGCCTAAATCCCTATTTTCTGAGCTAGAAGTCCGCGAGAATGGGAAGAGTATTTCAAGAACAGCATTTCCAGTTCACCTTGGCATTCATGACGTCATAATAACGCCATTCAAATCTTGCCATTTCATAAGCCATGCAACGATCAAGGCTGAGAAAGGTTAAATCGTCGAGTCGTTTGTATCTGGCGTTCTTCAGCACGATTCCAAGACATAACGCCATCAACTGGCTCTCAGTCAATGTTGTGCAACTACGATGGCGTGATCAAACAGTGACGCATTGATGAGCATATTTACTAAACAGAGAAATTGCGTTGTATAGAGCAGTGTTTTACATTCAGTGAGTTTATTTTATCCTGACTGACGCTTGGTTTAATATTTTCAAACACGGAATGACCCCTTTAAGCAAAGGGACAACGACGTTTCGCGAGTGAATACATCTCCAGCTAATCCATGCCGCAAACTTCTTTATACTACAGGCACTTCGCATTCTTCAGTATCGCACATCATGAACGCACAATTACTTGTTAACCTGGACTTTGCAATTACCGAACCGTTGAATAACTCATGGCTGCTGATTTACATTTAGACTTTTGTAAACCATTGTATTATACCGCAGGTTCAGACTTGTCTGAATAGTGCCGTTCTACAGCTGTTTTCTTAAAAAAGGGCTGTCTGATTGGCCAGAACGAAAGTGAAGTTCAAAAAGTTATGTGGATTTGCATATATGAATCTCGCATATTCGAAATATCGAGGCTATGCCAGGTTCTAAAGGACCTTTCTTTAGGACATGTTTGGTAGGGATATGTTTTCAGGCAACATTTCAGTGATATGTTGGGCTCTAAAGACATGAAGCTTCGACGAAATGCTCAGAGAAACTTGTGATTGAATTCTACAAAAATTCAGTGTTCCGGGGTACATTGTAGCAGCGTTATATAGCTCATCTTTTATCCTAGACGATCTTTCAGCAAAAATTTGAAGTGAATCTTTGATCAAGCAAACTTGTTCTTCTCAGCTTCAAAACGAGCAAAAGATCCCAGATAACCCAGGACACAGGTCGCCATGGTCCCAGATGACTTGGGACACCGTACCAAGATCCGATCCTAGGATCCATCTCGGGGATCGAGTCCATCTACTAATGGCCATGTTACAATCATTGGTCACAGCCATGGACATCGTAGAACCAAAACGCGGAGCCTATTGAAGGCACGCACCCGAACCTCCTGCCCCGCCCATAACCACGTGCACACCAGCGTGTGCCGCCCGGCAGGCGTGCGTCTGGCCACCTCCGGCAGCCGCCAGCCGGCGCCCGGCCGTCACGGGCGGCTGCGCCGATAACGGCTCCTGCGCGCCGCTGCTCGCGATCTGGCGCCGGGGCTGGGGCACCAGGAACGACGGCAATCATAGCTGAGGCCCCAGCGGTGCTCGGGGGCCGCCGACGTGGGGCGAGCAGGCAGAAGGCACGCGCCTTCCATCCGCTCCCGGACGGTGCGCGGAACTAGAGAACACCGAAGGAGACGTGGTTAAGGACGCTGCTAGGATTTAGGCCAGGCGGCGCGCCGTTCCGCACGCCGCGTGTGGAGATCTCACAGGGTTACCCATTTTATCAATCACAAGCGTGCGAGTCATACAGCCGATTTAAATATTGGCTGCGTTCATGGTCGCCATGGCTCATTGGTAATGACTGGCTGAAGGCGACTGTTCATTGGATATTGAGGCTTAAACATGACCGGGGTGAGCATCACAGGCTAAGAAAGTTGTGCCATTGCATAGCTGGAGACGCACCTGATGAATGGTGTGCACTGACAACTTTTCAAGCTCTTTGTTTGGTCTAGACATGTGCTTGATTCACCTGAGGGGTGGGGTGGGGGGGGGGGGGGGGGCGGGAGGGGGAAGGCGAAAGGACGATTCAAATCATAGCTGCATGATAAAAGCTAGCCGTATCATGACACTTATTTTTTAAAATGTGAGTTGATCAATCTTTGACCGACGGCATTATTTTTTTCGAGTTCTTAATCTGAATAACGAAAAAGATCGGAATCAAGGATCGAACGACTTGATTCCGATCAAAATATGAAGGCAGGAAACGTCGTGCTGAGAATAGGATATATGTCCTTCTCATGACTGTGGTGGTTGGTCCTGACATTAAGCAGTTATATAAGTGCTTGTGGGCCTGCTTCGCTAAACGACGGAGCTGACATCTTAAAAATGCATGTTGAGGACTGTCGTGTTCTTTGGAAGATTTGTGTTTGCACTATTCCGGGATACATTCAACATCATTGATAGAATATCCCGGTCGACCTGAGGTCTGGTGCTGCCATGCCTGATGGGAGCCGGGTGTGATGTGGTGACTTCCAGGGATGTATGTGGGTCATGGAAAACGAACTTCATCTGTCAACCAGTTTTTCGTGCAGCATCATGGACCAAATCGCCTACAACCTGCGTGGAAGTCGGACGGCGACTCCTCGGCTCCCCCCCCCCCCCGCCCTCTTTATGTATACGCGAGCGCTGTGAGGCGTTCGTTGCAGATACCTGAAAAAACATCGTATATGTTTCCAGAAGGTATCGTAAACCCATGGGGACAACATTCATTGAAGTCTGAGGTAAACGCCACCAACGCCCTGTCGCAAACCCAAATTTTCAAACTGTCCTCCCGGTCAGCGAAGCCAGGACGAAACAACTGAGAACAAAAGGCTACTGAAACGCCTGTGCAATGAGACGAGCAGCAGAGACAGGACACCGTCTGTGGTCAATGGAAGGACCTATTATCGCTTGATAAGGCGTGGCTAACGCGTTCACTGCACTGGCATGTTAATCCCTTGTGTAAACCATCGTGAGGCAGAATTTTTGACTCACAGGGCTCTGAAGGACATGACCCTGCTTACATGATCGGGTTATCACGTAGCGCATGTTTAATAGGTTTTGACCTACCAATGCGACGGCCCTTGATTATTTTCAAACTCAAGCCGCGAAGTTGCCTTCTTTTTTTAGGTTTTGCTGCGCAGTAAGCTTTAAGCAAGTCTCTGCTTTTGGTTTTATTTCTCACTCAAGAGCTACAATGGACGACTGATCCTGTTCGCAACGCTGCTTTGCGTGTTTTAATATGCTTCCAATCTGCTTTAGCGGATTTTGTAGCTCGGTGCCATTTGGGAGGGCAAGTGAAGTTAATGACCTGATGTCAGCTCTTCGACCACTCAGATCCGATCGGATTTGCCGCTCCTTATGCCTTACGCGAACTTCCACAGTTCGTTGCCGTTTCGTGCATTGATCGCCATGAACTGGTTTTATGTCACGGCTCCATCCCACTTTGGGAGAATCGCCGCCAGGATTTCGCCGCCCTTCAAACGAGAGGCTGGCCCCGACGCGCCGCTGCCAAAACCGACCCTTGTACGCTAAGTACCGGAGTACGTAAGTACCGTATTATTTGTTTGGCGCATGCCACTGCACTGTCATGTAGTCACCTGGTCGGAGCAGCTGTGCGCAGGACAACACCAGCGCTGCCCTGCTTCCTCTCAATGCACCCGTATTCCGGTTATCTCGGCAGCCGTCCCACTGCGGCCACAGCCCCCACGCGCAGACCACTCCCTGGGGCCCAGTCTGTCAGCAGGGCAGGCGGCAGGCATCCCGTGGCCGCCACCGTCGCGCCCGCGGCCGGTGCAGCGTGGCCGTCTTCGTCGTCGCGCCCGGCGGCCGTCTTCGCCCGCCAAGGACTTAGCTGATCATCCAGCTGGAATCTCATTTGGTCCACATGCAGTCGGGCTTCGGGAATTACGCGTCCAGCCGGCCGAAGAAGCCCGTCGTACCTGCTACAATGCATCTCCGTCATGGCTGTTTGGCTCCAGAATAGCTTACCATGACGCCTCCTACGGCGGACGTAACGCGGAAGCTTTCTAGACATCTGCCCGTGCGATACACGGCTGCTCCGCAACCTGAACATAAACTCGCATCGTTTTCGTTCTCAAACTACCATCTCTTGCCGTTGAAGTTAAGAGCAGGCAAGATTAAGCAAGGATTAAGCGTGTAACTCGCGCGGCAGGGGTGCGGCCTACAGGCGCAACTTTTCCCAAATGCTAGCTCACAGCTTGCTCCACCCTTGCCAGCTTGTGAAATGATTCGCAAAAGCCTAGCCTTCTACGATGCTGAACCCAGGTTAAATCATCGTTATTGATCTACTATGAAGGTGTTTTTTCTCAATGTTTCTTAATGTTGTGCCGGCACATAAAGTGCATCCAGTATACCTTGAGTGTCGACCTAGCAAGCTTACCCTATCGTCCTGTGTGGGATTGGTGAAGCAGTAATCCAAGATACCTGAGGTGTGAAGTTGCCTTTGATATCTTCTTACATTTGTGAATTTTAAAGATAATAATGTCATTTATAAATCACAGCGGGGAGAGAAGAGGAGGGGGAGAAAGTGGAGCTGTATCCCTCTCTAAATGTTCAAAAATTCTTCCCGTGTTTCTCGGAAAGAATAAACAGCGAAAGTTCGATAAGCAATGAACTAGGTTTTTCAAACTGACCGTGTCTACGGATGGCCTTGCGTGGTGGTACAGTCCACAAGTGATGGATTTTTTAACAGGCTCTCAGTCTTGGCGCTCCATCCTTAGTTTCTGCTGACAGGCTGATGCTCCAGGAATTGCTCACCGCAGCGTTTCTTCGACACGGGTGAGGGGTAGATGTCATAGCAAGAATCAAAAGAAGCGCTATTTTCGCCCATTTTCAAATACATGCGGTTAGCTTGGTTGTAAGCATGTGTCATTAAACTATGTAATTCAGAATGTTTTAAAAACTTGCTGTGCGCTGTTTCTCAATAGTTACATGATTTACTATATTTTATGGTTTTCAATAGGAAAGACACGTACGCAGTTTTTGTGACCCCGGTCCTGAAAGCTTCGTGGCATTTTAAAACTGATCATTCCAGATTTGGTGAATTTTGCTGCCGACCACACACGGAGCTATGTAAAATGGTGCGCCGCGAAAACAAAGCCGGCTATCATTATGCCATATGATTGATAATTTGCGTGGTGACCAACCTGAACCGAAACCGACCTGAACCAAAATTGCGAACAATTATCATTTTAATCAGGAAAGAATGAAACAATAATTTCAAGGTAACAATTAGAAAGTAAGTTGTGTAGCGGAGTAATAGTTCATTCCAACCTTTGCCACTACTGCTGCGACTCCACTTCTCTTTCTTTATTAGCATCCTTCACCTACGATAAGCAATTTAAGAATAACATTTTCGAAATGCAAAGCAAGTCGTAGAACGCGGGTTAACACTGTATTCAGGTAGTGGCAAACCGGCGTCACAGTGAGGCGAAGCTGAAAGCTGATGTCCGATTTCAGCAACCAAGACAGGGAAAGGCGTGAAACTAGCTGCACGAAATTCACTGACTGCTATGTGTTGAAATGTACTTACAAGCGGATTTCAAAATCGTGCTAACCAGAAGTGCGCCAGCAATCGACTGGAAAAGATTCAATGTTGCCGTTTCCGAATCCGATCTTGAATACGAGATGGTGAGGATTCAACGAGACATATTTGGCCGTGGAATTGCACTGGAATATAACGCTATTCATTTTGGTCCCCGCCCCCAAAAAACAACAACAAAAGCGCTGGGTCTTTCCGCGGTACTTTGGTCACAATTGCCAAAATTGTGTGGGTTTAAGCATCCAAAAATCACACAGAACATGAATTATGCTCGCAACGCCTCACCAGCCTGATAGTAAGTTTTTAGTGAGCTCTGTGAATTAGCGCGCCAAGGGCATATCTGTGGACCTCCACGTAGTTTTTGAATTATCACGAAAGGTTCTTTAGATCGCATTGATAGACCCCTTGACACCGGTTGATAAGGGTTCCGGCTCAAAGTGGTCAGTTCTTTGCATCTTCCGCATACCATAGTAGCTGGAAAGTCTGCTAGTGTTATCGCCTCGCTCGTCTCACGCCGCACGGCTCTCACGGCTTCTGCATGTTTAATGTATGTTCTACTTTCTTTGCTGAGAAAATTAAGCTCGGCTAACGCTGGTTCGAACATGGCTGCGCCAGCAGCAGGGTGATGTTATCAAGCAGTATGTATCCGCCCACATGAGTCGCAGCCGTTCAGTGCGGTGTATTTGAATCAGCTCAAATCAGCCTCGCAGCAAATTATTCTGGTAAGCAAGCTCTGATGTGTGCAATACAAATGTAGGCAAAATATATGGTTTCTAACGAATGTTGCTCAACATAACGACCCAGTGCAGCTCTGTGTATGCGTTACGTTGTCGCGAACGTGCAAGCATCCATTTTGCTAAGCCGTACGCAGGACTGCGCATGCGCAAGGCTCGCTTTGCGCATGAAACGAAAACAAAATTTGCTTACTTTCATTGAACATATAACTAGCACGCGGTAAAAACGCATCACAAAACCGACAGTTCATGAAAAGAGCTTGCCAGCGTGCATTTTTCGGGGCCATTTCAGTCACATGAGCGCTCACATTGGCTCGCGTAACGCCGCTCGACGCGGACCCAGCGGTGCGTATTCGAGCTGGAATTTTTCGGCACTTTCATGATAGATTGTTCTCACTCCTATGGGTAGTAAAACGCTGAACTTTCCGCATGATTGGTGACAGACCGTACTTCACAATATGCAGCTGAGTTTAACGCGCACTTGATCAAACTGTTAGCACTTCAGACAGACGTTTAACGTGGATGGGAGCCGGGACATCCACGAGTTCGGGAAGAATAAGTAGCCGGCCTTACTCAGCCTGAGCCGCTAGTTCAGGGCTCCGGCGGCCCGGGAAGCGATGGTGATCGGCCAGGCCCGTGCCGCCACCGCCGCGGAACCATGAGCTGTCCTGCTGTGTGGGCTGATGGGCTGATGTGGGTGCCGCTACGTAGGGAGTGTGACCCGCTGGGTCCGCGGTAGCGTCATGCGCGGACCGTAACCCGCTGTGGCCCGCAATGCCGCCATGTACGGACCGTGACCCGCTGTGGCTCGCAGTGCCGCCATGTACGGACCGTGACCCGCTGTGGCCCGCGGCGCCGCCATGCACGGACCGTGACCCGCTGGGTCCCGCGGCGCCGCCATGTACGGACCGTGACCCGCTGGGTCCCGCGGCGCCGCCATGTACGGACCGTGACCCGCTGGGTCCCGCGGTGGCGCCGTGTGGGTGGCCACCCGTGTGGGTGGCGGCGCCGCCGCGCCGCCGCCGTCGGAGTGCGTCTCCTACGTCATGGCCACAGACTATATAGGGGGCGGCTCGCACGTGCCCAGTGGTGACACGGCTGAGCGTGGAGGAGCAGACGCCGGCGCCCGGACACCGGCTCCAGACACCCGCGTCACGGACAGACAGTCGACCCCCAGCGTAAGTGACGAACGACCATGCCGTGGTTGGAGCACTCGTGAAATTGCAGCGGGGAGCTTGCACAAAAATCCTGTCCAAGCTCGGTAGCGTTCGGCGCATTGTTTGCATGTCGAACGCAGCATTCCAGATGGGTACGGATACATAACTCGATTGTATGACTCGACTCTGCATGATACAAAAATTTGATTAGCTTTAGATATTCGTGTTATTTAGAACATAACGGGCTTCTTTTTTTCTGTGTTACAAGTAATGTTATCCCTATAAGCAGCTTGTGAATGGGCTTGACGACCAGGGGATGAGGGAAAGGAGAGGTAGAGTACGTGTCCTTCTCAACCTTCCTGTAGGTGATGATCATTCAAATTTACAGAAAATGCAGCGGAGTTTTTTTGCGTGTTAAAACCCGTTCCTGCAAGCGATTGGCTAGGTAGTTGTGTTGCTGCCGTTTTGCTGTTGTTGCTGTTGCTGCAGAGGATGCTGTTGTTGCTGCGTTGCTGCGTTTTTCCGTTGCTGCGTTTTGCTGTCATAAGCACTGCAGACACTGCACAATATTATACCCTCAACCATGCACGATTATATGCTGAAGGCAGTCACAATTTTCACAAAATTATCTAACCTAGATATCACCGACACTGAGCAGCGTTGTTTTAACCCATCTGCTCGGGTGTTTTATAAATTTATGTCAAGCTACTTACCTTGTGACCTCAAATGATCAGTGCGTACTGATTGCAAAATGTCGCTTGAACTCTTAACCCCTTGCCATACTTGTGCCCCTTCGGTGCATCGGATATTCTTAGCGCTAATCCTGTTGACCAGGCGGGGCGCCGCAAGATGTTCGCGCCGCACGATGATGCGACGCGCCCGCCTCAGCCATGTCATGCCTCGCTGGCCAGCTGCCAGCACACCTTTCCTTGTCCATCAGGCTAAGCTTCAGCGGCCAAATCACGACTTCCTGACTCAGGACCTGGGACAATAACTAACGCTAGATGCAAATGCGACGGAAGTTTCATTACATAGCTGCACGAGTCTGATTTCAAACGAAGTGTTCCACATTTGTGTGGGACTTTGACCTGAAACAGCCATTTTGAGATTCTGGGCATCTGGGCAGTTCACAGCCCTGTCTTTTTTAAAACTTAAAACCCTATGGTTCCTGAGTTCAACGCCCGCGAACTTGGGTAAACTATCTCATGCAGAATACTTTAAGGTCGCCCAGACATGCATGGTGCCATAAAAACGCCACACGAGTTCTTCTACCTCGTTGGCCTTATAGCGCTCAAGGTCACAAAAAACATTATCATCAAGCTATGCGTACCCGGTGTACGTCAGCTGGATTTCTGGCATTACCGGGCTTCAGTTGGTCCTGATGATCAAGGTAATGCGTTTGAATGCAAGTTTCGAACGCTAAGCGCGCTTTGTGCTGTATAATACAGTAAGTTAGACAATGGTACGGGCTATGACAGAAATAAAACTGGGAATCGAATAACTTAGTGTAGTAGCGCTCTTCATGGATTTACTTGCAAGAACACCACGAGAAGTGGTGAAAACACGGGCACATGATCATGTTTGGGTTTTGGGAACATCACATCGTTTAACGTGGCACCTCTTGAGAAGTTGAAATATCCTAAGTGAGTCACCCCGTTCGCTATGATGTCAATGTCTCATAGCCATTTTAGGTGTCCCTCTCATGTCCCCCAAACGTTCCATGATGCACTCAAACGATGGCGTATTGAAATTACGTACGTTGTTCAGTGCATTTGCGAGGAACATTATTCACATAGATAATACGGCAGTAATAGCCTTATTCCACGGGGAAAACCAGAAGAATGGAGATATAGATGGGTTGATATTTCGGCAACATGCCTTCATGGAAGGAATAGCAGAAGACAACAACACTTCTGCTATTAGTTCGATAAAGGCATGTTGCCAAAATATTCGACCCATCTTTATCTCCATTCTCCTGGTTTTTCTCCGAGGATTAAGGCTATTACTACTGTCATGTCAATGGCAGCATTGAGGAGCATACCTACTTAACAGTGAAAGTTTGCTGTCTTAAACAGTCTTTTGTACTTAAAAGCATACCAGCGGTTACAGGTAGGCTTATTTTGTCACATCTGACGCTTGTCGCAAAATCCTCGATGTGGAACATTCCTTTCGGGAACTAATTACAGGTAGCGGGGTTTTTCCTCAGACTATTGACAGTGTTTCAGATGTAGCCAGGTTTAGACAGTGACAATCGGAGAAAATAATGTCCTCGATCATCATTATTATTTTCATCATTATTATTATTATTGCGAACCTTGGCGAAATCCAGCGAGTGGCTTTTCTAACGCCGCGTCGGTACAAATTACATGGATGAACACAGAAACAAGCAACACATGCAAATGAGACGCAGCGCCAGCGATACTAAGCAAGATACACATACGATGTTATATAACATAAGCGACTTGCGATACAATCAGCACCTGCACGTCATGGCCAGTTGGCCAATTTAGGTAAGTTCTCTGATGAAAGGCATTGCTTTGCCCTCGAACTCATGTAAGTTTTTGCACTGGCGTATGGCAGCAGGAAGGCGATTCCACGCCGTTACAGCTCGGTAGGGAAATGCTCTTTTCACGCACTCGAAGCGAGGGTGTTTTACAGCGCCCGTCTGTCGAACGGTTTCGTCTTCGGTGGCTCTGGTGTGCCGCTGAGATGCTTCAGATCGGCGCCTGGTCAGGTTACTGATAGCCCTTGGCCCATCAGGGCCAAGGGCTATCAGGGCCTTGGCCCATCAGGCACGTAAATGGCGCGATGCAAACATATGTAGTTGCGGTGGGTGGCAGTCTCGTCGAAATTGGGCCAATTTAGCTGTTTTCGGGATTCCGTGACGTGATCTCGTCTCCGTTTGCCGGCAACAATTCTAACCGCGAAGTTAATAGCCTTATCCAGGCACTGGCGCTCAACGGCTGTTGTCGGAGCCCATGCAGGTAAACAATAACTGACGTGAGGAAGACCAGTGACTCAACTGGGGACTTTATTGTGGAGCTGGGAAACACATGCCTAAGCTTGTTAATAGATGTGAGAGGCTGCAATGGCCATTGTATGAAAGTCATACGTCAGATGTCGAATGTTTCCCCGACTTGTGATCCATGGCAAAAGCACTCAGACACTATCATTGCGTTATGGAGACAATGTTTTGTGTTTTTAATCAGGACTAGAAAAAATAAGCATCTACTGATCATCAAAATATTTCCTGGCAGAACACAATCTGAGCCTATTTCTTAAACAAAGGATTATGTGAAGCAAAAGTGGCGGCTCTACAAATATATTATTTTGCATTCGCTTGCTGGGTAAGGCTCCGAATGCAGCTCACACAATCAAAATGGCCGCCTGGCTGCGCCTGCTTTCAAAATGTGAGATTATGTACCCATCAAATGCGTGGTGATGTCTACAGAAAAGTCCCCTAGATGTGGTGTTCGGTCGTTGTCCATGAAGGCTCAACGGTTATCCAAAACATGCGGCGCATAATGGTGGAACTCTACGTGCACCAAAACATTTGCAAAAATTGACTTTCTGTGCTCTAACTGACGCACAATTTTGTCACCATCACCAACAGCTACCGTTAGCTGACTCAGTCAATGTATTCATCTTTCGTTCCCGAAACGTGAGACGGATATCCTATCATGCAAGACAGTCATAAAAATTAACAAAAGTAACCGACCAACATGCTTAACAGCACACATTTTCATTCAAAACTGGCCGAAACTCTAAAAAAATCCTGTAACGATAGTTTACAAAGTCATCATATGATAACTGTAGGAGCCTGATGCCGTTGTAATTTATGCATAACTCGCACGGTTGCAAAAAAGTGCTCTCTTTATACCAAAAACCCCTATCCTATCTGCAATGTTTCCGCAATACGCATAGCACGCAGTTACATCCGCGCCGACACGTGGCAAACACAGAATAAATAACCTTTTGATTCCATTGTCTGCAAAACCTAAGTGCATAGATTTGAAGAGTCTCTTTGAAAATGTTGCATCTGGAAGACAAGTTATTATGCGTAGGCTCCTATGTCTTTGGCATCCCTGGACCATTTAACACCTGTGCATCGTGCCTGAGCCTTAGACTGCCTCGGCGATCTGTAGGTACTTCTCGGGGGGCAGGTTTGCGCTGACATTGAATTCATATATTTCCGGTTCCTGGCCGGATCAGGGCCTGTTGCCTTCATTCTGGGTTCTCTCCAGGACGTGCCGACAATTATGGCCACCTGGCGGTCACGGCCCGTCTGCTTTAATGGCCTCTTTCCAACCTGGGTCTAGTGCTATAGGCAGTGACCCGCCACTGGTCACCTTTGAGCCTCCTTAGACCTCTTGACTCTGAAAACGACTTTATCGCCCTTTTTGCCTTCTTTCTCAACAGCATATAGCCTTCGGCTCAGAATAATCTTGGTAACTTGGATAAAAGACGTCAGACAGCTGCACATCTCTTCTTTGATTTGTAACACTTTACATACATATATATATATATATATATATATATATATATATATATACATGCAGATGTGTGTGTGTACGAAGTGAAAAAAACGATTTTTTAAAGCATAGAATTAACGTTTTCGTGCCGAACGACATGCTATTATCAAACGCGCGGTCCCACGCCACTGTCTCCCTGAATCAGAACAACCGGATGTACCCCCACGACATAGATGAGAAGGGCTGCTTGGGGACCGTAGTACCAAACCGTCTCAGATAGCTTCAACTTCTAGAAACTGTTCTTGGCAGGCCAGAGGGCCGGAAAATCTCTGTTCAGAGATTACGGAATGATTAAATGCCTCCCATAACGTCTATGGCCCACAAGTTATCAAGTGTTGTTTCAGAGCAATCAGGATTCTGGTATCTGAAAACAGACCCGTAAAGCAATAGTTACGTCACACTTGTAGGTTAGAGTACCCACAAACTTACAGCAGGCTCCGAGGTGGCCAATGATTCTAGCCAGGCCATGGTGTCCAGAGGTTCTCAGATTGGTGACTCACATTCTAGAAACAGATTCCAGGATCCCGACTACGAAATTCCAAAGGTTGGAGGTCCAAGACGTCCACTCGGGTCAAAGCTCTCGGTGAGCCGAAATCCGCGATGGGCCATCGTCATAGTCAAATGACTCCGATCGGAATTTCTATGCATGCACCAAACTTTTCGAGAGACTTTACCATGGTAGAGAATCCTGGGACATTGAAAGGAATGATTTAGTATAGATGCAGTAAATGGAACGCGAATGCTCGGACTTCAGCAAAGTCCGGGCAAAGTAATGCGAAGTAATGTCAAGAGAGTCGGGGCTTGCTTTATCTTTATATCCCAGGATATCCTATCATTCATTCCAAGAGTATGGCGTGTTTGAGTCTTCTCCAAATTCCTGGAGTACTCGTGGTACACATTGCTGGTACCAAGTGCATTCTGACGCCGCAGCAACCGCCGAGGTAAGACACGCGCGACGGCACGTGTTTTGAAGACTGTGGCTCGGTGGGACTGGTAGATCACCGCCCTGGACTGTCTTTAATTTGCAACGATCCCACTAGCTGTAAAGCAAGTTACTTCACAATGAAAATGTGGGTTTGGAAGTACAATTATAATCGGTCGGTTATTGAGCCCCACAAGTTAAATTAAAATGCGAGGATGGAAGGCATGAAACGCCTTAAAACCTACACAGTTTTTTTTTTTACTTAGCCCGCACCCTCCTAAACGGGTTTTTTTCCTTTAGTGACCCACTAATGAAGGAGGACTCACTAGTAGAGAGCCCCTCGCTCATTACAGATCGGAAAGCTTCATGCGTCATGAGTCTTTCCACGAATCAGATAGGTCCAAGTGTCAGTGTATCAGTGTGTTGGAAGCCATGCACATGGTGGCTTTTACGGTTTCAGGTCAAGGGCGTTTTCAAGCTACATACAAATGCAATATAAATAGGCACGCAACAAGGTTACACAATAAATAATGCGACCAATGGTAAGCAAAATTATGTGAGCAATGATCAAAAAGTCAAGACAAGTCTATGGTATAGTACAAGTAGAAGTCCACCGAAAAGGTAGATGCAAACGCAACTTGCGATAGAACTTCAAATGACCATATCTTGATGCCTTGCGGCAATGGACTTTTGGTGACAAGCCTCAAGACGTAAGTGCTGTGGTAACCCGATATAATTTATTTTTAGATGTCCGTGGCCTCGATTTGGCTTGTGAGAGCGGAAACATTTGGCATGATCCGCGGCGCCAATAACGACCTGAGTCTATTGATTCCAGCAGCGCCAACAACGACTGTAGCGTCGCTAGCAGCGCCAACAATGACCATAGCGTCGCCAGCAGCGCCAATAACAACCTAGTCTACCAATCAGCAACTACGAGGATGCATTAATCTCTATAAGAACGTTCAATATCGGGGGCAGATATCCCTTGTTACCTGTTTTTACTCAGCTTCTTCTCTTCATCTGCCCTAACCAATAGCCATTCATTGGAATGACGAGTTCAGAGTTCAGATAAAGATGACGACTCCATAACTGTTATCATGGGTATAGTATAATATACCAGAGCGCATATGAGAGAGAAAGATAAACTGGTAAGCTATCAGTAAAGACCAAGCTGGCACAGAGCACGATTAAATATAATAGCAAGCGACATTCGTCTCTCCAGGCTACTGTTCGACATTAAACATATGTAAGTAGAACTTCTGTATTTGCCTGGAAGTTTTTCAGTGTATCCGGATAGACAGCCAACCGTTTCTTTTGGAAAATATGCCCGACTGAAGTGTCATCAACAGCGTGTGCATTTTATGGGACATATCTTTAAAAGTGTCATAGCAATTTGTAGTCGCCTTTACATTCGTATTGGTTTATTCCGTGTTCATTGCCGCGAGCGTAGTTTTACATGACATCACAGCACATAAGAGGGCAACACACGTCTAACACGCAAAAGCCCCAAAAGCGATTGAGGTGTAATAGACAAAACTTCACAGACTGGGTCAAAGAAAACAGATCAAGTGGAGCATGACTGGAGCATGACTTGCAAGTTGTGAAGATGCGATGCGATGCATCTGCCCACCAACTTTCAACATATCCGGCTGCTCACAGAATTCATGTAACGCAGCGTGCGAGGAAAACAGCTAACAGAATCCTTCGGGATTGTGGGTCAGCGTAACGATCGGCTGCCAACTCATGCGTCAGCAGATATTATGTGCTACGTGGGATTTGTTAACCGAAAAGTACATTTGACATGGTCAATGCTCATCTGATTTGTTTGTCCAAGACCACAAATCAATAACTGGTGCCAACAAAGCGCTTGTCGGAGAAGCCACAGTAATGAGAGCTATGAAGTACGACGGTTAAGCCATTGTAGCGCGCACCACGGAAAAGGCGTGGGCAGTGTCTTCCTTGGCTGTATGGGTTGGCAGTGGGATGTGGCCACATGAACGTATGCTCAAAGTCCATTTATCGGTGAGTTTTGACAGGTGTCTCTCCCATTTCACTTTAAAACATCATGGCTTTGGCCGCCACTAAGAAGCTTGAAATTTTGTCAAATTGGATCAATGGGGGTGCTCGTACAAAGGGGGTGGGGGTACAATGGAGCAACCCGTGCTCTGCCGTCCAAAGGTAAAATCCCATATGTTCATTTCTGGTCATTTTACGTTTTTATGTCATCTGATTCGTCTTCTCATACTGAGTTCGGACATTTAAAACAAAAGCTGAAATCTGCATAGGCTTTTTGATAAAAGAAAGGGCTAAAAGCTTGTGAAAATTTCAACCGATGGGCTTTATTACCAAATCCAGCATGAATAGGACATATCAGACGACATAAAACGTAAAACAGCCAATAATTAACACATGAGGTTTATGTTTGGAAGGCAGCCCTGGACGGAACAGCGCCGTATTTGAACCAGCATTTGTATTTTCGATCGTGTGGCTGTTTACAACGTGAGCGTGCATTGGCCTTCGCCCATCCTGAGGATGTTTAATGCACCCCATCACTCTCCCAAACCACTCATCAGATTTTATGAAACGTGTGCTGCTTAAGTTGATATGCCCTTATATACATGAGCTGCACGTTTAGCCTCCCGAAAGCTGGGACTGCTGAGCTATGACTTCGTTCTGACAAATTTGCGCCAGAAAATATGATGGACGATCAGTACGATTCGGTGCGTTCTCGGTGTTCAGGCCGCCAGTACAGTGGCGAGGATACAGAGGCAGGAGGCAGTGGCTACACTACGACTTTGGACACATAAGCACAAGCCGCTGGTGGGCGTATTAAAACTGGATGCAAAATGTTTGGCGCCACACATGTCCACCCAGCTTATGGAAGTTTCTGTGTCCCTGGTGTGCGCTTGTGTGGTTGTCTCTTCCAGCAGTTCTGTGTTTGCAAGTATAATGTGTTTTTGTCTGGTGATTATGGTGTAACATTGCATAGCACTACAGGACTGATGCCCTCATCCCTACGAAGGTTATTTAAGGTCAAGGTATAACCAATGGGTGGAACAGCGCGACACCTAACCTTTTCTAAGACAGTCACTTTCATTTAACGTTTTTGATTTTGCGTCCACCTTCGATTGCAGTCTTTTTTCCGAGTTCACGGTATTGCAAAATGCATGACATCAAAAGGTGGCTCTTCTCGTGCTTATGAGCGTAATGCCAGCATCATATGCACTGGCGCTGATCGAGCTTCGTCCCGGGCCCGCCGCGCCGTCCAAAGCCGGACCTGGTCTCCCTGTTGACGCCGTAACGTACACCAGCCGCCAGCGGAGTGCTACCTGTTGTCTCGGCCGGCATACTGAGCTACTCCGGCTCGGCGAGGTGGCATGTCAAAACAACGTCACCAGCATTGTGTATTAACTTTCGCCGGGCGGGGTATGCCACCACCCGGGGAATTTCTAACAGCACGGGAAACTGACAAGAGGCAACACCGTGAACTTCGGCATAGCTCATGATAGGTTCGCTGCGCATGTGCTGTTGACAAGTTTGATCCCGCATTACGTCACGTTTTTGAGTCACGCCATTATATGTGAAGGCTTGTAAGGCCATAGCTACATCAACAGCTGGTTATGCACCGTTCATTACCTGTAAACAGTACTTCTGGGCACAAAATCAGAATCAACTTGCACATCTTGGACACACGGGTCGTTTGTACCAATCGATGACATCAACAGGTCAATTAAAGCAGTCACCTGGGTATCAGATCCTGGGTGTAATTAATGATGGCATTGGACCCTTCATGATTTTTTTAGACGGTTGATAGCAGTGGATCTGATTCAGAACACAATCGTATTTCAAGTCGGTTGCAAAAGTGCATTCTAGCCCCCGAAAAGTTTTGCATATTTCCAAACCTTAAGATGAACGTGATCTTAAAAGTCAGTGGCTGGCATAAAAATTTCAAGCCGGACATGTCGGGTTCTTGGTCCGGTCCCAGCTGAACTTAGGACCAAATAACGGGAAGATGATAACCTACTGATACCCAACGCCGTCCGCGCCGCAAGTTGAAATAGCTCCTGCCTGGCGAACATTAACAGGATTGGATATTGCGAAAATTAAATAATGAAGCATTAGGAACGTGCTTAACACCTCCTGAATGTGCATGTAACTGGCTGGAACATCCATAAATCAGAAGCCTCAGAGGGTATGAGGTTATTACGCCTCGCGGACGTGTTGTTTCAGCTGAGGGCGGCTCCCCTCCCAGCACGTTATGCTTCGGTCGCGGCTATTTGCTTGGTAGTGCCAGGAGTGCCGCCTGATGGTGGAGGGATGCAAGAGGCGATTTACTTAAGTAATAGTGAATACAGCACAATCGAGGTCAGTTTGCGCGATTGCTGTGTGCGTGAAAAGTTAAGTCTGTGCTTCACAGGTGTTTTTCGCCATGCGGAACCATCCAGCCGTGAAACTTGGGATCTTCAGTTAGCGTCTAAGTGAAAGGAGACAAAAAAATCCAGGCTACAAATCACAAACATATAGAGACAACATAAAACGCACTGCATACTGCGGAAGTTCCGTCTCTAAAACACGAATAAATAACCACAACAATATAGCTGTCGGACGTAAGCACTCATGCAACGTCGAGTGGTGCATACCATGCTGTTGTTCACCGAATTTGCAGTTATTTCCCCGGTGAAAATTGTGTAACGACTTTTTCATTGTACGCGGACATTGCAATGCTTCATATATCTCGCTATACAGAAGCTTGCAATGATATGGATTTTAAAGCCTGAGACTTTGAACTCAGCATGAGTTGTACATTGGAAGGATCACTCATGCTTCGCTAAAAGAGCAACCATTCACACAGCGGAAACATTCTTCCTTTGCCGCCATCTTTCAGAATAGGCGCGTAGATTCACGTATGAGCTAGAAGCGTCCTGGAATTAAGTTCTTGAAAAACATCATGGATTGAAAAATCCAAAGGAGCATACCACGTAACGAAGGTCTGCTTCAAAATATAAAGCCCATCTCTGTTTGAGTACACGATCCCCACGTAACTATGCCGTGTGTTTAGAGTCGCTCTGACTCTGAGGCGTCAGTCATGGCTTGTGGCTCAGCGCCTACCGCCCGAGGCGTCAGCCGGGGTTTGCGGCTCAGCGCCTACCTCACGAGGCGTCAGCCGTGGCTTGTGGTTCAGCGCCTACCTCCCGAGGCGTCAGCCGTGGCTTGCGGTTCAGCGCCCACCGCCCGAGGCGTCAGCCGTGGCTTGCGGCTCAGCGCCTGCCGCCCGAGGCGTCAGCCGGGGCTTGCGGCTCAGCGCCTACCTCCCGAGGCGTCAGCCGTGGCTTGTGGCTCAGCGCCTACCGCCCGAGGCGTTAGCCGTGGCCTGCGGCTCAGCGCCCACCGCCCGAGGCGTCAGCCGGGGCTTGCGGTTCAGCGCCTACCGCCCGAGGCGTCAGCCGTGGCTTGCGGCTCAGCGCCTGCCGCCCGAGGCGTCAGCCGGGGCTTGTGGCTCAGCGCCCACCGCCCGAGGCGTCAGCCGTGGCTTGCGGCTCAGCGCCTACCTCCCGAGGCGTCAGCCGGGGCTTGTGGTTCAGCGCCTACCTCCCGAGGCGTCAGCCGTGGCTTGTGGTTCAGCGCCTACCTCCCGAGGCGTCAGCCGTGGCTTGTGGTTTAGCGCCTACCTCCCGAGGCGTCAGCCGTGGCTTGTGGTTCAGCGCCTACCTCCCGAGGCGTCAGCCGTGGCTTGTGGTTCAGCGCCTACCGCCCGAGGCGTCAGCCGTGGCTTGCGGCTCAGCGCCTACCGCCCGAGGCGTCAGCCGTGGCTTGCGGCTCAGCGCCTACCTCCCGAGGCGTCAGCCGTGGCTTGTGGCTCAGCGCCTACCGCCCGAGGCGTCAGCCGTGGCTTGCGGCTCAGCGCCCACCGCCCGAGGCGTCAGCCGGGGCTTGCGGCTCAGCGCCTACCTCCCGAGGCGTCAGCCGTGGCTTGCGGCTCAGCGCCTACCGCCCGAGGCGTCAGCCGTGGCTTGCGGCTCAGCGCCTACCTCCCGAGGCGTCAGCCGGGGCTTGCGGCTCAGCGCCTACCGCCCGGTGCGAAGCGCGGCTAGCCTTCGAAAAGCCATATTGACGCGTTTCCACTGACGTCCAATAACTTCTTTTTGAGTCAATTTGTGTTGCTTACATATTCGCAAAAAAAAAGTATGAGATCTATGGAGATTTGCGGAACTGCAGAATACGGCGTTTTACCAACCCTCTTCCACCCATTCACAGGCCTCGTATCAAACCATATTTTCTTAAAAGGTTCAATCCAGCTCTTCTCTGGTTTTACCTATCTTATCGCTAAACGGTCCCAGTTAGAGCGGTAGGCTTTCGCGACGTTTCGCAACTATCAATTAGGTATGTTCTGATAGCAATTTGACGCCCGTCATTGCCTAGGGCCGGCTTAAGGTGTAATTTATGAGATGTATGTCACAACATGTCGCGGTCGGGTCTTCGACATTCCTTGGCCAAGTACTTCCCTACTATTGAAAATGGATGGCCTTCTTACATAGGTTTCCGTAGTAAAACACATCAAAATTATAAATTGCCACGTTTGTTAAATAAGGATATGTATGTGCCGTATTCATGTTATAAGTTTGCTTGATGTACACAATTTTGTTAGTAGTTTCGTTTCGTTTTCCGTGCTGAAACCCTCATCGTATGACAGTTGTTAGCTTGTTACTAGCCGTGCATTTTATGTCGAATACAAAACATTACAGATGTGGATGAGCGCGAGACATGCTCGAAATCCGGGAAAGGTGTGGGTCACATGCACAGATTTCAGTGTGGGCACAGCTTTGACCGGGTTACCATGCCTGCCTGCCACAAAATGCCTGTAATATCTCAGCGGAGCTCATGTGATGCAGAGTAGTATATTTCAGGACGCTGGGTGGTTTTAAGTACTTAGGTGTTGAGAGATAACAGCAGCAGTGAGAATTTTTGACATACGTATCGGATATGCGCTCTACCCCAACAAGTCAGTACATGCTGTATCTGTTATGAGGCTCGTGTGCTCGTGAGCTCGTGCGCTAGAGGCTCGTGTGCTGTGCTGTGCTGACACTCGATGCGCCGAGCGATAATAGGAGGGGTTATTTCGTTGGCTGTCGGAAGAATTAACACATTGCATTGACTTAGATAATAACCTAAAGGTGTCTCGGATTTGCGTGCCAAAAATTGTTTGGTTGATGGAAACATGTGGAAAGTTGAGACCCGCCTTTCTAATTCATTTGCTTTTTGTCGTTCTGGCCTAATCAGGTACCCGATGAGAGGCAGGTATCAACTGGCGGCACTTCCATTAAGTAAATATTACAGTACAGCACGCTGCGACGAAAGCCAAGGCACACGAGTGGTAAGATTTCCGGTGTTCATGATTTTTGCCAGGCAAAAGCTAACCCTGCCTAAAATAGTGAATGTGCTGGAGAGCACAGTTTCTGAGGTGGTTTAAAGTGCCCTTCCAAACACCTCACGTTTTGTATCATCGCTGCAGCACATCGATCCTGAACGGCAGCACGGATACTCTGGTCAAAACCAGTTTGCATACGCCGGCGTCTCGCAGCCTGACAGCTGACCGTTCGCTTCACTCGAGTCTGGCTCTCACCGGTGACTGCTAGGCTGGCTCTCACCGGTGACCTTACTAGGCTGGCTCTCACCGGTGACCTTGCTAGGCTGGCTCTTACCGGTGACCTCGCTTGAGGTTGACCGTCATTGGTGGTCAGGAGTGGTCAAAGTGTACTTTTTGTCGCCGACCAAATTTTTGGAGGCAAACTGTCACCAGTAGCGTAATGTGATACCATATGACAACATGGTCATTAAGTTCATGCCCAGGAGCGTCCTCAGTAATCAGCCTATCACCGAAAGTCTCTTTCATCACAGCAATTTTCAATATCATGCATATAAACGACACGTTCAGGCATACGCTGCCTTAAACATATGTCAAGATAAGTGCTGCTGCTAGGAAAGCAGGCGCACCTGCCCTAGACTAGTGGGGCCTCATGTTTAAACTCAATCTTTGGCTGGATATGCTTTCCTCGACCGCAAACAAACAGCGAAGGGCCTTAATAGCCATGGCAGCAGAATGCATGGCAGATTCCGAACCAGTAGCAAACGGCAGTGGGAATGACGTCAGATATAGGGGTCCCTACGAGGCCATGCCCCCTTATAAAAATCTCGTTTGTGCTTCGAGCCCCATCTCAGTCGTCATCAAACTACCATCAAACGTCATCCATCGTACGTTTGGCATGCTCCAAGTCTGGTGCGACATGTTTTGACTGGTGGGCGCCTTTCGCCGCGCCCCGACATCTAAATTGCATCGAAATTTGTCAACAACTTCACAGCAGGCGGATAGCTCTTTCTGAACAAGTTAATCACCCTGACAGGAGGGGGAGGGCGGGCGATGCGCCATCCCCTCCCCCCCATACGGTTTCCCGAGCATACCAATGCGGCATATTGTGCGGTCCTGCTCAAATCTTTGGCAGCCTCTTGGCCATCTTTTGTACGCATGCTGACACCGAAAAAGTGTTCCTAGCAATTATGGTTTCACAGAAAAGCTGTTTTTCGACCATTGCGAGACGATTCAAGGCCGGCAGGTGCCGCGGGGGGCAAGCGACGATTCTGCGGACCCTGCGCGGGGGGTTGGCACTGTTACATGAACGAAATCTCACATGATGAATATAGGCTCCAAACAGGTAAAACTACATGCCATTGTACTAAAAAATAAACAAGGGACCTCTTTATGTTCCATGCCGCTTAATTGTATGGTTTCGTATATATGAATATGCAAAGCTGATGTTTGGTGTTCAGGAAAATGACCTTCGACTTGGTCTAGTGGGTCAGTTAACAACAGGAGGCTTCGTACCAAACGCGAAATCTCGCTAAAGGCAGTTCACTGTTTGTTTGTTTTGTTGCGAGGCTTTACCTTTTTTAGTTTGCAAACGTAAGAGAATCCCCTTCCACCAATCCGCATCACAAAAACCGGCGTAGGATTAAAGTTGTTGGCTGCCATCCTTTTTTATTTATCTGATATACATTGGTGTAAAAATAAGCATTTCAGATCACCAAAACATTAACTGCTACAGCAGAAACATTGTTAGAGATTCAAACAGCTGGCCAAAAATTGTTTTTGCATGCAAGTAGCATGCAAATCTAAGATTATCTGTGATGTCTGTCATGCACAATGCAGGTGTGTTAATTAAAATTAATTTCTGGGGCACTACCGAATATCTACGTTGAGTTGCGCTCCCCTCAATGCTGATTCCCTTTCCCCCAGCCAACATTTCTAGCTGAAAAATTACAAAAAAAGTAGGAGAGAAATCTAACTACAACACAAAACCACCCTCTCTGGACTTAATTTATTGACCATGATCCATGGTCTGCTCTATCTTCACATAATCATGCATAAAAAACTGACGCTCCTGTCATAATGTCAACACTTCACAAACCACCTAAATTTTTACTGTCAATGTATACTACATGTAAGGTAGGCTGTCTGTCTTCACAGCCTGTACTTAAATGTATGCAGTGATTATGCTAATGGTTCCATCAGTACAGTTCTACAATTCATTGGTAGCAAAAAGACCAATGAAACATGCCATGTTTGCATCCATACAATGCCATGCTCACAAGTGCACAGAAAATATGCACACGAATGACCACTGCAGAAGAAATGACTTCCAGATCTTTCCTGTTACAGCACGGGTGCTAGCATCGGGAAATAGCCAGCATTGTCCTCAGAGACAACCAATTACCAACCTTTCACTGACCTCATAGGACAGTTGGGCCACAATACCATAAAACCTCCTGCGACTTGAAGTAAAATTCTTGGCCAAGTGGGAGGCGACAGTGAAACCTGTACCCCTCCCCCCCCCTTTCATTACGTTACCACTCCACTCCTCGCTTGCATTGCCTCTCATGGCCTACATCATTGGGTATCATATAAGTTTCCAGCAACCAAGATTCATGTTATCAAAGGTTGAACTGTGAATAATTGTTTAAAAGCTGTCAAAACATTGATGAAATAATTGCATTTCAGGCAGGGGCATAGTTTTTGAAGATAGGTTAGGGAGCAATGAAAAATTATGCAATATTTCCCAAAATATGGATGTCTGCCGGATAAGCACACTTTTTCACAAACTTAAGGGGAGGGATGGAGCTCTGAACCGAGTAGGAAGTAGGAACATCCCTGATTTAAAGATCTATGTGACTGGTAACCATTCTCAATCAGGACAAGCACAAAAGTGGCATAAATTGCTATTTTATAATTATTATCACCTCCTTTTATTCTCCCTCATAAGGAGTGCCATCAGGCTTCAACATCAAATATACGGTTCTTTGAAAGGGAAGAAGGCTGGCCGCTTGTGACTGCTTCACTGAGTTAACAGGCTTTTCGGTGTCTTGGAAAGGCGGTTTGCACAATCACAGGTACATTTCTACCTTGATTTGATGATCCCGCCGACTTACCCCAAACTGTCAACGCCTCTCGTCGCTGAGGACAAGATGCTGAATCGCAGCACAGCGAACGAAGTAAACAAGAAATTCAACGCTAGGAGGGTATTCATGACACTGTGCTGCAAATGCCTCTTGCAAAGATGCAGTGCATTGAAGATCACCGCCCCGCTCATATCAGTCGCATGTCAACAATTAAAACACGCCCCTACGGCCAGGTGAATCTCCATATCTAGATCGTTTTCAGTACCTTATACTGTCTAGTTTGGGGCACTAAGAGTCGGCTGTTAAAAACGGCGAATCGGCCGACCGGCCGGGCCACTGGAATACACTGATTTGTCGCCGACCTGTCACTGAGTCAGCCGACCAACTAAAAATCATAAGATATTTTTGTCGCCGGGTTGGAATGAAACCTACAAAGATGCCAGGGTGCCGTAGAATACGGTAAAGAGTCTTTACAGAAAGCGTTCGTGTTGTGCGACGAAAGTTATCACCATGGAGGCAAAATATCTATGTATGGAGACCTCATGTTATGTTTTGCATAGGGTGCTGTTTTTTCGTCTTGGTCGTCACCAAAATTTGCTGTCCAAAAACATTTTTGACACCAAGTTTCGCGTGAATACGTGCATTTTTGTCGCCGACCTTATCCACCAGGTCGGCAGGTTTTGTCACCCCTGCCGGTGACTTTGGTTGAGGTTAGCTGTCACCGGTGGTTTTGCTCGAGGTTGGCTCTCAGTGATGGCCTGGCTCAAGACTGGCTCTCACCGTTGGCTTCGCTCGAGGCCGACTCTCACCGGCGGCTTTGCTCGAGGTTGACTCTCGTCGGTGGCTTTGCTAGAGGCTGGCTCTCACCGGTGGCTACGCTCGGGACTGGCTCTCACCGGTGGCTTCTATCGAGGTTGGCTCTGTCGCGCCAAAATCGGCCCGTCCCAATCCCCAGCCAGGAAGCCCCAGCCAGTTCAACTGGACAGGCATCAAGTGTTCAACTCCGCACGATTTTAGCTTATCTTCGTGTCAAATATTCATAAGCATTGCAATTTGAGTTAAAAGATCTGTCTAAAACACCCGCGTGCTGGTGCATGAAAAGGAATTCTGTGATGCCTCACTTGAGAAGTTAATGTAGTTTGCCCGAATGCAGCCTGTGATGTATGTTGGGTCTTTGAGAAAAATCAGTTGGAACCAAGTGAAGGAACCAATTGAGGTTTTTCTGAGTGATTGAAACATTTTCAATCCGCAAAGCATATTCATGCGCAGAAGGAAGCAGAAGTAAACCACCACAATTAGGCGAACCGTAACCGGTGGAAAAGAACAGCAATTTATTTGCGCAGCACAACGAAATTATTCATTATAAGAATTTAAATTCCCATGATGACAGCGAACTGATGATCTCGTTGTTATTTCTGTTGTAACATATTTAACTCACGGCATTAAGGCTATTCAAGATCATAATGCATTCATCAAAAATATGCAAACTCCCTCATCATAATAAAATAAATCATTTGTAGGCAGATAATAGGCAGATTGTTTGGCTTGTTATATACTTAATTTGTGTGACTCCTGTAATGATAACGCTACTGTTATCGCATTTGAACTGTGCTCTAAACTAGGAAGGAATAGACATGCTCCTGGATTTACCTCTGGGGTTTTTACATTAGTCTGCATTCATGTACATATTGTCAACAAATAAAAACACTTGTTATCAATCATTGGTACTTGGTTGAGAGCAACTGTCTCTCATTTGTAAGTGGGATTACCAGCCATGTGGAACAAACCTTATGAATGCACGCTTTTGTGGAATTGACCTTAGTTTGTCCCCAAAACATTCTACTTGTCCGCACCAACGACGAGATCGACTATACAGTTGCCAGCTGCGCGGGAGTTGTGACTTCGAGACTGCGGTAGCTCGGAGTCGGGACGGAAGCGGAAGCAATAGCACAAAGCTGCAAACTGAGAGACAATCAAAACCTGCCCCTCAGCTGTACTGTTCAATGGAGATTGCTGCTCTCCAAGTTTTTAGAAATCTGGACACCCGCTAGGTGCGGTGCGCTCATCGCGACCGCAAGAACACTTTTGTCAAATTCGTCCTGAGCGTCTCAAATTTCCTCATTTCAAACAGCCATTGTCCCAGAGTTTTCTCCAGATGCAGGTCGGATCAGATGTCATGCTTACGAATAAAGGATCATAGTTTCTTAAATAAGGTTGTCTTTGGTCCAAACCACCTAAGGCGGCACTAATGGTTCACCGGCATCAGACTGGTAATAGCGTTGTCTTACAACAAATTTGCATGAGAGTTTTCATGATAGTAGGTCCACAAGAACGCCCTGTTTAAAAGACCCGAATCGAGCGGAGGCCTGGGTACTTTGGCTTCATGGCTTCAATGCAACCAATACACGAGCCGACAGCAGCTCCAACGCTTAGCCGCACCACGCGGGCAGCACATTCGGTGGGCTGTTCATAGCTCAAACTGATTGGTTAGCCGGCGTTAGTCCTGTTGTTACGGCTATGCTTGAAGTGAAATAGACTTAAAGCGCCTTGAAGTTGTTATCATGCTCGGAATTAAATCAAAATAAGAAGCTTTCTGCACGCGTGGCCCATTTACACCTTCAGTGCCATGCACAGCGGTGTGTAGTTGCACGTTGTGCACGCAAACCCAACCGCACAAACACCAATGGTCACGGGCGTTCTCAGACTTCGATTTCATCAGCGTGCCGCTCTCATTCCCTCCTCACATCACCCATCGTAAATGGCCGCCGAGAACTGCGGCTGTAAATGATGCAAGTGGCGGGCCGGGGATCCGCGGGGCTGGGCGATCGATCGGAGCCCGGCTGTCAGCTGTCAGCACAGGGCTTAGCCCCCACAGACTTGCCGATGAGGAGCGTTCACCGGTCCTCTTGGCATGCCCGCACCCGTCCGGTATCTCGCATGGTCATAGCCGTACCCGTCCCATGTATCGCATGGTCGTACCCTCTCCCACCCTCTGCCTTTGGAATTGAGCCGTCACTCGCGCATCAACCGTGCGTTTGCCATTCTTCCAAGTGCTGTATAGAAAGAGCATGAATGCATTTATAAGCGAAATAGGTTTTACATGATGTTTTTCTCTTTCTTGTGTTAAATTGTATCATACATTATAACTTCATTCTACATAATCACAGTCAGCGGCGAGTAACACTCGCGAACTATCCCACTGAGCCTGCAGTTCTCAATATACAGCGCAATTCACTTGGCAGCGGGATTTGCTCAGTGATAGGACTTAAACAATCCAAAATTTCACTCATATTTCCGCAGCTGGCACATATACTTACGGCCTTGAGCTCATGTGTCCTCGGATAAAATGTGAATGCATGGATTGGCTACGAATGAAACCTACTGCTAGCTTGCCTCAACTTTCGGCCATGGTAATAATATCACAATCCTTGTTTATAGTGGCCATGCCCAATTTGGAAGGGTCTAATATGCAATTGTCACGTAACTGAGCCAATTTTTTCACGACGCACCGGCATATAAATCTCAATAATAATGCGCTAGCAAGTAGCATTCATTCGCTTAATACCCTGTTAATCTGGTTTCATATGCATGCCATTAATATGCATTCATTCGTGTTATGGTTACTCGCGCTGATGTTATGACATCAATATCGAACAGTTTTACGCGAGCTACACGACGCCGCTTTCTGCAGGCCTTGAGCTATATAGTTTGTAAGGCCAAAGGAAGGAAAGCTGTCGGAAACTCTTGCCAGACGAGAAGAAAAACTCCTGGCAAGCGAGCGTGGACCGGTTTATTGAAATAACATTATTTTTAAACTAACTAATCGAGCGAAATGTATGCACTGACGGGCTTTCGTCATGCCGCACGGTTGACTCGGATTCCGTTGGAGAGAATTCAGTGGGAGAGTGGAGAGAATCGTGTCGCAATTCCTTGGTGGTAATATGGTCCGGGTATTCACACATTCAACATCAAGACTATTAAATCAGACTCAAGCCATTTTCACCGGTGAGAGCTGTATGCTCGCTTGAATTGAATTAGATGCCGGCAGATAACGGACCCAGGGGAAACAGGCAGGCTAGTTCTGCGGGAGCCTATCCAGGATGTTATAGTCAGGATGACTCAATGCATATTTCACCTGGAGAAAGATGCCCTTTACATGAAGTGCGGATCATGTACTTAATCTCAAGGGGGCCGGGCGTATGGCGGTATGACTGACGCGCGCAGCGGTATATGTCAGTCACAGTGCCATAGCAATCATGGCTTTCATTTGGGGGTGTTGCCGGCCGTATTTCACGTGTCAGCCCTGCCGGAGTGCGCAAGCCATGCAGCGACGAGAGGAGCCGCCCGAATGAGAGCCTCTACCAGTCAGCCGCCTGCCAGCCTCAGACCACTCCTGACCGCCAGCCTCGGAGTACTCTTGACCGCCAGCCTCTGGCGACCCATGACCGTCAGCCTCAGACCACTCCTGACCGCCAGTCTCGGAGTACTCTTGACCGCCAGCCTCTGGCTACCCCTGACCGCCAGCCTCAGACCACTTTCGACCGCCAGCCTCAGGCCACTCCTGACCGCCGGCCTCGGAGTACTCTTGACTGCCAGCCTCGGAGCACTCCTTATCGCCAACCTAGAACCGTTTCTGACCGCCAGCCTCAAACCGCTTCTAACCGCCAGCCTCGGACCACCCCTGCCCGCCAGCCTTGGACCACCCCTGACCACCAGTTTCCCGGTCTTCCAAGTTACTAAAATCGCGAGGTGGCTACGGAGCGCAGCGCGATGCACTCCAATAGATCAACTGCTACCGATCTCTCAAGTGTGCCCGCGTTGTCCCAGTGCCAGGGCGGCATGACACGATGGATTGCAAGATTCTTGCGAAGGTGTCTGAGGGAACATAAAAGGTCCGTTATCTGCCCTGTCCCTGCCCCGTTGCCAGTTAAGCACGTGAGAGTCCAGACCCAGCCGCACCTTGTTGGCCCATGAACAGCGAACGGTCATTTGGACGCAGATCAGTCTCAGTGGCCCGGACGTGAGGTCCCCGTGCTGTGCCCGTCCGTGCCGGCCTATCGGCCGACAGCGATCGGGGGCATGATATGGAGCGAGAGATCGTGGCCGCCTGACCACCTCCACGGCCGCCGCACGAGTCGCACGCCTTCGTGGCCGGGCCGCTGTTTGGCATTCCACCTCCGCACGGCTCGGCGGAGGATTCACCGTAAATTGCGGACTGATTCTGCTGCGAGAGTTGACATGTGACTCGTCGTGTCGAGCGCGGGTGCAACACAGGTGGACCGCGCTGCGCCCGTTGTCGCGCCGCTGCTCGGCTCGCCTTCCCGGCGGGCTCGTGGCGGGTAACCGCAGCCTTCCAGGCGGATCCATCACCTGTAATCGCGTTAGTGATTGACGTCTGACTGGTTACGGAGCGGTGTCGGAAGGAAGTCCTCGGTAAGTCAGTTAGGCGAGGTCGCTGGCCCGGTCCCTCGGTGCGTGACACGGTCGCTCCCACGGGCCGGAGCTCTGGACCTGCCACCGCGTCAGGTCGGCCAGACACGCGTCGCTGGCGGGAGCCCGTGTGGATTATGTTTTGCCCTTGGTTGGATGGGAGAATCCCGAGCTAAATTCCTTATTCCAGTCAGTTCATGAGTATGTCGACTTGTCACTGCCAGTTGCAGCGTAAGCAGTGTTACTCTCCAGCGGCGAACTTATCCAATACGAATACCACATTTATGCCAGTACTGGATAGTTCTGGAAATATTGCTCCTATCGTATACTGAGATCTCGCTGCGGAAAATACTTTGTCTGGGAACCAAACCTCGCGGTACAAAATGGGATTTACAGGTATCATATTTTCTTATTTCGAAACTTGGAACCACAAAAAGGTGCGGAAATATGGAGCAGCTGAATTTGGAATATCCTAACACGTTTGTTGAAAATTTGTAGACATCACGTATCACATCGAGGTCCTATTGGTCATGGTCAAAGCGATTGCATTTTGCGCTCACATGGTCCACTGGGCGCATAACTGAGCTCGTTATGCAGGACGGTGTAATGACACGCGTTTGGCGTAGGTTGTATATTTTTTAGCATTTCTCTGCATTGATTAACTCATAGTGTCATGACAGTACAGCGCGACCTATAAAAGATAAAGAAGCGGTTGCCATCATACGACCCCTAAGAAGACAGGGATCACAAACACAGAGACAAATGCTGCCTGTGAGACCTCTTGTCGGGCGAAAAGGCGAGCAAAACGCTTGCTCGAGGAATGCTGCGATATCGGCACGGGGCCGCGAAACATCAGGCAGCCTGATATTCCGATCGAAGCCAGTATTGAAAGGCATCTGAACAACACATTTATAATAACAAAAGAGATCGCCTCTGCCCTTACACGGTGTCCAGAAAGGCACGTCCGTAGCACCTCTCCGACCCGATCTCTGAAGCACGAGATGCTGTCCATGTTGATGTCTGTTTGCGCGGAGCGGAGCGCGCCCTTTGGTTTACGGCCCAGGGCGGCGCCTCGGGCGATGGACGATGGCGCCCCGGCCGGACTACCGACGGGCCGGCGCCGCGGCGACCGGCAACCGCACCCGCGGGGCTTCGATGACACACCGCTGCTGGGGGTCACCGGCGGCACGCGAGTCGGGAGAGGGGCCGAGCTGACCATGCAGCTCTGCCGTGACCTAGTGATGTTTTTTTTATGCCAGCGCTTCAGTGCCAGGAAAGTTGAAAAAGTTTTTTATCCGGAGACATTTTGTTGCACAAATTTCGACCGCACTCACGTAACACTTCCCACTCAGCCAAGCTACGTCAGGTTTGAAATACACACGCAGTCGGCGGCATATACGGAGGCCTATGCACACGCATCTTGCACACTGTAAAATCACCATCCCGACCACATAACTGGTAAGGACAAACCATCCGAGTCATAAAAATTATCATGGTTACCGTACTCAATCATACAATTAATCGAATTAACCATTCCCTAGGTAAAATAAAATCAACAACAAACAACACCTGTGCGATCTCGGGCGCAGTGTGCAATAGATACACCTGAAACACGGGCGGTTTGTTTTGGCGCTTTGTATCCAGTTGCTTGCTAACTTCATTCCGGAATACAACCGCATACGCGGCATGAACATATCACAGTCAAACGTAAAACGTGGTGCTTTTTCTAACGATTTACAGTCGTTGTATACTTGCCCGTGGTTTACCCTTGAACTGTCGACAATGTTATGTAAAAGCTTTGCAAAGACACCTGTCTTAACCTTTATCGAGAAAAGCTTTGGTTTGGAAGAGCAGTACGCGAACGACCGACCTTCTGCCAAGACCTGTATGTCAAACGTAAAGGAAAAAACAGCTTTTTGATTTTCTGAGAGTTAAAATCATTAAGAATGCAAAGAAAACGAGCGAGCTTGATTGCGACGGGGGATTGGAGGCACTAACACAGACCATGGTACCTTGGCCTTACGGAACGCTGACAGCAGTTGAACGCGCTTGCACACTCCTGGTAAAATCACTGCCTGCCGCAGAAAATGAGGAATGTCTCTGCTGCCTTACGAACTCCGTTCCATTTGGGTATGACAAGGCTGGAGTGCATGTCTTTCAAGTTCAGACGGTGGTAAGATAGAATAAGAACTCATTTTCGTAAAAAACGTTCCTTGAAGAGGGAATAAGTGCCCACGACTTAGAATCTTGGACCAACTGCAGTAACACAAAAAACATGCCGATAAAAATCTGACTAACCTAGATCAAGCTAACAGAGCGCTTCTACTGAGCACTTGCACTTTGGAAACAATCTTCATACGTCTTCATGCCATGTTGTTTGTCGCGCAGTACGATTGTAACAGTTTTCTCATTTTGGGGGGCAGTTCTTGACCGAATAGGCTCAGAAAAACAGGCATGTGAGGAAGGCGACGATGTTTCTCTAGCTTGTCAACCATCACTTTAGGCTAAAACGGTCTTTCTCTAGCTGGTCACATAATATCATAAGGCGGATTAGGATCACCGTACGTTAAGGGCCTGATGTTGCCGGAAAGATCGTGACGAGTAGCAGCAGCGTTGAGAGCGAAACGCTTACACCCTGAACATTATGACATGCAAGGCCTCAATTACTGATTTAACGAGATCCTGACGTGGGATAAACAGAACTGTATTTGTCGCTTTTACCAATCGTCTTACAGAAAAGCATTTCAAAAAGGGCAGAGAGAACATTTATCGAACAAAAAGCATTCAGAACAACTATAGACGGAAGGAAGTGATCGCTGAGACGGATACGTTTCCACAAGGCATAGGCTGATTCAAAATTTAGTTGCTTGAATACAAGAAATTGCCTTCAGATTATACCAGTTTAGTTTTTGGCACGTGGTGCTTCCGACACGTGAATTCTTAAAAAACGTTTCGCATTGCCGATAAGAATCAGTGCGTCTTACGCAAGAGTGCCGAATAAACCATTCCTCCTCTGTCACTTACAGTCTTACGGGAGGACGTTTCTGCGATGACGTTCGAAACCAGTTTGAAATGGAATATTCACGAATGGAGAAAACCTCCGTGAGATCAATTGCTTGCCTTCTGTTGGTTACAATAAACAAAACGATTGAACCCTCTTGCTCTGCACTCATATGGAAGCAGAGTAAAATGCAAGATAGTCATGGCAAACCGAGTGCGACCATTGTGTAAATATCATACATTGCTCACACGATTGCGCTTGCTGTGTGATTGAAGGATTAGGTATCAATAAACTACTCCTTAATTGGAAACAATCTGAAGCTACACAATCCATCGAACCAAGCATTGATAGACATTTATTCCAGAACACACTGAAGCCAGCATTTGTTTACACTTATTCAATATCATGCCACGGGTGGCTACCCACTAGTGCCTCCTTAGTCCCGGATCAACCTCACCACGGTGGTTACACACCTCATGGCAAGACATCTTTACTAGGCAGCGTTCGTAGCCGCAATCCGACCCTGTCTACGCTTCCGTCGCCAGCACCTCGCAGCTGCCGCGTGTCCTGGCGGCTGCTGGGCTGATATCCGCTGACCGCGCAGCTGCAGCGTGTCATGGCGGCTGCTGGGCTGATATCCGCTGACTGCGCAGCTGCAGCGTATCCTGGCGGCTGCTGGGCTGATACCCGCTGACCGTGCAGCTGCCGCGTGTCCTGGCGGCTGCTGGACTGATATCCGCTGTCTGCGCAGCTGCATCGTGTCCGGATCGCCGCTGACTGTGCCTGCTGTTTCAGGATGTTGGTCGAGGGCTGCCTGCCAGTGATGCTGCTCGTGATACTGTCATGCCGACACCATCTGGCGCGGGCGGACGAGGAACATTTCATCAACGACCCACACGGCCTCACTCAGGTCAGCTCACCATAGAGATTATCAAAAAGTACCGGTAACAACATCACAACAAATTGCAACAGACGTAACCATGGCGAGATACCGTTTAGCGCTGAATGGTGGTGCCGAGGATCGAGACCGGAGGAAAGATTTAAGGCGTGGTTATTGCTGAACGCTTTACCGAAACTAAATCATCTCTCTGTGTGAGATGAAGGAAGAATGTTCTGCATCATAAAAGCGGATTACTTGCATCGTGACTTACTTTAGCTGTTAAGCACTCAAAGCGACACGTGGTCATAAACAGACGGTCACAAAGCGTAGTGGAGCACAAGTCAAATTTTTTTGGAAACATAGATGTCTCTGCTACATTTGTTTTTTGGGGAGAAGGTGGTAATTGTCGTCAAATATGGTGGGAAACCGATATCAACATTGGTATTAAGGATCAAAGTCACTTAAAACAGATACAAAGCTGCACCTATGTAAAAGTCTGACGTCAGTAAAAACATGTTAAAAGGTTCGTTTACGTCAATAGCAGAACAAAATGGCTGAGCGCTTTCTTGTGATATGCTCTTCTGAAATTACATTGGACACCGTCAGCGTTTTATTTCATTGCATTAATGTGTTTATGCTACAGCAGCTAAAAGGTGTCATTATATAAGGGACTGTTCTTCTGCGGCTATTATAGCTTGGCCCGGCCGACAGACCTCTCTCCTCAAATAAAGTGGGCCAACCATTCGAAGTCAGGCGGACTCGACGGGAGAAAATGAGCGTAGTCGCATGATGATGAAACCGACTTGGAGTGGTTGCGCAGCCGTTTCTTGTGCCCATTTTTCCACTGTGAATGGCCGCACGTCTTGCTGAGTAAGACAGCCTGTCAAACTTGGTCGGACATATCGGCGCCTGGGACAAATCGCTAGAGCTGGGCAGGACAAATAACTATAAACTAAAGAGCTGAGCTAGAGCTGGGCAGGACAAATAACTATAAACTAAAGAGTCACCGGCAACGCATGGACAATGTGCAGCCCGACACTGAAGGGTGCCATCAATAAACAAAATGTCATCATCGTAGCTTTATACCAAAATAGATCGCATTGACAAATGGCTATTTTAGCTCGGAAATTCGCTGCTTTGGACGAATAGCTTCGTGTGCAATATACGTCGAGCGGAAACTGAACTACATAAGCTGCTGGCGGGGACGGCGCCTCGCGTCACAGCTGCGCGGCCAGTTTTGACAATGGACGCCCCATTCATCTCGATCAGCCAGCTCCAATATAAGTGAAAGGTTTGGCAGCGCGTATCGTGGGTTGTTAAGGGCTGCGACAGTTGGAGTAAGTCTACTTAAAGACGCAGAGACTCGCAACCTCATGGTACTCAATTATGCCATTGTGAACTCAAAAAAGGTATGAACTGCAAAGTCGTGATTTAATCACAGCGTGATGTGATAAACGGCGCCACGCGCAACCACGTGGCTGTGAAAACGTCATTCGAGCATGCAAGAATTCTGACATGATGCGTGCATCACGAAACATAGAACACGGATGTAACCCGAGGGTTCACAGCTCATTTTTCATTAAGTCCATAACGATTTGGTTCGTGGGTGCTTAGAGCTTGCTGATCGAGCTCTTTTCGTAGATCAGTTGTTTGAAATCTTCAGCTGACAATAACCCGTAGCCGTGGACTGTTGATATGCTTGGCATGATCATCCGATGCCGCTGTTGACACCCGACGCCCTTCCCCAGCGATCTGGCCCCGTCTTCGACGACTTCGAGCCTGACGTCTACGACGATGACGAGTTCCACTTCAAGCGCGCGCTCAGCTACGGCCACTTCCGGTTCGGCAAGCGCGCGCCACCGCGGCCGCCGGCCGCCAAGCGGCTGCCCGACTACGGCCACATGAAGTTCGGCCGCCGGTCGCCCGACTACGGCTTCCTCAAGTTCGGCCGGCGCTCGCCCGACTACGGGCACATGAAGTTCGGCAAGCGGGAGGCGCGCGCGCCGGCCAGCTGAACCGGGGCAGCGCGCGGCGCCGCCTGACCGCACCCCCGCCGGGTCCCGCCGGCGGTGGGGAGCGCCACACGCGATCCGGACGCGGACGGCCTGTCGACGTCCCCAAATCGGCGTCAGCTTTCACGTTGTCGGCTTGGGAATTTTTGCTCGAAGTCAAGTTTAGGTTTTGTTGTTGAAATCCGTGCCGCGACTGGAGTGCAAGTTTATGACGCCCATCGATGATTTTTTTTCAAGGGTAAGCTTTTCCTCTTATCGTTGTTGCTGTTTTCGAGTGTGCGAAAATGATTAATCCATTTTGGCTGCAGAAGCAGTGCCAAGAAAATTCATCTCCCGCGGCAGATTTCAAATGTTTTCGGAAGACCTCATTTCTTTGATGGGGTTGCCTAGTTAAAAATCTAGACAGACACGTCGTCGATCGATGTCAGCATCTCAGTCAATCGTCTGATTGGATGGGCCGATCTTATCTGCGATTCATCTGGGCTTTATGTGGAATCGACCAAATAATAATACGTCACGAGTAATTCACAGTGTTCAACAGCATCAGCCCAGTACGGCATTCAGGTTTGAGACACGTCCAGTCTAAATGTTCATCCCGTCAAGATCGAGCATTCGTTCGATACTGCGCCGCCAAGCGTTCGATGCTGCGCTCCGGAGCGGCGGGTCCGGAGGTCGCTGCCTGATCAGATCCCAGTTACAACCGCTTCCCCCGCGCAACACGCAGCCAGACAGTGGCACCCGGCAGCACCCGGCAACGCCGGCTGAAGAGGCGACAGTCTCAAAGCCCGCTCTCGGACGGCTCGGGGAAGGAAGTGTGAGCGGGCCGGGATGCGTGTTGAGTTGGCTGACTACGTCGTGCAGCCCAGTTAGGATGACCCATTGACATGCTGTGGCCACACAAGCAGCCAATCGCAGTCTGATTGCTCTAATGTTGGGATCAGATAAAAGTTGGGCTGCGGCTTCATGCAGCTGTCAAAGGTCAAGAAACCGTGTTCTTCCCAAAGCTGCGTCAGATCCACAAAGCTGTCAGTCGGCGCTCCGTAAATTCTCCCGCAGAAAACTGCTGCTGACGGCCAGCGGCCGGCGCCTAACCTTGATTGCCGCGCTTCACCGGGGGCGCCCAAACCTGAGTTTACAAGACGAACAAATCGCGGAGGAAGTGGATTTTGAGCGAGGCGGTGCGGAGGAAGAAGACGCAGACAGCTCATACATATTAGTTCCTGTCCTCGCCATGCGATGTCAAATGGGCTGCGCATGGTTCTAAAGAATGGTGCCGTAGATTGCGATACGGTTCCTGCCTGGCGTCTCTGGTCGTTCAACTACTTGTCTTGGCGGGTTACGTGCTAGTCTCCAAGATATCGCCAAAGAAGGGCAGGGCCAAGATGGCTCTTTGCGGCTGTAATGGGCCTCATTCGCGGCATTCAACGCCTCTACCGACGTCCTATCTGCGCTGTCGAAAGTAGGGAAGAAGGGGAAATGTCCCAATGAGAAGTGGCAGAAGCTGGCGGCACTGACCCGGCCGTGACCTCATCCGAGGCTGGATGTCACGACCGGGGTCACGCCTACCGCCGACCGGTCTCTGTGACCTATCAACCCGAAACCAGTCAAAGTGCGAATCCACCAGCAGATCCAGCTCGGCGTCGGCGCACAGCTGGTGAGACGAGCGGCGCTCGGGCGCGCGGGAGCCGATGGATTCCCCGCAAAGTGCGCTGGATCCCAGCGACCGCGCCACTGTCCGGTGCGCCGCGCACGGAGCACACCGACGGGCTCCGAACGTTTACGTTCTGCTCCTTTGAGTTTTGACCGTGGCGCGCCCCACTGGAGCACACTACTGCAGTATGATGTGCTCTGTAACGGCCCGAGCACACCGCTGCAGTGTGGTGGTGTGCTCCACTGAGCCTGAGACGCGCGCTGTGCCGTCATACTGTCCTCGTGTCTGGAACCGACGAGTGCTGCGAGTGCGGTGTGCTCCAGCCGTGGTCGCGGCCCGGTGCTCTGCACAGTGCGGCGCACTGCTGGGCTCGTGGCTGGGCTCGGCTGTGCTCTGCGCTTCGGAGCGGGCTCAGGCATGCGACATGACGAGGAGGAACCAGTGCTCTGTGGCATCGTTCAAAGTCAAATATATCACGGTCATGCAGAGGTGATCTGTGTTTTTCTCTGGAGCCCTTAAATACCGCCCAAAAGTGTTCCCGATCAAACCTCAACTAGATCTGACTTTCAGCCAGGATCAAACGACCAGGACTGCATCCATCCTGCCGTGCCTTCGTTGCACAAACCTTTAACCCGCGTCCGCCTGTGGGTCTGAGACCACCGCTGTCTGCTGGAGGGGAGGGGGTGAAGTTGACTCCCCCTGGAATCGCCAACTTCCAGACGCCGTATTAGAGAAACGAAAATGCCGTCTTAAAGGTCTCGTCACATCATAAAGAATGTAAACCAAACATTTGATCTCCGGTGAAATGTGAGATCACCAGAGGGTAGCAAAAGTAAAAAACTCGTTCTGATAGATGCGCTGAAAACATACGCTAACACGTCAAGGACGGATATTGAGGGCATAGAAATGCACGTTAAGATTGTGGGAAGTCAATTCCGACCATTTTTGCTCATCACATGAGTCAGGTCAGATCATGTCACCGATAACAATTGGTTTACCATTTGCCATCAGGGACGATGTTTTACACGTTGTGTTTATGGCTAAGTTTACCTTCCAGACACACAAATGCTATTTTAGGCTGACTTTAAGATCATCTGAGGTCAATTTGGTTCAGACTTATAAACCATCAGGATGACGAAGTTTGAAATGCTAGCCGGGTCTAAGTGACCAGTAAGATGCTTCCCTGTGGTCAGAAATAGTACATTGTACATCTCCAGGTGCTCAAGATGGTATAGCTGTTTCTACGTTATGTATAGTCCCTTCGACGCTCGCCAATGTATTTGCAACAAACTGAGAACATTTGCGTAAGTTGTTAACTGCACTTGCGAGGAACAGTAGTCCCTTCGACGCTCGCCAATGTATTTGCAACAAACTGAGAACATTTGCGTAAGTTGTTAACTGCATTTGCGAGGAACATTGCGCATATAAATAAGACAGTGGTGAAAGCCTTGTTCGTCGTAGGAAAATCCAGAAGAATGGTGAGAGGAGGTTGATGATGATGCGTAGATACTTCAGCAACATGTCTTTATCGAAACGAATAACAGCAGTCAATTCAAAATTCCCTGTCAATCTTACTCGATATCTTTCAGTTTTTTAAAGCTTCAGAGCTTTGCAGTTTGTTTTGTCAAGAAGTTTGTTTTCAACTACAGCGAAGTTTGTGGTAAATTGTTTAAAAACCCACAAAATTGATTGAGATCGGCAGGCGGTTTTGAACTTCTACTGTAATTTGTTTCAATAAAGGCATGTTGCAGAAATATCTAGACATCTTTCTCTCTACTTTCCTGGTTCTTGTACCAACAAGAGATCAGACTATTACTTCTGCCTGAGAACACGTACGCTGGTGCACGAAATATACATAATCGGCTTTACAAACAGGGTAGGAAAGTAGTTATACGCGTCGCGCTCGTGTATCTAGCCTCTCCGGTGCTGGCAACACAGGTCATTGACGTCATATGACCTTGCATGTCCTCACGTAATCTAATGGCACCTCCTTATGAATTATAGCGATATCACGTGTTGTCAGGGTAGTATTCGAATTTCGCAAGAAAACTCACAAAACTACCTATTTTGAGTTCAGGATGTGGTTTGCAGAAGGTATCCATGGAGGTAAACCATGACCTGGGCCAAGGTCATGTGACCTGTGGTCACATGATGGTTGTGCATGTAAATCAGCACTCTTTTTCAAGTACAAATATCAAATGTACTAAAAAATGTTAGAAAAGTTGCAATACTTGCGAAAAATCGCGAAGATTGTGCTCAGTTCAGGTCTCTAACCTCGGCTTCCCTGAAAAGATGTGAAAAACTGAATACACACTGTAGGCACAATCATGTTACATTACTACAACAAAACTGAACAATGGCAAATGGCCCACAAAAAGTTATGCGTGGGAAAATCTTTTTAGGGATTGATCTCTTTCACCTGACCTGCATCACTTCATTTGGTAAAACAAAACCTCATATTTGCCCAAAGGGTGCTAAATTCCTGAATCAGCAGGTAACGAAAACTTCGTGTCGCTGCAAGTGTTCGTTTTTAACCTGTTCTAAAAAAGCGCAGCGGCGAAAGTTGGCTCGCCCCCCCCCCCCCCCTCCCCGGGCCGGGCGCGGGTTGAACAAGGAACAGGAGTCTCCACACTCTCTTTTAAGGACTGGAAGAATGCAAATAACTTGAACGGCACACCCAAAAAACGGTATGTAACGCCGAACACACGTAGAGGGGTGATGAGAACAAGTGCAGTCGCGACAACCCTTACGATGACCGCTTATCTTAGTCCCATGGCCAAATGCTGCCATCACAGGCATCAGTGTTTCCTAAACAGCTTTGCGGTGAGGCATTGGCAGGTTGATTTCGGTCAGGTTTAACGTTACGCTGTTTGCTCCGCGATTCGAGCGTGAGTGAATGCCGGGCGGGGCAGCCTGCCGTCTCTACGACCAGGCCCAGATGATTCTGGGTTACGTATGGCCACATAACGACACCCGACCCCAAACGGCCGTCCGTTTTCCTCCCGTGTGAGCTCTACGAAAACTCATCTGGTCCGAAAACATGATTTCGCCCGCCTGCAGCATACATAGCGGCGCGGCGCGCCCTCACAAGTCTTCTGGCGACAGCCGGCGCGTGGCCACGGGCAGCACCGCTCTGGGTGGACAACAATCGGCTGCATATTCTGACGTGTTTCGTAATTCGTTCTGTTAATTTCCTCGGTGGTGTATGTGGTCAGGTTTCTGAATTTTGTTCGGTTTTGCACATCTGTGCTGCGTTAGATAACCCACTCCTGATCTTGTTTAGCGTTAGGCACATGATTGATAGCTGTATATATTTGAATAGCGCGATACATTTCAGCCTAAAGTAAGGTGATGCTTATAAAACAAAACACACAAAAGTGGAACGGCGGGGTTTCGAAATGAAAAGCATCTGCCGTATTTGTTGCATATCGGAGAGTCGTCTATAATTGACAAACACATGCAAATACAAGTTCACCGTCGCAGATGTCCGCCTACGCATATCTATGGGATGCACCCAGAACAATATTCAAAAGCTCGCCAACTATTGGACTGGCCTTGCAGGTGCACGTTAACCGCAGTGCAAGACGTTTAATGCACACAGGAGGTAGCAGACGGGGAAGTAGTCCTGCCAGGCCGGTCGAGTTCGGGGTGCAGCGTGACGACCCAGAGGCGTCGGAGAAGAGAGCAGGGCCCCAGTCTTGATGGGAAAATGCTGCCAGATGCTCCGCCCCCTCAGGTAACAACCTATGACGTTCCACAGCTACGTCATCTACGTCATGGAGAATGCCTCAGGTACCTCCTCAACATGGTGGCTAATGAAATCAGCTGTTTCCCAGCAAACACATTTGACGCCCAGCAGAGATGATAGTGACGAGTCGGAACAGTCAAATGTACTTCAATGTACAAATGTACAAATATCTCAAGTGTATTTCTCACAATAGTTGCCTATACCATGACGACTTACTTTAACGAGAATATTATAGGCAGAGAAAGGCAGATCATCGCCCCCGACTCCGAGAGACGTTACGATATTTCAAGTGTTGCGCAGGCGTAACCACATGCAATCGATCATCCCACGGACACGAAGTTCAGCAGGCACTGGTAACTAAACGCCTTATGCCAGCTCAGATCATCATGCATGTATATTGAGGCCGTCCACACATTTTGTTACGCATGGACGAGTTTTAGCGCGTGTGGTTACAAGCAGGGATACAGCTTTGCTCGGAGCACGTGTGCAGGGAGAAATATTATGTCGTGACAAGTTGCATGAAGGAGAGTTCTACATATAGACACACAGACGGGCAATATCCTTGAAAACATGTGACGCCAGGTTATGCAGTATATTTACATTCCAAAGCAGTTAATGCGTATATAAACTTTTCCACAATCATACTGTCCAGACAAAATATTTATTTTACAGGATCCAGAAAGTGAATAACACATTGGCGCACTCGCCGATATAGCGGTTCTGACCATGCCAAAGCGCCAACATCGCCTAAGCAAAACAGAAAATTATGTGCATGACGTGGTTCCAAGACATGATGACGAACACTTCAAATCGCAGTTTCGTATCTCGCGCAAGTTTTTTTTTCTCGCAAAATCTCTAGGCAAAGCTGGCTCCTTATTATGACAATCATGGCCAGCGCGGAAGCAACCAGAAGCGTCCGTTGGAAGATGTCATACCTGCGCTGCAATATCTTGCCGAGCCAATCCGCAGCACTCCGTTGGTAACAAGTTTGGAGCTTCATAATCTGGGTGACACTAGTATCTGACAACATTTTGCAAGTATGTTGCTGCCGCGCGCGGTGACGCAATCGCGTGGCCAATAGGAGCGCGGCTGCATGAAACCATCGCAGGCTTTGCAGCGTGCCTCGGCTCCCCAGGTGTGGTTGCAGCCATCGACTGGTCCTTTCTCTTCATGGATGCACCAAGCAAGGAGATAACAGCTGCTTATAATACCCACAAGCATCGCCAAACAGTACATGTACTGGCTGCTTGTGATCATCGCGGCGCACTCACTGATGTAGCTGCAGGGTTCCGCGATCCGCCCACGATTCTCGCGTTTTTTTTAGGAGAAGGCCCCCTTCTACTGCGATTTCAGGGAGCGTTGGCGCCAGTTTCTCCCATCTAACGCGCACCGCATCAAGGACAGGAGCTTCCCCTTTTCCTCGGAGATCATCACTCCTTCCTGAGACAAAGATCACTTCAGCGCCACTTCAACAGACCATCAAAAAAGATGTCAAAATTGAACGTGCTTTCAGCATGCTGAAAAACAAATCGAAGCAACTAAAACATGTAGCATGACGATCATGCTTACAGGTCACACAACTGCAAGTTTGTTCGGTTAACCTCTACCGACCCACGGCTGTGCAGTCTGGTAGTTCAAAATAATCGATCAAACCTATGAAACAAATAAGCTTGCATTACAGGAATACTTCCACTGATATAATGCAGTAGCATCTGGGCAAAGAAGTTAAGTAACAGTGCATATAAGTGTGCATTTGCGATCGAATCACTAAGCAGGCAATGATGGCTGACACATCAGTGTACCTGCTGTGCCTCGGCCAGGTATGCCGCGACCTGCAACCCCTGACGAACATCATTAAGCGAAAGCAGACAAGTCTGACTAATGCATTTTCAACCAATAATAGTAAACTATTCTATGGTAATGGCGTAACTTATAAATGGCAGATCTAGGGGGCTCGAGTAAACCCTCCACACCCACCCTACCCCAGCCGCAAATGCGTCGTGGGCGTTATTATGCGTTGCTATGTAAACAACCACGAGCTACCGCACTTACTTTGCCTCTCGGCCAAGTCAGGAATGGGCTCGGGCCGTGACGTCATAGGTAAGTCGGTAGCTACGTCATCCATCGACTGGGCTCACTCGGAGTAAGAAATGGGCTTCCATTTGGTCATAAAGAACGGGGCTCAGGGGTCGGGGTGGGGGAAGAATGACGCGCGGACGGGTGGACCCATGTCATCGTCGGGGCTCCAGCGGTGGCCTGGAGGCTCCGGAGCGGAGAGCAAGAATTGGGGCCAGGAGCCCCGACGCGCGGACGGGCGAACCCATGTCATCGGCCGGGGCTCCAGCGGTGACCTGGAGGCTCCGGAGGGGAGAGCACGGATCGGGATGGCGGAGCCCTGGCACGCGGACGGGTGGACCCATGTCGTTGGCCACATCAGCAAAACAGGCCAGCCAACGGCTGATACCGTGATAGGTGGTGCTGACTTGTATGGTCATATCCACACATCCTCCCGCGGTCTCTTTCAGAGCAACATGACGTGAAGAGGTCTTCTCAATCAGCTTAGTTCAAAATGTGGCGTAGTAAATGTAGTTTATCGTAAGCATGCAATCGACAAGTTGAAGTAGTTTCAACTTGAGACTGGTGAAGACTGATAAGCCATTCATGATATAGTAGTAGGTAGTAATAGTAGATCATTCTGCATGAATAACGGCCCCATATCTCGGCGGCCATTTGTTTCGGACCGACGACGCAAAGTGGATTTGGCATGCAAAACAACACTGAGTTCCGAATTTGCCGCATCATTGAGGCTGAAGACAGAATGACGCAAACATCTAGTGATTGGTAAGTTAAATCATCGTTGTCACCAAATCTCCACGTCTATCTTGTTTTACTTGTACGAATGACGTTAGCGAAAAAGGTTTTACCTTTGTGTCGGTGTTTGAGCTGAGAGCGGACTGTAATACTCAAAGAGATATCACAGACGTAGCTTAACTGACTCGTCAACGCCACACTCTTTGGGGTATTCCACCACCCAAGACCCAAGGGAAAGGGGGGGGGGGGGGCAGCTCCGCTCCTGGTATCTCAGAACCTTATCACCGGACCGGACAAATACCTTAATAATAGGTAGATATGAAATGAGTAAAACTTTAAAACCCTAGTACACACCTAAACGGCAAGCAGCAACCTTTGTCACCAGTGTACTAGAATTGATGACTTAGGATGTAAAGCAGCATCCTATTAGAATAAGTTTTACTCCTTTCCCTATACTGTATGTGAATATTACACTCCTGCCTGATATTGTTTAACTACTCACACCTAACTCATACCTCCCCTTCATAGCTTTAAAGGTATCATCCAAGTCTGAGCTCACCTGAAACCACGAAGCATAAACAAGGCTCCACAGAACCTGAACACCTATGGCTATATCCTGCCTCACCTACACCTGAATCATGCCTATGTATGCACAGAGCAAAAGCTTTAGGCACCTTCAAGCCCGGAAGCCCTAGTGGCTCCACCCGCTTGCATTTATCAATCTTGTTTCGTTTACAAAACACATCACAATATGCAGCTGTGTGCCAAATGCAAGTTTTTCACGCACCCCTATTTTTGGGCCATACCATGCAAACACCAAGCCAGCATAGGAAAGTCTGGTACAAACACCAGCACAGCCTGGTAGATACCTTTACTGAATGTATTTCTGTTTCCGCAAGAAACCTGATCACCAAATTGCACCACTCCCGAAATGCAGGAGTGAAAAATTGAATAAAAACGTCTTAAATGAAACCTTTAAGTTCAACGTCATCATTAAAACACTAATTTTTACAACTTTTTCATGAAATGAAGTGATTAAAAAGTTTTCCAAAAAACCCTAACTATTGATGTTTATTTAATTAGTTCTGTTTGTCTTGGTGTTATACCTACAAATTGATACTCATTCATTTTTCATTTGTTTTTGACAATCTTTAAAGACATAATCGCTGGCCTAAAATGTTAACCAGTTTCTGTGAAAAGCTTTCGAACTGCAAACTTTCGCATATTCTATGCCTAAATTGGACTTATTCACCAGCCGCCCAAACACGTATGATATGCACCCAAGAGTGAAGAATTCATAGGGACCGAAGGAGGCAATGTGAAGCAAATGAATTATTTTTTACCGATATTTTTGTTTTGCTTAACACATAGCCGTTTCTTGCTTCATGCCTTGCCTTAATAACGATAAATCTATGCCATTGCAATTTCACTACCTCATCACGCTTGTACAGATGATGACAAACAGACTTGAAGCACCCAGTACAGATGTGTTGGGTAGCGAAAGTCTGCCTTTCAGAACTGTTTTCTCATGCAGAGCTCCTCTTACTCGCTAAACATCGCATGGTAATTAGGGGCAATTCTTGGCTGGTTAAGGGCTTGGTTGCCAGATAGGAAGCAAAGAGTAGTGCTCAATGGTACAAAATTTCGGAGAGAGCTGGTAGAGAGTGGGGTTCCACAGAGGTCGGTGTTAGGCCCTTTGCTCTTTATTTTTATTTTTTAAAATAATATTGAGATAGGACAATGGAGCAATGTGCTAGAATTTGCTGATGATATCAAATTCGTATGGCGGTCGAAAAGTACTGATGAGAGGAAACAAATCCAAATTGATTTGAGTAAAGTAGTGAGCTGGGCTTCTTTGTGGCAGATGTCATTCAATTATGATAAATGTAAGGTGATGCTCGGGAAAGTTTTAGCAGAGGGCATTAGCTATAGAATGGGAGGCCGAGAGTTAGACCAGATCAAGAAAGAAAAGGACATAGGGGTTACAGTCCCCATGGATTTAAAGAATGACAAACAAGGCGGGGCTGCTGGTAGCAAGGCGCTTCGAATTCTGGGACTTATAAACAGGAACGCCAATTACAATAGAAGGATGTTGTCAAAAACTTGCACTTAGCTTCTGTCAGGCCATCTAGAGCATTGTGTGGGTTTGTTCCCAATGCTTCCAAAAAGATATAGATGGACTGGAAAGAGTACAGCAAGCAGCGACTAGGTTGGTAAATGCGATTGGCGAGTTAGAATATAAGGACAGCCTGAGGGCCTTGGAATTGTATTCACCGAAATATCGCAGACATCGCAGACTTAGAGGTGATCTGCTGGAGATATACAAGATTATGAAGTTGATTGACAAGGTAGATCTACATGGTACACTGGAAATTAGGCCGAGACATAGAGGAGCATGCAAATGTCATTTAGTCAAATAATAGTGAACCACTGGAATGGGCTGACAAACAAAATTGCAGGAAGTCCCTTTCTCAGAGCATTGTAAAACCGTTTGGACAAGTTCTATTCGTCTTAAGATCTCATTTATAGCTAAATTCATGTAGGTCAAGTGATAAGTATTGAGGATGTACACGGAACCTGAGTTAAACTTTGTTGAAGTGGTATCTCATATCTGGGTAAACAAGATATTGCTGGTAGCTGACATGAATTGCTGACTGGTAATTGACTTTACTGTATATGTGCATCATTCTTTTTTTACACAGCAATACTCTAAGCGGCGTAGCAATTACATTAGGAAGATAAAGGTGTTAAACAAATAGTCAGGCCATCTCATTTTTAATGTGAAGCAAAAATATCAAACTTTATCATTAAATATGAAAACTAAACTTAAATGGATGTCTTTGCAGCAGCTGAATAGCAGGCAGCAAAACTGGTTTTGTAGCCATCCTAAGTTATGCTATTTTTGGGAAGAGAAATATTGTTTTGTGGAGCATACCCACCATTGCCCTTGACAGGGGGCAACCATAACAGTCACAATAAGTTTTGTTCAAAGTGGTTTAAATAGTTCATGGACAGTCCTTTTCTCTTAGTTGGCTGCTGGATTTTGATTTGTGTGTGTTCAACTTCGTCTGGTATCAACGAGCTGATACAAATGAACTGAACCTAAGTGGAAGTTGAAACCAGCGAAACAGAAGTTTGTCATGTTTTTGTTCCAACCGCTGCTGTCAAGGAATAGGTGAGGCAAGTCGAGATGATGTTCAGCATATAGGCTACTCTAAAATTTCTTAAGTTGGTTACTTGCATGCAAGTAGTAAAAGGAATTTTCCAGTATCAGTGATTCGCAATTGCTGCTGTGATACAAATAGCTTGGCCGCGATGAAATGAGGCAGGGTTTTTTAGGCGGGGCTTAGTTTGGTAACTTTCAACGAATTTAGAAAAGTTATTTTGCAGTAAAAGTGGCACTGCAAGAAACGGTGGCTTAATATGTATATTTCTCTTCCCCATATTAACAAAAGTACGTCAGTTGTTGCTTGCTTGATTTGGTGATGTGTTTATATTCAGGAGTCCATAACTTGTTTTGTTTAAATGCCTTATGCTTGTTGATTTTTTTATTGTTGTTTTTGGTGTTGAACTCCTTTACTCTGTGTGGTGTTCAAAAATCTGAGGAAGGGAAGTGTAAAGTACAGCATGAAAACATTGGTGTTCAGAGTTTTTGGTGCTCATTACACTATTTTGAAATAACTGTTCTTAAGTGTCTTCTGTTTCAGTGTGATAACTTAAGGCGTGAAAAACATTGTTTTGCCATTTTCATGATATTTTATCCATGCCATCTAGAAATGCATGCATTCCTTCGTCGGAGCATCTCTCACTGACTCGTGAGTTCGGACTCGAGCTTCGGTCACTTGAATTTTTCACTATTGCACCGTATTTTTGCGGTAGAATTTTTCACTCCCACCCTAGCTTAAAAGCGATTCTAGTTCACTGCTCGTCAATACCATCCAGTAATCGTTGCATTGATGTCACGTGACTGATGATGTCAGGGTATGCGCAATATACGTTGTATATTCCCAATATGGGTCGCATGTTGTGTAGGAGTCATTGATTCGGCATATGTCAGTTATATCGACTTATTGATCTCATATGGATCGGTAGTAAATCACTTAAATTCAACACGTGTAGGCTGGCGTCATATGACCTCTGATCATGGCGCAGCCAGAATTTTCTTACGGAAAGGGACCCGGAGCACAGCGTCGTAGATTCGCCTTGGTGGGATGCAGCTGTTACAGGAGCCATTGATCTCTTGCAGGGATGATAACGTCATGCCGAAATTGGGGGAAGGGGGTATTTCAACTCACCGTATCGTCGTAGATTAACAACCGCCGTTTCCTAGAATGCTTGAAAGGAAGCCACTTGTGTTTATGGCCAAAAATTATCAGGAAGATATGAGTGCATTTTGAAAAGCCACCTCAGCACGAATATATGCTTTCATGAAGTTTAAATAGGAGAACAACAACGGAATAATGATTAATGGAATACATAACTGGTAGGTTTTTTAATAAATGCTCCCACCGTATGTTATGGCAGTCTAAATTTTTTATATCTCTTTGCAACAAATTAAGCAGCTTTATCAAATTGTTTAAGTTTAGTTAGTTAAGTTAAGCCGGCTAAACAGTTGGCATGAGTGCACAGTGCGCTTGGAGGAAAGAACACCTCGTTCCGGTTAGGCTGGGCCCCAGTATTTTTCAAAACAAGGGCTCCGTCGCGAAGTCTCAAACGTGGTATATTGTACTATATTGTGCTGACAAATCGTTACGTACGTGCATTATACTGGCTCTTAATACACCTGCAGCGGTGACATTGAGATGTAGAATGCATGAGGGCAATGAATGTTAAGGATAATGGGACAGGTCTTCAAGCTTGTGGTTCAGGGTACAGCAATAAGTGAACAGGAGATCGTCAGACACAGGTGCCAACATCAACTGGTCGATACAAGTGGGCAAGGATGAACATGGCAGGGTTGGAGTAAATACACAGTACAAGCATAATCAATGTGAGCGACTGCACGATGTTCAATGTTTTCGTTTTAACTGCCTTATTCATTTCGTGTTGTTTCGTGTCGCTGGCTTCGCTTAAATTACCTTCTTCCCATCTAATTTTGTTTCTCGTCGTTGTCTTTGTGCTTAGACTTCTTTTCGCTGACTTCTGTTTCTCCTACCACACTCCAATTTCCTGGCGTTTTTTCTCATTGCAAATCTTATAAGCCAAAATCCTCTCGCACAAAGTCACGTCCCTCGTAAATTATCATCTTCTGGAGCGTGCACTTAACAACGTATACGGCCTTGAGCAAAGGACTTCAAGCGGACACGGCGATAACTTGCGCCGTGGTCAGGGATGTGTTGATCTTTTGAGATCATTATGCATTACATCAAGCAAATACGATAATATGTAATGATGAACGGGGGTTCCTGATCTCTGACGCCGCCCGCTTTTCTCCTGGGATAACGGGCTAGTCTGTTCCTCTTCGGCACCTCTTCAAAGGAGCTGCCTTCCCATCTACCTCGCGGGCATCAAGTAACCATACCTGTACCACACCTGTAGCGGTGACACTGAGATGAAGAATAGATGTGGGAAACGAATGCTAAGGATAATGGGTCAGGTTGTGAAGCATGTGGTTCTGGGCACCATATGTTTTACCATATGCCCAGTCGCTGCACTACGTCTGTCCTTATGATTGAACCATCCTAAAATAGCGACACGAGTGGGCTCGTGACTCACGAACAGCAGGTACGAGCGACTCGACAATTATGTTTTTATTTGCCCTGGTCGTTGGATTGCCAACGGAATGACAGGATTCGAATGGCGTTACTATAACGTCATGGATATCTGGGTGACCTTGAAGTAGTCTTCACGAAAAAGTCCGCACATCTCAGAGGGAGTGTAACTCAGAAACTAGAGGTGCTTTGGTATAAAGACAGAGCTGTGAACTACAATGATTAATTTTCAAGATCTTATTTCAGTTTAAGCCCCCATACAAATGTGGAACACTCGCTTCAAACAACGCTTTGAATGATTTTAAGATGATTGATGAAGCACAACGGATGCAGAGGTTTGCTTCCTCCGACAAATACAAGATGCTATGACGCAGCCTGTTGTATGGAGACACTTCTATTACATTATCCTAATAATGCGAACATGAACTTGTTAAAATGATAGCGGCGGTGCCGGCCACTGTACAGCTTAGGCATTGCAACGAGACTCAGCCATTCAGGCCCATGCCATCTTGCTTTCCACATTCTCTCAAGCTTATTAAGCTCTCAGCTGGCGTTCAGATCTATTGCTCTGCTCATACGTACTCTTCTGACTCATATCGCCGCCACAAACATTGACATGCGTCAGTTTCAAGTGCGGGTAGTGGTCCTAAATGAGTGTGCTAAAACACGATGTCTGGCCCAGATGTTCGTGGATTGATCGTTCTGACTAGTACTTTTAGCCCAAACCCTCAGTTAAAAGAGGGTTGTGTATGCCTTAGTGCCCAACTCTTTGTCCCTAAGCTATGCTTCTAACGGGGAAAATGATATTAAAATGTTGCTGAAATTGAATGTTCCACATTGATAGGGCGTTTAGAACTGAAATAGCCACATTGAAGACCTTTCGGTGGTGTTCACAATCTTGCCCTTCTTCAAACCAAAGCCCGTCTAGTTTCTGAGCTACACGCCCGCGACAGTGGGAAGAGTATTTCAAAGTCACCTTAGTATTCATAACGCCGTAACATCATTCAGCCATGCCATATGCGATGCGGCGATCAAGGCCATGATAGATATAATTGTCAAGGCGTTGATATCTGGCGTTCGTTAGCGCGATTTCCACAAAGAGCGGTTGTCAATTGGCTCAGTGTTGTGCAATGTGCGATGACATAATCAAACCAGGACGCATTGAGGGACATATTTACTAAACAGAGAATTATCCTATCTAAAGCACTCTTTACTCTAAAAAGTATGCCAACATTCACCAGTGAGATTGGTTCATCATACATCATGCTTACTTCCATGTCTTCAAATGTGAGACATTTCCTTTAAGTAGGATTACAGTATATGGATGTCGCCCCACGAAGGGTACAGCAAATTTCGATGGTTACATCGGTAGGCAAATATCTAGGTAAGTTTAGGCTGTGAAATGCATTAAAATAGGTCTGAACAAATGACTATTTTTCACAATCTGTGAATATGAAATACATTTGTAAGGATGTTGAATTGGGCCCTAAAATTTGGTTGAGCTATGCCCAAAGTGTCTTACTGAAAGCACCACTATGCTACTAAAAATGAATGCATTGTTATAGAAATATCACGCTTGATTTGCGCTGTGCTACGTCCCAAAGCGTCAGTGAGAAATACATATACGAAAACGGAAAATATGAAATTACCGGCCCTGCGTTAACCACAGGAGCGTGTTTTATCAACACCGCAGACTACTGTGTGTTGCCCCTGACTTACGACTTATGAAACACTTCGTATGTCTCATGGGCGCAGCCATAAGCAACCCCTTGCCTCCCGAGTCTGTTTTTTAACACAATTTTTTGTCACAATTTTTGGTCCCATACGTACCTCGTTACGGAAACTTTTAAAGCCAGCGTGATGAGTTTTCACTAAGCTCTGCCTGCCTAAAAGAAATTCAAGCTGCACCGCTCACACATACCGCTCGTCTCAAAGGCACTCGATACAAATTGCAATGTTGGATTTGCCTGGGGGACCTCGGTATATTAAATGAGCAAAATATTGTGCCGTTTTTGGCAGCTAGTACCCGATTTGGGGTTCAACCGTTTTCTCCCTACCTCCGTCTCAAAGGGAAAAACTCGGCTTTCCGATTTTCGGCCATGCTTCACATACAGCCTCTGGGTGTCTGTGTCGCGTTTCGGGCCAATCGGGCACTCGCTGATTCTGGGCTGTGTTTGGAAGACGCGTCCTGACCTGAGCTGAACACCAGACAACTTTTCAAGCCGCCCGGGACCAGGGCTTTGCTGAGGGTGCTAATGGTGCGGCCGCCACTCGCGGCCTGGGAAAAGCACTGTCTAGATGGCCGGAAGTGGATTGTCCAGCTGGACGCGCTTTGATCCTCTCCAACCAATGACGCACGTTCGCAAGCTTTTAGACGGCTTGCGTCTCGAATTACGGTAGTCGATATCTGAGGACGCCAGTGCTCCGGGAGCTCCAAAGGAGAGGAAGTTAAATGCACGCAATCAGTAATGCGCAGAAAAGTAATTACTGTACGCACAATCAAGCACATATCCCTGAAGAGACACTGGTGATCCGTTTTGAAGCCATCTCCGGACACCCAGGTCGAGGGGCAAATTAGCACATTGTTCAACTACTGACGCGTCAGAGCAAACACCAATTCAATGTCTTGTCCGGGATTGTGGAAACGGGACGCATATTTTTTCGGACGTGCGTTTTCAGGCAACTGACGTAAACAAGTGAGCAAATGTGCTGACGGATTTTGGTTGGTTCGCCATCTTTCACCACACTTGTGGCGCGCAAACAACGCATTAACACGCGCTCGGGTAGGGGTCAAATTGACCCCCCACCGAGAGTTTTTCCGGACTGGTTTCCAAACTTGGTGCGGTGTAGCCTCGCCAAATTTCGCATGGTTGTAGGAAATTGAATAGCAGATAGTCTGGCATCAAAACTTTAGATGTACCTTGCAAGGTCGCTGACCTGTGGCAGGTCAAAGTTAGGCCATGGTTTAAGTGAGGGCAATTTCTAGAGAGTCGTTCAATCTGATCCAATAACGGAGTGTTAGACGAGGCCACACATCTCTGAGATACTTTCCTAGGCAAAAAAACAGTTGAATAAACAAATTACATTGACCTAGGGTCAGGTATGGAAGTCAGACCAATGTCAAAACAAACCTGGTTTATTACTTTAGGCTTGCTGTATGGGATAGCTTCTGGCGCTCATTTCCAATTTATTGATAACAGGAACCGCATTATACATCTTCCATGCACTTCTCAGAGGTCAGAATAGGTCACCGATCCAGAATACCCGGGGCAATATTTTGTTTTTAGGAACATGCTCCCTAGCACAATCTTTGTTGCTTATTCAAGCTCAAAACTTAAAGCAATCCTGTATGATTTTGGTCTCCATGGCCTTCAAAAGGTCAAGCAAGATCAATTATCTTAAATGAGCATGTTACCTTTTGCTTAAAACAGTTTTCTAGGTTTTAGCGGTCCCTTTGATACCAACCTGGAATTTGACCTTGTTTGACCTTTTTTGATCTTTGAGATTTTGGTGTCTCCAGCTCCCTTAGTTCCCGAGATCTTAGGAGTGTCGAATTGACCCCCTAGCCGAGCGGAGGGTATCCAGCCTGCCACTTGGCGCATATTAAAGTACTCGTTTCTATAACCTTGGTTCGGCGATCAGCATCTGAGTGCATCGTAAAGCCTCAATGACGACCATGGTTCGGCGGCAGCACGGACTTGCCATGGGTGCTCGTTGATGTTCGCCTCCTACGTGGGTCTTCCGTTGGTGTTCATTGCACTAGTAATAACTTATTATGCATGCGTGGAGCAAGCAGTGCAGTCTGATCATGCGCACAGAGGCATATTGTGAGTGTTCTAGGTAGATTGGGTCGGTTTGTTGTTTGACTATTGTGTTTCTGTCAATTTTGTATGAATAATGTGCATAACTAACCGTCAAGTCTAGGGTCATACGCAGATGTTTTCGTTGTATGCGAAAAAGAGCCTAGGGCACTACTGAGGAAATAATAAATGGAATGTTAACGCGGCAAAGGAGGACGAGTCCGTGTATGTAAGAAAATGAATGCAGCTTTGGTTCGTATAATCGCTTTGTGGGCACCACAAGCATAAGAACTATGGTGGCTAAGGCTGACATGCCAGTTTGAAAACCAACCTCTCTCCCAGTCGCCGCGGATTTCACGAGGTCATTTTTTGCTTCTTGCTGTAACACAACATGCTTGATATAAGTTCACGAAATACACAACCTACGTAAGGATAAAGTGACGAAGATTTTGTTTGACAACTTGGGGAAGATTTTGTCGTTGAGGTGTTATATTGCCTTCATACGTAAAACAGGAAGGAAAACTTAAAGCATGAATCCGTGAAACATCCACAGCCTTGTTTATTTCTGCGAGTGGCGGAACAATATCGAGAATTATAAGATGCCTGCATTTCAGCGAAATACAAAAGTGATCGGAATTAGTCCGTGCATTAATCATCACACAGATCGCAAATTTATTATTGAAATAATCCATGAATGATCACACTTTTTACGTCACCCCGATATTCCTGGATCTATCACAGGCATATTTACCTGTCGTGCCCAAAGTAAGAACATCGTTGCCACGGGAGCGACCGTTTGAATCGCAATTGAAATTACTTCACCGCGTCATTTTAGGATTTACTTCGGAGGAGTGATGCCAAGTTTATGAAACCGGCGTAGAAAGTGGGGAGTTACGCAGAAATAACTTCGGCCAGGGCAAAGTAAGAAGCAACTTCTCTTTATGAAACTGATCGCGGGTGGCCGGTTGAGCTCCCTTTAACCTCGGGTGGGGAGGTCAATTTGACCCCACTTTCATTCAGACCTTAGAAACTAAGAGAGCTAAAGACAACAACTTTACAGGGTGTGTTAGCTTATATATGAGCTCACCTGTGTCAGAATTTGTCATTCATAGGTCATGGCGTTCGGATAAAATAAGGTCGAACAAGGTCCAGCTCAAGATTAGTGTCCAAAGCGACCTCCCCCCCCCTTTAACCTGGATACCTGCTTTAAGCAAAAGGTCGCTGGTTCTCATTTGAGGTCAGTGACTTTGTTTGTCCTTTCGCAGGTCACGGTGACCAGAATCATGCAAGATTGCTGTCAGTTTTGCAATTTGAGTAGGCGCCAAGGATTACACTGGGTAGTGTGTTACTAAAAACGAAATGTCGGCCTTGGTCATTTTAGGTCAGTGGCCCATTTTTGCCTTTAAGAAGTTCATGAAAGATGTATAATACAGTTAGTGTTGCCAATAAATTTAAAATGAGCACCAAAAACTACCTCTCAAAATAAGCTCTAGAGTAACAAAGAGGGCTGGTTTTGACAGTTGTCTGACCCTCAAATATGACTCTAGATCGATGGAATTTATTCATCGTGTGTCTTTTGCCTAAGAAACTATCTCAGAGATGCGTGACTTTGTTTTACACTCCATCATTGCATCAGATTGAGCGATTCCTTACAAATTGTCTTCGCTGATTCCATGGCCTGACTAAGACCTGCCGTAGGGCAATTACATTACAAGCTGCATATGAATTTTTGATTTGAAACGATCGCTGTTCAATTGTCTGCAGCTTTGCAAAATTTGGCGCGGATACACCGCGAAGCTCAAAAACCATACCGAAAAACCTTTGGGGGATTATACCGACCCCCACCTGAGCGCGTGTTAAGGTACCAGCCCTAAGTTTGGTCACCAAGATTTGATCCGTGCAGTGCAGCCTTTGGCAACCAGCAACTTGAACAGTATAGATGTCAACCAAATGAGAGGCTGAGTTTTGATGATGCTGCAACAAATAAATCCTGATCTTTCACTTCGCATGGCGATGTCAAATCATGCAGCAATTTTTTTAGAGTGAGAGAGAGAGAGCGAGAGAGAGAGAGAGAGAGAGAGAGAGAGAGAGAGAGAGAGAGAGAGAGAGAGAGAGAGAGAGAGAGAGAGAGAGAGAGAGAGAGAGAGAGAGAGAGAGAGAGAGAGAGAGAGAGAGAGAGAGAGAGAGAGAGAGAGAGAGAGAGAGAGAGAGAGAGAAGAATTGGACCAATCGCTGCTAATAAATGGATAGGTCTGCAACAGGCGGCGACAAAGATAACGCATCTCGCACAATACGCACCAGACAACAACTTAATCAGCCCCAACCGTCATTAAAAGACTGCAAATTTTCTCAGATTCAAGTAAGATTCACTCGGCGAAATACTTTGCTTGATAATGATAGCCTCTATATAACAAATTTGGGTGGATCTTAATGTATGTGTCGGAGTTTCACTTCTCCTTCGAATGAGTCCTGCGATGTGCTCCATCTTCTATATTCAGTAGAAGTACATGCGGCCTCCGCATTAAGCAAAGGTGAAGGCAAGGTGATGCATACCTCCGTGCATGGGTGTCGATTTCTCAAAATGATTGGGGGACCAAAGTCTTAGAAGTCGCCATGAGGGGACGGATGCGAAAAACGTCTGGGATTTGTCCGCTTAGAATCTGTTTATGTATGTATATACATATATATTTATACATATCCATATATATATATATATCTCTATATATGTCTATATATATGCATATCCATTATACATATATATATATATATATATATATATATATATATATATATATATATATATATATAGAAGGGTGAAGCTGCACCTCTATCTTGCACATCCAAAAGTGAAATCCGCGCATAATTCACCATTATCTGCTCAGTGGTTTTTGGCGTATTGATCAATGCATTAACAAGAATAGTGTTCACAATACATATGGCTATCAGAACTCGTTTATACGTGGAATCTCAACAAACTGAAGTTTCATCGATGAAACATATCCATTTCAGTTAACGTAAAACAAAACACAGGCACTCCTCCATGCACCAGATACGAAAATGGTACTCAACCTTTCCCCAAACAGCTTTCCCCAACCAAAAACAAAAGAAGATGAGCTCCTGTTAAGAATCCCTTTCCCCGCTCATTTCATCGCACACACTCTGCAAGCCTGCTGTGTTTCTGGGGGACACTTCTCCAAGCTTTTGCGCCTCTGAAGGGAGAGCAACCCTAACCCGCTTCAATTCGAATGCCTGGTAAATGAAGCTCCGTGATTTCAATGTCATGCGCAACGCTGTTTGAGTATAGAAGCGTTTCTAGTTGAGCTGGCTCTTTAGTGGCCACATGCGATTACACTGATATACCTATCAGTACTGATATATATATATATATATATATATATATATATATATATATATATATATATTTATATGCTGATATACTCGGTGCACAGTGACCTCACCCACGTAGTTGCGCAGCCAGAATCTCGGTAGGGAGAAGGGACACAGGATTGACAAAGGGTGGGGCCTTACCCCCTCCTGATGTAAGGTCTCACCCAAAACATTACAAGGTATGACCCACTTGATTTCAATGGGCATTCTTCGCGCAGATTATTTTCCATATGCACCCTTTTCACCAAAAAAAGCCAGAAGGAACCAACGATGTCGTTCTTTTAGTATTTTGAAATTATTAACCTGAAGGAACCAGACCGTGCATGAGAACATAGAAAAAGCACCGCCACTGTCTATTTCGTAATTGCTCAGTGACTTTTTCTGAATGATACCACTTGGGGGCAATGGCAGAATTTTTGCTGTATTATACAGAAACATTGTGAATGTAGATGATGCCTAACATAGATTGTAGATCGAAATGGAGTTATATATTTGCTTTGACATGCCCAACCCGTGTGTCTGGTAATCTACCACCTTTTCCAGAATTTAGTTTCGAAAGGAATATATCGCATGCTTTTGATCATGTGCGCTCGCAAGCCCTAGGCAAAAACGCTGATGCCCGGCGTTGCAGCCTCCGTAGGCCGCACAGCGTCGGCCCTGCGGCTAATATTAGCCGGAGTTCAGTCGGCGGACAAAAACCATATCGTCTCCAAAAAAGGACCTTTAAACGGTTCAGGGTGTCAATTCGCACGTTTAGAAAGAAAGCCGTGAGCACGTTTCATCTTCACAGCTTTTAGACTTCCAATGTGAAAGCATGAGCATTTACAGCACATCAGACTTGTGCTGGAGTTTCACCATGCAACTGGACAAGTTATGGTAGAATCTCTGTATTCGGGTAACTGTCGCTGTTAATCCACTAAGAGAACATCCCAAAATTATGCAAGTGAAATATACGCCCAAACCTAATAGGTGCAAGGTACGGATCGATTCAGAAAGACTTTCGGAAACATTATCTCAAGACGGCTATTCTCGCGCACCAGGCGCCCGCCGCCCGGCGTTAGCTACAGCGCTTGACGCCGCTCGGTTTGATGAAAACTGCAACCCCGGCCATCGATGCTCTTGCTTCTAAGATTGCGAGCACACACGCTCAAAACGTTATAGAGATGGACGTCCTCATTTGTGTCGGTCTTTTTCAATTTTGGCTTCGTCTCGGTCCGCTCTATTGAAAACCAAAGAAGCCCTTACCCTTCCGGAGAAGAACCTAGTGTGTAGGACACTAGAGGCACATTACATTTTCCGGTCAGAGGTTAAAATAAGGGTTTATCCCGTTACAGCACGGAGTGTCTGACGCTTGTCACGCAGGCGACATGGGGACGGGGTCTCCAGGTCGATATGGAAACGTTTGGTGGGATCAGTCATACATTAGTCGCCTACCTGCCGTCGGAGCCCTCTGAACAGAGTGTTTGGCCCCTGACAGACACAGGGGCCCTCATTGCCGCCCCATTACCGCCCCATTACCAGGTGACCCCCGCAGAGACTCCAGTTCAGCAAAACAATCCTTTGGCCAAAATGGGATGAAAAATGGGGAAAAGTGGCGAGTTTGTATTTTAGGGCGCGTCAGTATCAACCAACACAAGGGGCCTTCCAGCATGCGGGGATCCGTCCCTACCCCTGTTCAGCAAATGTCACCCTGGCCGACTCAAGACCCCTTACTGACATGGAACCCTCTGTTAGGCACTGTGGGGGCCTGACGGACACAGGAGTGCGCATTGTTTCAGGGGTCTCGACCAATGCAAATCGAGGGTCCCGACCTTGTCCCCGCTTGGAAAATGGGCCCCCAGGGCTCAGGCCGATACAGAGCCGATTGTTCGCAGTTGGTGCTCCAAATGGAACTCCGATATAGAGCCCCGCACTGCCCAGGCTAATCCACATCGGTGCAGAAGGCCCTCTAGCTGGTATTTGGGGACCAGCCTGTGGGTCGGGGACTTAATGTGACCTACCGCCAGCTCTTCGTGCCCTCCAATCTGACAATTGATTGTCGGCGCCGAGGGACACTTAAGGACCCTCTGTTGGACCCCACGAACACCATTCCTGATCGATTTGGGGGCCCCTTGCCAATACCGGACCCTTGTCAGGCACTGTGATCTCCAGACCCCAGACTCCAGACCCCGACACACATTAACTCAGGGGCCCGGCTGATGTAAATAACGGGGCGGAAATTATGTCTGCCTAGGAAATGGGCCCATATTCCAGACCAGGCACTGGAGTAATCTGGTGGCGAATCCGCCTCCACCGCAGGGGTATAATTTCGCAAAAGAGGTCTGAGGGCCTGAGAGGGGAAAATTTAACCAAACAACAGGCTTCTCCCCGGGTCTGACCCACTTTTCTCTCAACGTTGTGAAGTTGGAGTCACCACCCCAAACCGAATGGGAAACTACATCCCAACATCCCAGCTCTAATACGTTTCCTCGCTCTTTGTTGGCGGAAGATGTTGACGTTGGGAACCATTATCTATTTGGCGTCGATCGTCGGAACGAGGTTCCGGCAATCGACGGATGTCGATGTTACGTGGCTTCAGATGTTCTTAAACGTGTACAGCCTCGGGGCTAACAAGTACAAGCTGCTGTGCGGGACTATTAAAGGCTACCAAGGAAAGCCCCGGCTGATAGCCGCAAGGCGAGGTGCAGGTGGCAACCCAGCACTCGCATTAGGCATGTTGTTGGGCAATTGCTGCTATCGGGTTTGTCGGCTGGTGTCGATTGTCAAGTCTCGTAACTGTTGCATCGAGTATTTGCCACCAAGTGGAGGTCGGCACATCTCACCCGTTCTTCCGATTGAAAACGGCTAATTACCGGGGCGCGTTTTGGGTTCCAATTTCGACAAGTTTGTTTTATTCTTATGATTTCGAAACAAAAGCGTGCAGCTTGCTGCATTCTGTAGAACATGAAACATCACGAATTGGAACAGACAATAGCACAACAGTAGATCAAAGTCAACAAGAGGTGTTAACCGCATAACGAAAATTATGCATCATTTCAAAAAGCAGAAAATTGTCAACTGAACAAAACATTGCAACTTTGATTTTCTTTCTTCTTTTCTCTGCGAAACGATTGGTAGAAACCTGTTTTACAGTAAATATAATGTTGATCTCTCATCGTTCATACCCTGCTGTACTTCGGCGTTGGAAGGTTAGGGGGCTGAACTCACCATTGGGGGGGGGGGGCAAATTAGATATTGGGAGGAGGAAGGGGGGGGGCAGTGGGCCAACCAAAATAATACAACAAATCGACAACCGCGCCTTTGTGAACAGCGCCCGGCCTAGTCCGCGCCCGGTACTATTACACGCACAAATTTTTTCACACTGTGTGCACTATGAGAAGTGCAAAATGGCTTTGAAACTATATAATCCCAAATGTGTGCTCATTTCAAACTTAAAGTGTTCAGGTAAATGGCGATGCTATCATTTCTAGCAATTGAAAAACATAAACAAAACATTTCTACCCATAGTACTTCAGAGTCCGAACAGCGCGAAGCCTCCATAGCTCAGTGGTTAGAGCACTGGTCTTGTAAACCAGGGGTCGGGAGTTCGATCCTCCCTGGGGGCTGTTTTCCATCCGTCACTATCGCGCTTTTTCGTGTGCTGGGGTTAAGGTTGCGAAGGTGGCAAATGGTAGCTGAAACTGATGGCGCTTTACATTCGTTGGGTAACCTTCATTATACATGAATATCATCGCCTGTTTTCTTAGGGGTAGGAGCCCACTGAGAACTGATCAGAAAACACAAGATCTCAAATTCGGCTTGCATTGACAAAGTATTTTCATTAACAATAAATCTCACGGTCTACTCCAAACCAAACGGTGCACTCATTTTAAACTTACTATCACGAGCTATTGACGTTGATTAAACCACGCCTATGCGAGCCTAATGGTGGTTTCCCCTTGCCTGCGCCCCTGCGATGGCGTCTGAAACAGGCAGGGCTATAATCGAGTGCCAAACTGTGCGAGCACAAAACCAAGCGTTCCCACTAACAAAATGACAAGTGAAACCGAATCCAGGAGTGACAGCCAACGTCTCGATGTCGAAAGGCCAGCGTCCAAACCATCGCTAATGCACAGGACGACGACAGAGCGCGATAACGTACCGGTCCCGTCAACTGCAGAACAGGGCGGGGGGAGGGCGCAACGTAAACCATCTGGAGGACAGACTGCCGGTCTACATGGGTGCCAGCGCTCGCGCAGCGTCGTAAAAGCCTCCGGTCGCGCGTCGGGCGGGACGCGTGTCGCCACAGCGGGCCGAGTAACAGGAGGCGAGGATGAGCCGGCCGGAGTGGGCCGCCAGCCGCCAGGCGGCCCGGCTCTCACGCCCGGCGCCCGGGGCGTTTTTGCGGGGCTGGCTGCGGATGCGGCGGCGGCGGCGGCGGCGGCGGGTGGTAGACGCCGTGGGCAGTTGACCAGCCCGCCCTGCCGCTGACCGCCGCCCCATCCGGTCAGGTGAGGGCCGCCGACCGCCTTCGGCGTCGGCTAACCAGACTCCTCGCCGGGGAGGACGGCCTTCTGCTGGGGCCACGGTCAGGCCGGGTTCGGAACGTGTCGCCACTAACCGAGGGCGGCGCAGCAAGGGCGTAGAGTGGCAGCCCCTGTATTGTGTTACGGAGGCCCTTTTGCTAGCTCGGGAGGCCCGCATTACAAACTAGAAGGCTGTTCAGAGTTAGAAGGCACCCTTTATCCATGAGGCCCCGTTTCTAAAACAGGAGGCAACTTACCTTCAGACTTTTGTTCTAATCGAGCTGAATCATGAACCGGCTCATGATTCTACCATTTTGGGTTGAGTGGTAAGCTGAGGCAGCACACAGTAAAAATGCTGCTTTGAGGCATAAACAAATCATATTATTCGTAAATTTCATGACCTCAATTGTTAGCCGATTATTCCTAACAACGTTGTGTCCTTGAGTCATATGGCTGGTATACAAATTGTAACATGAAAGAACACAGTACGCCCAGACAAATTAACAGACCATTTCAGGAGTGTTAAAATGAGCAGCATGCACCGCTAGTTATAAATCTTTTAGCAACTTTCCACAAAGTTCGTTATCGTAATTGCTAAGTAGCAAATACAATATTCTTGATCCTGAACTTACGTTTGCCAAACCTCAGCCAGGAATCAGAGGACATTACATGGTACAGACGTTCTACATGGTTATGTCCTATGCTAAAATCAGTAGGAGGGCTGGTCATATTTTCCGTTATGAATTGTCACACTCATGAATTAATTCATGCATGAGCCGTCAATCACTACCACTTGAACTGGTGTCAGCATGCTTTTGCTGAGGCTTTATGATGTAAGCACTGATCGCATCCCGGATACTGCATCAGCAGCTGTTTCCACGCAACACGCAGCTTGCAAGTAAGCATAAGGCCTCCAATTTTATCAGCGCTGAAACGCGGGTAAAGTGGCGCACATCACTTTAAATTCTGCGCAGCGCGGAAACCTGTATTGATTTCTAACTCATCATGGAGTGATCTGATGAGATGAGTTTAAGGCAGGCGCGCGGCAAGAGCCTTGCCAAGGGGGTCGCAGGTCTGACAAAGGGCCCCTGACCTTAAAAGGTCCCCTAAAATCGCTAGATGTGGCCCATTTGTTAATGATGGCATGCTTTATATCAACGTTTTCCCATTTTTCATTCTATAACTGGGAAAGGACCCAGAAGCCATCGTGAGATAAATTTTAGCGGAATTTTACGGTCCACAAACTGAAGAAATGTTGCGTAAAGCGATGACCTGAAAAATCAGTAAGGGGTACTCCTGTACCGTTTGAGGACACCTGAAATATGCGGGTGTCTCGGTTGGACAAAGACCACGGGCACCGAGCAGAAAGGACTCAATTTTATATGATGTATCCCTTTAAGGGCCTCCGGATCGACAAGGGGATCCCGCCCCTGTCGCCGGCATGACAGCCGGCAAATACCCCGCAGTGAAACGGAATGGCCCTTAAGCTCCTGACTGGTAGCAATAATGCGCCGCCAGTGTTCTACTCAAAAGGTCCCTGGCCTGAAAAGAAACTAGCGGTGCCATTAGAGTTGAACACAGTCGGTCGAAATGAGTTAAAAAGACGATCAATGTCATCCCCTGTCTGCCTGCTCGTTCATTCTTTTGCAAATCGATAAATGAAAAGAATGATGTAAAAATTGTGTCTTCACGCCCGAAATATTGAGAGCAAGGGCAGCGATCGTCTTGGCTGCAGTGTGCGAAAAGCCGAACGGTGTTGGCCACTGCACGTGGCACCACGCACCCTGCGCGAGAGCGACCGTCGTGAAGTAATGGTTCCGAATGTCATGCTAAGTTAATGCGTACCACTCAAAGATAAGAGTGAGCGTACCCTTTTTACAACTTCGCCGATCGCCGGCGGTTTATTTCATGTGGTCGCTTAACGCATCATTTCTTCAGCTTGTGGACCATAAAATTTCGTTAGAATTTATCTCACGATGGCTTCTGGGTTCTATTCCAGTTATAGAATGCAAAATGGAAAACTTTACTATAAAACATGCCATCATTAACAAAATTGGAGGCGCTCTCATCGACCCATGGGCCCCTGATCAGCACGCAGGGCTCTCTGAATGGTATCGAAATGCCTGGCGCTGCGGGCCATGCCGCTGAACGCGACCTCCGGCCGGCCTTTCGGGCGCTTCGAGCCCTCAAATCGGACCCCAAATCGTAGGAGTCAAGGGGCTCTTCGGACGACTCGGAACCTAAGGGGCGGGGGCACGTGCCCCTTATGCCCCTTGCCTGCGCTACTGGTTTGAGATTTCCTGGCGGAAACGACAACCGGCGTCTACGTTGGCCTATGTCTTTTTCAGTGGTTCAGTTCAGTTCAATTCGATTAAGTTCAGTTCAGTTCAGTTCCTTGCTGACCGGAAGACGGGGGTCGAGCAAAGTGGATTTTTGCATGGCTTGTTTGTGAGAAATGCAGTCTTAAGTTGCAATGCTTATTACCTAAGTAAGGTAAGTTCACAAGGTGTCTGAAAATGATGAGAGCTAATCATGATTGCAAGAACTGCGATCCCATGTCGACCTGCCGACAGCCATCGCTGACGGCATGGCTAGTGCTGGCTCGTGGACATGTGGTTACGTACGTGTGAATGTGTGCGTGTGTGTGTGTGTGTGTGTGTGGTGTGTGTGTGTGTGTGTGTGTGTGTGTGTGTGTGTGTGTTGTGTGTGTGTGGTGTGTGTGTGTGTGTGTGTGTGCATGTGTGTGTGTGTTGTATATATATATATATATATATATATATATATATATATATATATATGTGAGTCATATGGCTCACGGGTCATGAACAAGTCAGAACTGAATCAGATTTTTTATTTTGCGACCTGCGTATGTCATGAGTCAAATGGTTTAATGCAAACATTGAGTCTAAGCTGAGCTGTAGAAAAACATTTGAATGACTGTGCTTCATGACCTAAATCGGATCCCAAATCTGTGATCCGGTTCTGAGCCGATAAAAAAATTAGAGACGAACATAAGTCTGCCCTCATGTATCAGATGACCACAATGCCGAATCAGCATGCCCTGTTTTGCCGACAACGATTCCACTTGGCCAAGGTCGGAGGCCCACTTCGTAAGCCGGAAGCGTCCTGTTCTGGACCAGGAGACCCGTCAATGGATCAGGAGGCCCTGTTGTAGGCTACCGAGACCCTTGGCTAGATCATTATCGAACGCCCCAATTCCACTTTTATTGTTGACATCTGGCCTTTTTGGATATGATGCCTGTAACAATTTGATCAAGCAGCCCATTTCCTCGGCACCCCTCCCGTTGAATACATTTCCCAGGGGCCTCCAACCCCACCCCCACACTCTAAATTCATGGCGCTGCCCCTGCCGCTAAGAATAGGCAGATGTCCTTGGAATGATATTGCGAATGTGATGCCTTAAAATGGTTGTGTGCAGCAAAAGAGCCTCCATGCTCTCTTGGCTAGAGCGGACATCAAATTTTGACGCCACACCAAACCACGAACTCCCTAAACGTCACCAGTTTTCCACTACATTTCCAACCGTGACGTAACGCTATGGATTTGAGCACTGTCTTAGTGGTGACACCCTGTGGTACAATTAAATTGCTATCACTGCCGTTTCGGTCCTATGGTATAGTTCAATATGGCTGAGGATACTCGACCCAACACTTCTCAAAATTGCTACGACTTAGGGGGAATCCCTGCCAACAGTGAAAGGTCAATTTGTTCATGAGAAAAGCGCACAAGTTGTTAAATATGGTGTTCGACTCAATTAACACGCGATTGGCTATTGATGAAATTCCCATCTCTGTTATGCCATCTTGGGGAAAGAATTAAGCAGGGGATCCGTACATTTGGTATGTGCATACATGTCGTTGACAGAATTTCAGAGGGAACTAGATTATCACATAGCAGTTGCATGATTTCCCCACTATGCAGGATGGCCAAAGCGTTTGTTTTCTGCAAGTTTGCATTGGTGTAAGGCACTGACGAGAGTGAGTTTGAAAGCATGCCGAGTACCACCAGACTTATGAGATGTTCAGAAATGCAATATGCAAAGAAATGAAGTGCATCAGCCTTGATCTTACATTTTATGAATCCCTAATCCGATTGGATTTGTACAGTTGCGTATGAAAAGTACATCAGAGACAGGTATTCTCGTCGTGGGGCTGCGATAAGCGTTTCTAGAAAGCATGGTGGCCAAAGGGGGTCGCTGAAATAGCGCATTTTCAGAGCTTTCAGGAATGCTCGATTGGCGTGCAATCTCACTCGTTATCGTTAGTAAGATCAACACAGATATAAATGCACACGTCCTGGTACAAGTTTTTTCTAACGAAATTGATTTCCATAAGCCAATATCATAAAGCGAAATGGCGTCATTTACACCATTCTTTCGCTCAAAATCACTCTGTGCTGTAACTGGCTAGTAATGCCAATTTACAAAATATTTTACACTCATCAACGCCATTGGATATCGCGCTATGAAACCATTGTAAGGCCCATTGGCTAAGAGCCAGGCGATAACAAATGTGAATCGTCAATTGGTGTAACGTAGATTATTCCAAAATCAAGCCAACGGGGCAAATATACTGGGCAACTGATACAAATGGGTTTGAGTATCAGTCCTATAGATTAGACAGAAGTAACAGCTCTATTCCTCAAGGAAAACGCCAGGAGAATGGAAAACAGATACGTTGATATCTCGGCAACATACCTCCATCAAAACGAATAACAGTAGTAAATTCAAAATTTCCTGCCAATCCTACTCGATTTCTCAGGGTCTTTTTTGAGACAACGAGCTACGGTTTTTACAAGTCGCCAACATTCAGGGAATTATTTTTGTCTCGAAGCCCATGTGCCCGGGGGGCAATCGATGTCATTTGTTCAAGTATGGGTTTCAAGGGGCTTGCACGCAAAAAACGTGTTTAAGAAAGTAGGTGTCAACTGTGCGAAAGATGTGGGATGGATGTGGCCTGTGTCGGGGAGTCCACGCGTCGTTTTGGTTTGAGATATAATGGACACCTGCGAGACGCTAAATACAAAACAGCGAATGACGCTTTCGGTGACCATTTTTTGGAAAACACGCTCAGACTGAGATCCAGGGAGGCATGGACCCTAATTTTTTTAGGGCTAAAGGTCACGTACACAGCAGAGGGTCATTCGGACAAGAAAATAAGTTTAAAAAATTATTAAATAAAATCAGCGATTAGGCCTTGACGTACTGGACTCATCATGGCCGATTATGTGAATGTGATAAAACCCTTGATGCGTGATGCGTGCAAGCTTAAAATATTTTATATGTATGAGTGATGCCTGATGGCGCGCGATGTGCGATGCACGGTGCCGGTTTGATTAAAATTATTTGCATGTATAGTTGATGCGTTATGTGTGATGCCCGTTTACGTGATTCGTTGATATGTAAACGTTCTTTCGTGTATTTTAATTCTTGGTTAGATATGCATTGTATCGTAGTAATGACCAGGAATTGTTCCTCGTCTACGTCCCTGCATGTTGGTGACCTGTAAAAACTGTGGCCCGCTGTTAAAAAAGAAAGAGCGAGTAGGATCGGCAGGTGCATCGAGTAGGTGGATCGAGTAGGATCGGTGGGTGCATCGACTAGATGGATCGAGTGGGGTCGGTAGGTGCACCAGTGCGATCGCTAAGACGTTTGGCAAAGGCTTGCTGTAGTATTTAGCAGGCCTGAGCCAACGTAAAGGCCTCTATATTGATGCTGTTACGCTCGTAAGAAAGTGAAGACAATCAGCCACTTAGTAACAGGCCTGAAGAGCGCCACGCGGCACATCTGTCTGCGTCGCCTGCTGACCACACGGAAGGGTGGGGAACCCCACGGAACCCGGCCTCTGTGAAAGGTTAGCCACCCGGGTCATGTGACCCAGGTGGCAACAAAGCACGGATGACGTGTACGCATTCGCGTGTCAGCGCATGGATGGAGTCAGAGCTACGATATTACATATCATTCCCCTCCACCAAAGGGAAACTTATAACATTGAGTGGGATAACACAGCATTCAGTTCACGGTCGGCCACGACGGACTTCGCTACCCGAAACGGACGGGGGTCCGCACTACTCCGCCCGATCCAGTGACCTCAGGTCTGCAGCCCTCAGCCACGCACACAGTCCTATTGAGCTTCCGGCGCTGGCTGGGCAGCTTGCTCGACCACCGGTGTCTCGCGCGTCAGCTGTTCGGCGTACACGCGAGCGCCATCGTCCAGGATGTAGCTGATTGGTCGGCGGCACTCATGGATCACCTTGGGTCGCGAAAACCGCAGACGACCCTTGTGTACCAGCGGTGGAAGACGGTGCCGCATTGAGTCCCCCACTCAGAACATCGGCTCGCCCGCCCGCTTCACCCTGTTGAGTGGGCCGCGCTGGTGCTCCTGCCGGCGCTTCACCCGCCGACGCAGCTCGTCCGTGGGCGGCGCCCAGCCTGTCTGTAATAAGCCGCGCTGGTGCTCGTGCCGGCGCTTCACCCGCCGACGCAGCTCGTCCGTGGGCGGCGCCCAGCCTGTTGAGCAAGCCGCGCTATGTCCGGCCGCCGCGTGGACTGTGCTACGGTTGGACCACGCTGCTGCAGCCCCTCAGCAACAGATGTCGGAACTCGACGCGGCTCATGCCATCCAGGTCGGCAGCCTCACCAGGCTGCGCCCGTCCAACCTCTTCACCGTCCAGTAGGCCACCCCAGCGCGCCTGCCACTGTTGGGTGGTGTCGATTGGTTTCAGTGCGGAACACCCCCAAGTGCTATCAAGTATTCACAAAAAGAACCAAAGTAGTACATGTTTCGTTGTCAGACACCAGCCCCTTTAGACGCCACCTCCCAGAGCAGCTCTCCGACTGGATACCTCTTCCAGGAAGTACATGACTGCCTCTTTGTTGGGCTGAGTACATAATCCTGTCTCAATCTGCTTTGAGCAAAAGCCCGCAGTCCCCAGGGCGAAGCACTGTCACTCGCCTGTGTCCATCTGTTCAATGCACTCACACCAATCATCTTCGACGGCCCCGCAGGGAGGTCCACCGTGGTTAGAGGCGCCTGGTAGGGTGGTGCCGTACGGGACCCGCTACACACGGGCGGCACGCCCAGATGAACTTCTCAACCTCACCATCCATGCCAGCCCATCAACACAGTTTGCGCAGCTCATATTTGCAGCGCACATTACCTGGGTGAGCCTCATGGGCTGGCTCCACCAACTGCTGGGGCAGAGATTCGGGTAGCACGACCTGGTGACCATCCGGCACGATGTCGCTCACCATCGCCAGCTCGTCTCGGAAGTCGTGAGCAGATGCAGCGCCGGCGTACAGTCCGTGTACCACCTGTGCCACAGCCGTTGGAGCTGGTCACGCAGCAGCGTGAGGGTGGGGTCAGCAAGCGTCGCAGGGGTCAGTTCAGCGCCATTCGCCTCAGCGTGCCTCACAGTTAGAGGTGCTGCGGCTAGCCTGCCATACCAGCCGCCTCCCGCATTGCTGCTGGCAAGCGTGACGCACCCCACCCTTGATGCGTGAGACTGTAAGTGAGTACTCCGGGAGCCGGAGTGCCCACCGCAATATCATCAAGCCGACTCTGCCGAAGCCTCTCGCAGGCATCAAAGTTTCATGTCACTTAAAGAAAACACAGCTTCTCCGACCATTTTGTTCGGCATCTCCTGCATATCTGGCGACGGGTATCCACACCTGTACACAGTTTAATGGGCGGCACGTAGGTCACGCACACTCTCAGATGACCTGAGCGTTGTCTTGCTACCACAATCGGCATCATCCAGGGCGGAGTGTCTACTCGCTGGATAATCTTCTGGCGCTGCAGCCCCTCCAGGCGCGGCTTCACGTCTTCCTGGGGCGTGGATGGAAGCGGCCTGACCCTCTGCCGTACCGCCGTGCCGGTGGACGATTATTCTCAGCGGTCATGCCCCGCGGCATGTGAGAGGGCCTAAGGACATGAGCCGTTCCTTGTAGCACTGTCAGCCCCGTGTCTGCCTGATATGTCTGTCCATTGGGTCATTAAAGTACCTGGCGTCCCGTGCTGAAGGCGCCATACCGTGGTAGTCGACAAATGACGGCCAGTGTTCTGCCCCCCTCCGCGGTCACGCTGACGTGACGCCCAGTTTGTGGACTGGGGCTCAGGAACGAGAACCGACCAGGTCCCAAATCTATCCCGAACGCCTTTACGGACAGATCGGGAAGCTTCATTCAGCCGGTTGGATCACCAGCCAACGGTCGGTGTGGCAGGCGGCGTTTGAGGCCTTGCGTTTGGAAGGTGAGGCGGTGGCCCCTGGACGTGCCTGCTCGGGCATCCCCGTCACGTCTCCGGTGCTACCTAGTGAAGTCACTGGTGCTACAGTGTCGTCCCACTCAACCCGGGCAATAGCATTGTAACAGATCAAAAACAGATCGTTAAAAGTACAAAATGTTCAGAGACCTTCTTCAAATGTCTTTTTAACATCCTCTCCAAAAGTTTTGAAAGATTTCAAACGGGACCTCCCCTAAGGTATATACATACCAGTAGCAAATCCAATTAAAATGGCCCTCGTGCTCTCCGCAGCTTCCAAAAAAATGTTGTTTTTCCGAAGCTAAGCCTAAGAAAATCGTGAAGTCTTGAAGTCGTAAAAAATGTACGCAAAAAACTTGAACATGGAACTCTTCCACGTGTCAAGATGGCTGTCTGCCCAATTTTGGGCACAAGAATACAGTAACCCACGAAGTCTAGACCACCAATGAAAGCCCTTTCTGGCTCAAGAGGCATCAATACTCTCTAGGTTAAAAGGACGAAAGATAAAAAAATAAAGAGGCATCAAAATTGTCGGAAATAATATTACCTTTTGAGCAGCCAAAGGTCAGTCGGTTTCGCTTCTTGTTCCACCGTTGATCTTCATGGCGTGCGGTATGACAATCCTCTTCACGGTCATGGGCTTGCCGTGGCGAGCTGGGTCCAGTCCACGGTTCCGGAACTTGAGTCGCGGAAACACTTTTTGTCTGGCAGTTTTTAAATTCGTGTTAGTCGTGCCAGCAGTTTCTGAATTGTTTGAGGTGTGATCAGATTTAAAGCTCAACCTACGGAGTTTCTGGCCAGACATAACAATGGTACTCATTAGAAATAGTTTACAGTTGTCGCATGCCTTCTATGATAATAGTCAATCCCATGTACACAATTCAGTAATTTCCTTTGGAATTTAATCATTCAGTCCTTGGCAATAGCCCCGAGGATAGATTCGCAGACTTTCACGTTGTGAACGCACGAGATGGGTGACGAGCATGAACGTCGCAGCGACACGCGCATCTGCTTCTGCCACAGCATGACGAGTCCGCCGCTGCTGCCGCCGCTGCTTGTGCTGCTGGTGCTGCTGCTGCTATGGACGTCGAGCGCCGCAGAACCGGCCGCCGACCGGCCGGGTCCAGGGCCGGGGTCTGACGCCGGGTTGGGGCTTCCTGGCCCCGCGCCGGGGCTGGCCGGGATCGCCCCGGGGCTGGCCGGGATCGCCCCGGGGCCGCCCGGGATCGCCCCGGGGCTGGCCGGGCTGCTAACGGCCGATACGGCCGGCCGGTCCCGGCAGGTCAGCGGGCTCGGGCCGGCCCGGCGCGCGCTGTCCCGCCAGCGCCGAGCGCCGGCTGACCTGCTGCCGCTGGCTGGCGACGTCGCCGGAGCCGCCTCGGCCTCATCCCTGCCGGCGACCGTCGCAGAGTTGCTTCCGCTGGCCAGCCCGCGGCCGGCCGTCGAGGCCGCACCTCAGCGGTCCGGCGCCGTCTCATTCCAGCATCAGCAGGCTGCTGGCCAACAGAGCTTACGGCAGCCTGCAGTTCAGCGCTGGAACGTCCCGCAAATCGGCGGCCTGCAGAAACGATTCCAGGCTAGCAGCCAGCAAGGCTTTCAGCAGGTCGCAGGCCAGCAGAACAGCTTCCAGCCGATCATAAACTACCAGACCAGCATCCGAGAAAAGGGAGGCCAGCAAAACAGCTTCCAGCCGATCAGAAACTACCAGACCAGCATCCGAGAGAAGGGAGGGCAGCAGAACAACTTTCAGGTCGTGGAAGGACCACAGCAAAATGTGCAGCACGCCAGCAGCTCTCCACAGAACGTTCAGCAGGTCAGCAGCCCGCAGCAGAATGTTCCGCAGGCTTTCAGCAGCTTCCAGCCGATCACAGGCCTCCAGACCAGCCTACAACGGGCGGGAGGTCAGCAGAATGACTTTCAGGCTGTGGAAGGACCACAGCAGAATGTGCAGCACGCCAGCAACTCTCAGCACAATATTCAGCACGCCAGCAGCTCTCAGCACAACATTCAGCAGGTCAGCAGCCGACAGCAGAATGTTCCACAGGCCAGCACTCCGCAGCTGGGCGTTCTGTCGACCAGCGGCCAGCAGCAGCAGCACTCTCTGGCCGGGTATGTGGCTCTGCAGACCGGCGTGGCCACACCCAGCGTTCGCCATGGTTCGTCGGTCCCGTCCAACGGGATACACAGGACGCCCATCCACGGGCACAATGCACCGAACATTGACCGCCCTTCATCCGACGTGGACCACGCTTCACCCAAGATAGGGCAAGATCCACCCAGTAACGGTTACGGCCAACCCGCCGGTGGTTATGGACCACCCACAAAAGGATATGGCCCCCCAAGCAGTGGGCATGGCACGCCTAGCAAAGGATACGGTGTGACCAGCAATGGCTTTGGTTCAACCAGCAGCGGGTATGTCCCATCCACCAATAACTATGCCTCATCCAGCGGTACTTATGGGTCAACCAGCAGTGTTTATGACCCACCAAACAACAACCATGGCCAACTTAGCAGCGGTTCTCGCCCATCAGGCAGTTCATATGGTCCACCCAGCAACAACTATGGTCCACAGAGCAACAGTTATGGCCCGCCCAGAGGCAGCTATCGCCCACCCAGCGGAAGTCATGACCCACACAGTAGCAGTAATTATGGCCCACCCAACAACGGTTATGGCAAACCCAGCAACAGTTATGGCCCACCCAGCAACGGGTATGGCCCGCCCAGCAACAGTTATGGTCCACCCAGCAGTAGTTATGGTCAACCCAGCAACAAATATGCCCAAACCAGCAACAGTTATAATCAGCACAGCAACAGCTATGGGCCACCCAGTAATAGTTATGAAACACCTAGTAGTGGTTATGGCCAACCCAGCAATAATTATGAGCCACCCGGTAACACCTATAACCAACACAGGGACAGTTATAACCCAGCCAGCAGCAATTACGGTCCACCCAGCAGTGGCCACAGCCACCATTTCGTAGGGCAAGGGTATAAATCTTCCCTGAAGAGTAGTTATAGCGGCTATGAAACGAAATCGGGGAAATTCGGCCAACAGCACCATCACAAGCAGCGCGGTCACCAGAAGGCGAAACATACGCGCCAGAAGGGTCGCTTCAAACATCAAGGAAGCCGAGGCTTCAAGGGCCGTGGAAAGAAGCACGAAGAACAACAAGGCTGGAGGACATCGTCACAAAAATGGCGGTTACCGTCACAAAGGTTTTAAGAACGAGCCAGATGATTACTACCTCTCCTCAGAAGACTACGAATCGTATGACTACGCCGGCACATACACTGGTGAGTACACACTATCAAAATGGCTTTTATAAATGCTCATACTCAGTGATCAGTGTACTCATCAGTGTTTTGGCAGGTACAGGTACAGATCAGTGTTTTGGCAGGACGTCTCCGCGTTGGATTTTATAGTAATATGTCCATACATGCTTGTTTTCAAAATCATCCAACGCTGTAGAATATGACTTTGTCCGTACCTACTGCAAGTTGTGATAAAGGGACAAAGATACCCTATAACTGGCTTGTGAGACAGTGCACGTGCTTTTAAAGGTGAGTTTAATTTGGTTCACACTGCGCTTCACTGCAATGCGCTTCTTTCTTGATAGCTCCAGATTGTAACCTTAGTCCGCGATGGCTGCAGCTGTTGCGACTGCGGTCGTCATGGTTACGGCCGAATCAGCTGAGGTCCGGCACTAGCTGTTATGGACCAGGGGTACCATCTTTGAGCTGTTAACCCGTACATTAAGGATCTGCGGGCTTTTAAATGGAACCTCTGCGTTTATGAATGGTATCAGTACAAATGAACGTTTGTAACTGTCTCAGCAGGCGGTGAAGCCATTTATCAAGAAGAGCATTGGTTAAAGTTTGAACCAGCGCGTCAGTATAGGCCAGGTGACGCCCTGTTTCCAAGTGCGATCGGAAGACAGTCACTGTTCCAAAAACCATAGGGGAGAACTCAAAGCCACAGTATAACGTTTCTTCGAATTTGCGTGATGATAACCTCATCTTTGTGGACATTTTCTCGAAATGAAGCGCTTCAAGCTTTTGTATGTATAAGACAAACATTTTGACGAACTAGTGTATTGCAAAGATACCAAAGGACACACTTAAAAAACAAGCCAAGTGAAAGTATCAGTTCCACACTGGTGAGCAGGGAGTCCAATGTGATTTCTCCCACCGGAGCAGCTACTTCAAAACGGAATTAAGGCCGTTCAGGAGGATTTCGAGAAAACTGGCACGACTGGCCAAATTGGACGCGCCTGACCTAACTATATCCGATGCACTTCTGGACGATTGACGGACCCGTGGTCAGAAGAGTATTGGGCATAAACTGTCTCCGCTTGGCCTGTTTGAGGTCCGAGATGGTCGCATTCTGTCTGGTTTTGGGGTGACGTCGGTGACATGAAATTCACTCGTGGTTTTCACGCTGTTGTCTATACCGGTGGCGAGTTATTTTGAAGATGCTAGACCATTCGTCAACTGGGGACGAGAATTATTGGATCTAGTAGTAGATGACCACTCTTGACTGGTACTCCAATTCACTAAAACCTGCACCGATTGATGGTTAAGCCAGTCAATCGCTGCATGAGAACTCAACGACGGCTATCCGTTTTATCGTAAAGTTGAGCGGTATAAAAAGACTATAAACGATTGATCAGAGAGGTGTGTCAAACATCGAGATTTTCACAGACATTGTAACCGGTGACAGGGATCAGCTGTTATGGCTTCTGCAAGAGGTGGAACCCCAAAATGATTATGCCAACACTTGCGCGTCACATAAAACAGAAACATCGCCGGTTCCGGGCTGAACGTGCATGCACTACGTCATCCTGTACCAGTTAGCTTGCGACGCTAGAATGGCAGTAGTAAGCTGTTGATGGTTTCATAACTGGACACGTCTGGTACAGAACACTCTCTCCCTGTTTTATCCGTGCCGTGGTATTCACGTAGAAGGCAGAGCGTAGCGCACGCTTAAAACTCTAGCATTGGCTGATCTCACCCTGATGTGATCGTGAAGAGTCTGCGCTGCATTTCATATGCACTCCAGACATTTCTGGTGATATGAGGAGGGGATGGCGACCGAGAGTCTCTTCAAATCATGAACTGAGCACATTTTGTCGTTGGTATTACACTAAAAAAAGCTGCCTTCCCTTGCCGGGTTGGGTAAAACTTGTTTACCGGGCGCGACAAGCAGGACTTGCATGTAATTGTCACTTGAAGCGTGCACATTGTCTGATACTGTTACAACTGAGGTCTTTCGAACATCAAATGGTGATATCACTGTATGAAGTGGATGTGTAAGGGACTGCGAGTCTTTCCCTCATTTCCATAACCCAAAATTATATCGAGGAGCTCGTGTAGGGAACTACTGAAAAGGAAATACATTGCATTATTCTTAGAATTGCGGTCAGGAGTCCGATGTAAAACTGATGTAAACACGTGCCCCGGTGGCCGGTTAAATACCCTTCGCCCGGGTGGAGGTTGGGGGGGGGGGAGGGATCAGCTTGGCCCGCTGACATATCGGCAACTAAGAAAGCTAGAGACAATAAATGCATAGAACGTATTGGTCTGTATGTAACTCAGCTGTACAAAATTGGGGTTCCTATGTCATAACGTTCGGGTTAGATAAGGTCAAACAAGGTCAAACTTAAGTGTTCTTAAAACCTAGATGCCTGTTCTAAGCAACTGATCAATGGTGCTCATTTAAGGTCAGTGACCAATCTTGACCTTTATGAAGTCCAGGGAAGATACGTAATGCGGTTCCTGTTATCAATAAATTCGAGATAAGCGCCGGAAACTACCCCACAAAGCAAACTCTAGAGCAATAAAACAGGTTGAATTTGACTTCGTTCTGACCCTCATTCTTGACCCCAAGTCAATCGAGCTTGTTCACTCAATTAATGTGTTGCCTAAGGAACAATCCAAGAGATGTATGGCTTTGTCTAACACTTCGTTGTTGCATTAGATTGAGCGATTCCTAGAAATTGCTTTCGCTGAATCCATGGTCTGACTTTGGCCTGCTGTAGGTCAGCGACCTTACAAGGTACATACAAATTTCTTAAACTTAACAATCCGCTATTCATCCTCGGGGCTGGTAAATTGACCCCCGTCCACCCGATCGCGTGTTAAAGAAGCGAACAATATATCATTTGCACCACACTTTGTGTTTTACTTGTGGATTATTTCGTGCCTCCTTCCCCCTACAGAACCAACCGTGCTCCGACAGGAAATCTTGTTGACAATGTCTTTCGCCGTCGGTAACCGAAAAATGTTCCTTAAAATGCACGTTCTAAATATTCCTAGTCAGAATCCAGCAGCAAAACATCATGAAAACAATACCACGGGCGAGCTGCACCTTTCCAAAATGTATTAATCCATTGTCATAGAAACCACATTTGACGTCCTCTAAAGTTTGACCGCACCATCAAATCACGTCGCTTGCCATGCGAACTAACGTAAAAAGTTTCCATAAGGAATCCTGTCACTGATCTCCATTCAGGCAGCAGCCCTAGTACGAGTTCTAGAGAAGATCGTGCACTCGTGCCCACCCAACCCGTCCTGCCACGCCTACCGGAAACGGGGTTGCTTCCTCCCGGTATGTTTCCATTTGCAACGGCACGCGCGTATGCAAGCATTCGTTGCACGTCGCATAAATACGAAATGGTGGGGTCTCAAATAGAAGACGGCGGACCGCTTCGACGTTTGCGGCTTCGCTCGTAATGCCCGGGCGAGCTGTAATGATAGGTCCTTCCTACCGGGCTCGGTGTCTGAAACAGGGTTGTTGAGAAACCACGTAATTTTTCATTGATGAGCCTCGCAACTGATGCTGGCATACGGACATGCAGTCACGATTGACTACAACAAGGAGAAGTAATTCGTTCCTGGCGCCGGATCCGTGAATGGAGTCCGCCACCGACAGCCGACACTGGCATTGAAAACCAGGCCAAGTATATTGACGTGGTTGACGCACTTAAAGTCGACGATCCTTTTCTTCATTTACACGACGTCTACTTGACGTGTATGCCATCAGATATAGCAAAACAGAGGGTAAGGAATCCGTTGCAGACACCGGATGCGGTTGTGAAAAGTCACTGACCACTGACATGACCTGTGCAAAAAATGTGCCGAGCAAAATATCGCGTGGATGTGGTTGATGCATTTGCGATCGAGAACCACGTTTGTATTGCGTGACGACGGTGTTTGGGGTGGCGCATCACCACCATAGGCCATTTTGCGCGTGCTCCATATTGGTGGCATCATACCAAAGCTTGCACTTTGCCGGTGCACAGGGACTGAATCTCAGTCACAGAGTAAAGTCGCATATCCAACGCGTTTGGCAGTCGTCCTACACGCTGTTTAAAAGTTCAGAGTCTGTAAGAAAATCGAAAATGCGGATCACACAACCGATGCGTGCAACCGCGCATGACCTTGCAAGTGACAGCAATAGAGGGCCAGGCATCCATTCCAGATGCCGAATACGAAAGAAGAATTTGTAAGTGACAGCCCACTTGGGCGTCAGAAGTATGGCCATTCTGTTCGACGTGGTTGCCTCAAGTTGCACTGATTCATTTGGCGGCTTTCGATGCTCAAACGTGAATGTTATCTATTCGTGAACAACATCGAAATTGGCCATAAAGGAGGCAATCAACGCTAATGTCATGTCCGCCACTGAAGGCTGCAGTTGCGGCTGCGGACTGCGGTGTGGCAAACAAAGGTAGATGCATTGACCTAGTTGTCTTTGTGGTCGAGAGCTGGCGTTTCCATTTACTTTTTGATACACATTTGATGCCTCTGTTCGTGCATGACGTAACAGATAGCCAAAAGCGAGGAAGTTAATGCATTTTTTGACACCGAATTACATGCTGGAATGCGTGATGGACGAATGGTGTTACAAACCGGACCATATACGTGTGCGTAGTTGACACACTTGCAGTTAAGATCGTAATGTTTGTGACAGCGTACAATAGACGCTCACATATATGCACGTAGTTGCGATTGGCAAAAAAACAGCGCAAAAAATCGCTTGAGACACTAAATCGGGCAGCGATAAGCAAAATTTGCGTTGGCGATTGATTTCGTCCAGTGTTGCCTTAGGGACAGCAATTGCTGAACTCGGCCGCTTTTCCATCGAGCTAATCGCTGACGAGAAACAAGAGCTCGTTCGAGTCACTTTCAGGGAGGGACGTTGAATTCCCCTGATGTTATGACTCTCCCTGCGTTCCGCATAGCCGTAGCATGCTCAGGTCCTGAGATAAAGAAGGAGTCTCGAAGAGTCATTTTGTGCTCTATGACCTGATTTTACTTATCAAAGGTCACATCCATTTTGATTACTCACATTCATCTGAAAAATGGTAATCATAACTTGACATTACCATTTTCTCTGTAGCTCTAGCGCGCTTAGTTTTCGTGATTCAGGGGGATTCTGCGCCGTTCTCGAAGGGCAATGGTGAAGAAAGCTCTCGTTGGGCGGGAGATGACGCATATTTCGGGTTCCTCTTGTTTGCATGCTATCCTGAATCTCCAACGATTCCCTTGTCAGTGCGATCCGTCTCGCTGAAGTTCACCCACACCCCCGCCTGGCGTGAAATTACCTTTGATGACGTCACTCCGTTGATGACGTCACTCCTTTGATGACGTTACTCCTTTGCATGACGGAGCACTTACGTGAGCTCCAAAGCACAAAAAGGCATCGCAAGACTTGCATTTGTAATGCCGCGGACAACGGAACGCTGCTAGCCCCTGACGCGGTCGCCGATGCCCGTCGGGTCACGGTACCGGACGCGTCTCGCAGAGTCGAACGCGACCTCGGAGCTCCCGCTGACTGGTGCATGAATATACGGTTCTGACGCCGTCTGTCAGCTTCCCCCCGGCGTCCGCCTCAAGCGGCGGCAACTTTACCTGAAGTGTGACAGCCGGCCGGACCCGGCCGTTGCAGCCAATTGAACGGGCGTCAGACCGAGTTCGGGATTCTCTGAATCATTCAGCGCGATCGGGGCGGCGGCACGGAGACGAGGGGGCGTTTTGACGGGCGGTTGCCACGACTGTTAACGAGCCTGCTCGCGTGCTGTGAGTCCCTCGACTCGCTCTGTCTCATCCAGCTGACTGGTTCTCGAATGCGAAAGCGCATATGGTCCTATAGAAAGTGTTAAAGACTGTGCCAAAATATTTGATCACTGGGTGTCACTCACCCACCTAGAATGTAAAAAGTTGCGCGGTTCCCGAAACAAGTTAGGGCTTCTGTCGTATTCGTGCCGATACCATTACAATTCTGCATTAGGTTGCTTCGCTACGTTTCGGCTGACTTTCGCCGCGGCATTCTTTCAATGAAAGCATGCGTATTAGTGCTGCCACTTTTGAGGCATCAGGCCTGCAAGGCACGGGCTTAAAAGGCCTGCAGAGCTTTTAAACGGATATTGCTAACTGCATTTGAGTATTGGCAAGCTCTCTACATCTAAAATGTTCCCGGTTGTGCTGTATGCGTAAATTGGTGTATAATTGGCCGGTATTATTGGTAGTACATGTTAGTGGAAAGAAGCATTTGTTTATACAGGTAATTTATCGTGCATGTGAATTTACATTTATAGTTACAGGGTAAGTAAGTACAGTTACAGGGAGTCGACTTTTATTATAGAGTTGTCAAGGCATATAACGCATGCCGTTTCAGGAACATATAATTCATGACATGCTGTAGCTTCGAGAGTAGGCTATCACGGCTTGATAACTGTCAAACACATAATAAGGGTAGAACTACTTAACTATACATTCTGACTGGATATAATCTCGACACAGCAGAAAAAGCCATTCTGAAGTCAACAAAAACCAATCCAGTTTTCTACAGCTCAGACCTCATTCTCAAATTATGTACTGCACATGACAAGGTCAGCAATACTTTCTGCAATATGCATGCATCGATTTGGTATTTAGCTATGAGGGAAATCACAGAACACCGATTGCCTAGCCATAGCCACGAATCCCAGCAAAGTTTTAAAATTACGCATCGAAGAACGCAATCGGTGAAAGGTTGGTCGTCAGCTGTTCAACGGTTTCGGATTCGCAGATAGCCTGTACTTATATGACGTACGGATGAGGTTGCATTTGCTAGTCACGTTTAAATGGGGTTATCAGCTGTCCAGAGGCAGGACTTGGGTTGGGGCCATTATCACGCGCTCGTCTTTAACCAAGTATCACTCGGGTGACAGTGCGTAATGGCTAACCCGTCTGCGTTAACCACTGCGCGTCCGGGATACCAGAGGTGCGGGGTTCGATTCCCGTCGGTGCCCGCCCTCCCTGCCAGGTTGAGAGGCAGGCGACCCCATTTAGCTTCAGCAGCTGGGTGCGTCGTTAAGTCTTAATGACGCATCCAGTGACGCCAAATGCTACGCTTGCCTTCCTTTACTTATATGCGATATGGCGATGTCGAGGCTAGTGGGCACAAGGCATTGTGTTCACCCGGGTGGAAATGCATTTGGAGTATAAATCCAGCACTAAAAGAGCACTTTTGTGGTAAAACTCTGAGCCTCCTGACTGTATGCAGGTAAGCAAAATCAGCCGCTGTTCAGATACCCACCGTTGTCTATGGAAACGGAAATGGTGTATGGTGTCTGATGGCCATGAACAAAGTTCTTGATCTCTTTTTCTATGTCATGTGTTATGTGCGAGGCTACGCATTTTTCATTCCATATGATAGTGTTTCTGTGTGAAATTGACAGCTTAGCGACTTTGAAGTACCTACTACCTTTGGACTGCAGTCATATGGACCTAGGTAAATGTAGTCATCTCCGGTTTTGACGTTCATATGCTGGTTGGAAGGTGTTTCATTTCTTGCCTTGCGAGGGTGTAGATGGTTGTTCCTTTCGAGAGAGCCTTATGAAACACAAAGAGGATTTTGTCTTCAAAAAAGAGGATCTATGCCTGGTACCAAGGACATTGCATGAGTTGGTTCTTCGGCAATTTCGTCAAAATGAGTCAAAGTTCCAGATCAGGAAATGAATAAAATTTAAGGGTTCCACTCAGTGCTAGCTGACAAAGAGCAGCGGTAAGATATAATAGATAGTAAGAATGATATTTCAATATTTGAAGATTGTTGTGGTAATTTTCATATGATGATCAGGTTACGTATGAGTACTTGGAATCAAGACAAGGTTTTTTGATGCTAGCCATGCAAAAACATAACAGAAGAGACAAATATGCTTTAGGGTTTCATACAGCTTCTTGTTTTAGCCACTACTAATATTAGGAAGTTGGGTAGGTGTACTGAAATGAGAAATACGGTTGGCAGGCTCGTGCTGGCCTTTCTGACGACAGCTGCCTTGCGGGGCGGGTGCGGGCGTTCAAATCTGGGTGCGCGGCGGGTGCGGGTATTCTAAATCCCAAAAACTGCTAGCTATAATACGTAGGAAGCCCAAATCTGTGTGTTACGATTTATGGTGATATTATGATTGTATGATATTATGATATTATGATTATGGTATGATATTCTGATTATGGTATGATATTATGGTGTGTTATGATCCAATGAAAAACGCACCAACCTTGATAGCTTCAACGTGTCAACGATGCTTGCAGAGAATGAGGCTTACTTGAAGATAACACTTTCAGGAAAGTGGAAGCAGGGTAAAAGAAAGGGCGAAAGTATACCGAGCACGTGGTACATGTCCGTCAAGTTCCTTCCGCCAGGAAGACAGGCGGCTGGTTAATTGGAGCACGCCGGCGCTGATAAAACACAAGCGTTGCGGCTGGAGAGTGTTGGCAAAAACGGCGCAGCCGGCGGGAGAGAGGGACAAAAACGGCCAGCTGGCAGGGATAGGGCAGGCGCCGCGGCTGACCACAATGGTGGCCGGCCTCGGCTCGGCACGCATCACGCCTCGGGTCGGACCTGGACCGGAAACGACCACCACGGCGATGGAGGTACACATAGTGCTGAAACTGTCACCTTCACAAAATCTGCGCGAATAAAATGTGGCGTGGGCCACATTGAACAGGCAGACAGGAAGAGTATGCAGTTCCGAAAGTCTTTACCAGAAGACAAGTGGGTTTCGTTTTTGTAACTGATATATGACGGCACGTTTTCGGATAGTTTTATAGTAAGGATAGTTTCAGATAGTTTCGGATAGTAGAATAGACAAAGCAATACGATGATAGTTTGAGGTCTAAATGACCCATCAAATTATGCCGTGCGATATTTAGACGGTGTTAGGTGATGCTTCATCCGCTGGCATTGGCGCCAGGAGACAGAGCAAAGTCGAAACCGGACACAGCTCTGTGGCATTATCGCGACAGCTTGAACCCCGTTATGTTTTTTTTTTTTTTTTCATCTTTACGTTGTTTTTCGCGGTGTTCGATTGTGAAGTTACATTTCCATCTGCGAACAGCTTCAGTGGAAGTAGTGATGAAAATAACCTGTCTAGGAACCATTACATGCGAATGTTGAGAGCAGGATAGCAGTGCGAACATCTATCGTTTTGGAAAATGTCAGGCGCTGCTAATCAATTTCCAACGCTGTATCACTGCATCACAGTTTTTGCAGCCGGCAGCCGTGCAAGGAGAAGCAATATGGTTTATGTTTGGACAAATGCTTGTTATTTTAAAATCGATTATTCGCAAATCATATACAGGCCTAGCCAACCCCTATGCAAATCAAATGAAGCCCACATCGGAGCACACGTTGCATTGAATGGCCAAATGATATGAGATATAACGAATATTGCAGGTCAGCCATGTTCATATCCTGCCCCAGTGAGGTGATCACTCTAGCCATAGCAAATAGCAAGCAGGATTAGCAAATATTACAGTCCTTGTACAAAGCACAATCTGTCTCCTTTGTCTGAGATGGATAGTCATGTCTGTCACCTGCACTCGTCTGCGGATTCGGGATGCAGGCAGATTCTGTGCACTCTGGTGACGGCCGTCAAAGCGGACGGGCGAGCCCTCCTCAGGGCGCAGCCGGGCCCAACTGGCAACTTGGCGCCCGCCGCCACTCGGCATGGAAGGTTCACCCAATTATCGACGGAATCGAGCGTCTCTGAGGCACGGCTGTCACCGTTTGTAACAAATTACCCAGCCGTCGTTAACTTAGGTCGAATGTCGCAATGCATGGCACGAAGGGTGGCGGAGGGTCGCGCTGAGGGCCCTCAGCCTGCAAAGTCACCCTCAAATGCCAGTCAGGGTGCCTTTGCCCCGATTAGGACCACCTGGTCGATGAGTTGAGAGAGCCTCCATGCTTCGGCCAGGTGCCACCAGCACCGCAGTCAGCTACGTGTCAGTCGGGCCTAAGCGGACCATTTCCCAGTCAGGGACAGGCCGGGGCCGCGATTTCATTGGTCGGGACCCCTGAGTCAACTAGGGGACCCATGTGTCGGACAGAAGCCCACAGTGCTTAACAGAAGCCTTCTGCTTGAACGGGGCGAGTCGGCCAGGGGCACATTCGATGAACAGAGACAAGGGCGGAACCGAATGCGGAGGGCCTATGAGTTTGGTCGGGGTTGCTTGACATTGAAAGGATATATGAGAGTTATGATGAGAGTTCACATGAGACAATGGAGGGGCCTGTGCCAGTCAGGCACCGCAATACCGGACGGGCTGCTATCATGTTCAGCCGACTAGAAGAACTCAGTCTGTGCCGATTAGGGGAGTGAGAGTGGCTCACCTTGGGTAAGGAACATTTTTCGTCAATTAAGGCTCTCGCATTGATGCTAAGGCCAGCCGCCAAGGTCAGAAGGGTCTTTCGCATTATGGTTGGGGCCAGTGTATGATATATTCTACTAAAATGCGGCAGGAATGGCAACCGGTTAGACACCACGCGCTGTTGACGGAATGCTTTCAGCTCAGACCGGTCACAAGGACCGCGTCCCCTACTCCTACCCATGGGTCCGTTGCTCGGAAACAGGTAACGGTATCGTTTTACAGAGGGATCTAAATGTGGTTGCAAATAAAGCAAAGACCATTTATGTTTGCCTGAGGCGTCCATCGCTTTGCAGAATCGACTAGTGAAACAAGTACATACAATTTCGAGCCTGCCGCTCGCAATCCTTGGAGTAAGAACACTGTGGACGACGGGTTACAATTTCCGCAAAACTGGATGTCATTGGCTCTGGAGATAAACACCGGGTGGTGGAAGATGGGCGAGAAGATGACATCGTGAAAAAGTCCTTCCATATATTTCGGTTCCTTTCGACATCATGAGTTTAGAGTCTCTTGTTGAGTTGCGAACCCTCAACACTAGAGGCCCTAAAAATGACTAGGCCGCTGTGCAGCAGCCTAGGAGTAAATCGCCGCTTGACACGCAACATCGTGTAACTCGTACATGCTGGTGTAGCTGGT
>NW_023597034.1:37432140-37444768 GCF_011947565.3 Pollicipes pollicipes | reverse complement strand
TGCCGGATGGTCACCAGGTCGTGCTACCCGAATCTCTGCCCCAGCAGTTGGTGGAGCCAGCCCATGAGGCTCACCCAGGTAATGTGCGCTGCAAATATGAGCTGCGCAAACTGTGTTGATGGGCTGGCATGGATGGTGAGGTTGAGAAGTTCATCTGGGCGTGCCGCCCGTGTGTAGCGGGTCCCGTACGGCACCACCCTACCAGGCGCCTCTAACCACGGTGGACCTCCCTGCGGGGCCGTCGAAGATGATTGGTGTGAGTGCATTGAACAGATGGACACAGGCGAGTGACAGTGCTTCGCCCTGGGGACTGCGGGCTTTTGCTCAAAGCAGATTGAGACAGGATTATGTACTCAGCCCAACAAAGAGGCAGTCATGTACTTCCTGGAAGAGGTATCCAGTCGGAGAGCTGCTCTGGGAGGTGGCGTCTAAAGGGGCTGGTGTCTGACAACGAAACATGTACTACTTTGGTTCTTTTTGTGAATACTTGATAGCACTTGGGGGTGTTCCGCACTGAAACCAATCGACACCACCCAACAGTGGCAGGCGCGCTGGGGTGGCCTACTGGACGGTGAAGAGGTTGGACGGGCGCAGCCTGGTGAGGCTGCCGACCTGGATGGCATGAGCCGCGTCGAGTTCCGACATCTGTTGCTGAGGGGCTGCAGCAGCGTGGTCCAACCGTAGCACAGTCCACGCGGCGGCCGGACATAGCGCGGCTTGCTCAACAGGCTGGGCGCCGCCCACGGACGAGCTGCGTCGGCGGGTGAAGCGCCGGCACGAGCACCAGCGCGGCTTATTACAGACAGGCTGGGCGCCGCCCACGGACGAGCTGCGTCGGCGGGTGAAGCGCCGGCAGGAGCACCAGCGCGGCCCACTCAACAGGCTGAAGCGGGCGGGCGAGCCGATGTTCTCAGTGGGGGACTCAATGCGGCGCCGTCTTCCACCGCTGGTACACAAGGGTCGTCTGCGGTTTTCGCGACCCAAGGTGATCCATGAGTGCCGTCGACCAATCAGCTACACCCTGGACGATGGCGCTCGCGTGTACGCCGAACAGCTGACGCGCGAGACACCGGTGGTCGAGCAAGCTGCCCAGCCAGCGCCGGAAGCTCAATAGGACTGTGCGCGTGGCTGAGGGCTGCAGACCTGAGGTCACTGGATCGGGCGGAGTGGTGCGGACCCCCGTCCGTTTCGGGTAGCGAAGTCCGTCGTGGCCGACCGTGAACTGAATGCTGTGTTATCCCACTCAATGTTTTAAGTTTCCCTTTGGTGGAGGGGAATGATATGTAATATCGTAGCTCTGACTCCATCCATGCGCTGACACGCGAATGCGTACACGTCATCCGTGCTTTGTTGCCACCTGGGTCACATGACCCGGGTGGCTAACCTTTCACAGAGGCCGGGTTCCGTGGGGTTCCCCACCCTTCCGTGTGGTCAGCAGGCGACGCAGACAGATGTGCCGCGTGGCGCTCTTCAGGCCTGTTACTAAGTGGCTGATTGTCTTCACTTTCTTACGAGCGTAACAGCATCAATATAGAGGCCTTTACGTTGGCTCAGGCCTGCTAAATACTACAGCAAGCCTTTGCCAAACGTCTTAGCGATCGCACTGGTGCACCTACCGACCCCACTCGATCCATCTAGTCGATGCACCCACCGATCCTACTCGATCCACCTACTCGATGCACCTGCCGATCCTACTCGCTCTTTCTTTTTTTAACAGCGGGCCACAGTTTTTACAGGTCACCAACATGCAGGGACGTAGACGAAGAACAATTCCTGGTCATTACTACGATACAGTGCATATCTAACCAAGAATTAAAATACGCGAAAGAACGTTTACATATAAACGAATCACGTAAACGGGCATCACACATAACGCATCAACTATACATGCAAATAATTTTAATCAAACCGGCACCGTGCATCGCACATCGCGCGCCATCAGGCATCACTCATACATATAAAATATTTTAAGCTTGCACGCATCACGCATCAAGGGTTTTATCACATTCACATAATCGGCCATGATGAGTCCAGTACGTCAAGGCCTAATCGCTGATTTTTTTAATAATTTTTTAACTTATTTTCTTGTCCGAATGGCCCTCTGCTGTGTACGTGACCTTTAGCCCTAAAAAAATTAGGGTCCATGCCTCCCTGGATCTCAGCCTGAGCGTGTTTTCCAAAAATGGTCACCGAAAGCGTCATTCGCTGTTTTGTATTTAGCGTCTCGCAGGTGTCCATTATACTCAAACCAAAACGACGCGTGGACTCCCCGACACAGGCCATATCCATCCCACATCTTTTGCACAGTTGACACCTACTTTCTTAAACACGTTTTTTTTGCGTGCAAGCCCCTTGAAACCCATACTTGAACAAATGACATCGATTGCCCCCCGGGCACATGGGCTTCGAGACAAAAATAATTCCCTGAATGTTGGCGACTTGTAAAAACTGTAGCTCGTTGTCTCAAAAAGACCCTGAGAAATCGAGTAGGATTGGCAGGAAATTTTGAATTTACTACTGTTATTCGTTTTGATGGAGGTATGTTGCCGAGATATCAACGTATCTGTTTTTCCATTCTCCTGGCGTTTTCCTTGAGGAATAGAGCTGTTACTTCTGTCTAATCTATAGGCTGATACTCAAACCCATTTGTATCAGTTGCCCAGTATATTTGCCCCGTTGGCTTGATTTTGGAACAATCTACGTTACACCAATTGACGATTCACATTTGTTATCGCCTGGCTCTTAGCCAATGGGCCTTACAATGGTTTCATAGCGCGATATCCAATGGCGTTGGTGAGTGTAAAATATTTTGTGAATTGGCATTACTAGCCAGTTACAGCACAGAGTGATTTTGAGCGAAAGAATGGTGTAAATGACGCCATTTCGCTTTATGATATTGGCTTATGGAAATCAAAGTCGTTAGAAAAAACTTGTGTCAGGACGTGTGCATTTATATCTGTGTTTATCTTACTAACGATAACGAGTGAGATTGCACACCAATCGAGCATTCCTGAAAGCTCTGAAAATGCGCTATTTCAGCGACCCCCTTTGGCCACCATGCTTTCTAGAAACGCTTATCGCAGCCCCACGACGAGAATACCTGTCTCTGATGTACTTTTCATACGCAACTGTACAAATCCAATCGGATTAGGAATTCATAAAATGTAAGATCAAGGCTGATGCACTTCATTTCTTTGCATATTGCATTTCTGAACATCTCATAAGTCTGGTGGTACTCGGCATGCTTTCAAACTCACTCTCGTCAGTGCCTTACACCAATGCAAACTTGCAGAAAACAAACGCTTTGGCCATCCTGCATAGTGGGGAAATCATGCAACTGCTATGTGATAATCTAGTTCCCTCTGAAATTCTGTCAACGACATGTATGCACATACCAAATGGACGGGTTCCCTGCTTAATTCTTTCCCCAAGATGGCATAACAGAGATGGGAATTTCATCAATAGCCAATCGCGTGTTAATTGAGTCGAACACCATATTTAACAACTTGTGTGCTTTTCTCATGAACAAATTGACCTTTCACTGTTGGCAGGGATTCCCCCTAAGTCGTAGCAATTTTGAGAAGTGTTGGGTCGAGTATCCTCAGCCATATTGAACTATACCATAGGACCGAAACGGCAGTGATAGCAATTTAATTGTACCACAGGGTGTCACCACTAAGACAGTGCTCAAATCCATAGCGTTACGTCACGGTTGGAAATTTAGTGGAAAACTGGTGACGTTTAGGGAGTTCGTGGTTTGGTGTGGCGTCAAAATTTGATGTCCGCTCTAGCCAAGAGAGCATGGAGGCTCTTTTGCTGCACACAACCATTTTAAGGCATCACATTCGCAATATCATTCCAAGGACATCTGCCTATTCTTAGCGGCAGGGGCAGCGCCATGAATTTAGAGTGTGGGGGTGGGGTTGGAGGCCCCTGGGAAATGTATTCAACGGGAGGGGTGCAGAGGAAATGGGCTGCTTGATCAAATTGTTACAGGCATCATATCCAAAAAGGCCAGATGTCAACAATAAAAGTGGAATTGGGGCGTTCGATAATGATCTAGCCAAGGGTCTCGGTAGCCTACAACAGGGCCTCCTGATCCATTGACGGGTCTCCTGGTCCAGAACAGGACGCTTCCGGCTTACGAAGTGGGCCTCCGACCTTGGCCAAGTGGACTCGTTGTCGGCAAAACAGGGCATGCTGTTTCGGCATTGTGGTCATCTGATACATGAGGGCAGACTTATGTTCGTCTCTAATTTTTTTACCGGCTCAGAACCGGATCACAGATTTTGGGATCCGATTCAGGTCATGAAGCACAGTCATTCAAATGTTTTTCTACAGCTCAGCTTAGACTCAATGTTTGCATTAAACCATTTGACTCATGACTTACGCAGGTCGCAAAATAAAAAATCTGATTCAGTTCTGACTTGTTCATGACCCGTGAGCCATATGACTCATATATATATATATATATATATATATATATATATATATATATATATATATATATACAAACACACACACACATGCACACACACACACACACACACACACACACACACACACACACACACACCACACACACACACACACACACACACACACACACACACATTCACACGTACGTAACCACATGTCCACGAGCCAGCACTAGCCATGCCGTCAGCAATGACGTGTCGGCAGGTCGACATGGGATTGCAGTTCTTGCAATCACGATTAGCTCTCATCATTTTTAGACACCTTGTGAGCTTACCTTACTTAGGTAATAAACATTACAACTTAAGACTGCATTTCTCACAAACAAGCCATGCAAAAATCCGCTTTACTCGAGTCTTCCCCGTCTTCCGGTCAGCAAGGAACTGAACTGAACTGAACTGAACTAAATTGAACTGAACTGAACCGAACCAATGAATAAGACATAGGCCAACGTAGGCGCCGGCTGTCGTTTCCGCCAGGAAATCTCAAACCAGTGGCGCAGGCAAGGGGCATAGGGGCACGTGCCCCCGCCCCTTAGGTTTCGAGTCGTCCGAAGAGCCCTTTGACTCCTACGATTGGGGTCCGATTTGAGGGCTCGAAGCGCCCGAAAGGCCGGCCGGATGGCGCATTCAGGGGCCCGGCCCGCAGGGGAAGGCATTTCAATGCCATTCAGAGGGCCCTGCGTGCCGATCAGGGGCCCATGGGTCGATGAGGACGCCTCCAATTTTGTTAATGATGGCATGCTTTGTATTAACGTTTTCCATTTTGCATTCTATAACTGGAATAGAACCCAGAAGCCATGGTGAGATAAATTCTAACGAAATTTTATGGTCCACAAGCTGAAGAAATGATGCGTTAAGCGACCACATAAAATAAACCGCCGGCGATCGGCGAAGTTGTAAAAAGGATACGCTCACTCTTATCTCTGAGTGGTACGCATTAATTTAGCATGACATTCGGAACCATTATTTCACGACGGTCGCTCTCGCGCGGGGCGCGTGGTGCCACTTGCAGCGGCCAACACCGTTCGGCTTTTCGCACACTGCAGCCAAGACTATCGCTGCCCTTGCTCTCAATATTTCGGGCGTGAAGACACAATTTTTACATCATTCTTTTCATTTATCGATTTGCAAAAGAATGAACGAACAGGCAGACAGGGGATGACATTGATCGTCTTTTTAACTCATTTCGACCGACTGTATTGAACTCTGATGGCACTGCTAGTTTCTTTTCAGGCAAGGGACCTTTTGAGTAGAACACTGGCGGCGCATTATTGCTACCAGTCAGGAGCTTAAGGGCCATTCCGTTCCACTGCGGGGTATCTGCCGGCTGTCATGCCGGCAACAGGGGCGGGATCCCCTTGTCGATCCGGAGGCCTTTAAAGGGATACATCATATAAATTTGAGTCCTTTCTGCTCGGTGCTCGTGGTCTTTGTCCAACCGAGACACCCGCATATTTCAGGTGTCCTCAAACGGTACAGGAGTACCCCTTACTGATTTTTCAGGTCATCGCTTTACGCAACATTTCTTCAGTTTGTGGACCGTAAAATCCCGCTAAAATTTATCTCACGATGGCTTCTGGGTCCTTTCCCAGTTATAGAATGAAAAATGGAAAAACGTTGATATAAAGCATGCCATCATTAACAAATGGGTCACATCTAGCGATTTTAGGGGACCTTTTTACGGTCGGGGGCCCTTTGTCAGACCTGCGACCCCCTTGGCAAGGCTCTGGCCGCGCGCCTGCCTTAAACTCATCTCATCAGATCACTCCATGATGAGTTAGAAATCAATGCAGGTTTCCGCGCTGCGTAGAGTTTAAAGTGATGTGCGCCACTTTACCCGCGTTTCAGCGCTGATAAAATTGGAGGCCTTATGCTTACTTGCAAGCTGCGTGTTGCGTGGAAACAGCTGCTGATGCAGTATCCGGGATGCGATCAGTGCTTACGTCATAAAGCCTCAGCAAAAGCATGCTGACACCAGTTCAAGTGGTAGTGATTGACGGCTCATGCATGAATTAATCCATGAGTGTGATAATTCATAACGGAAAATATGACCAGCCCTCCTACTGATTTTGGCATAAGACATAACCATGTAGAATGTCTGTACCATGTAATGTCCTCTGATTCCTGGCTGAGGTTTGGCAAACGTAAGTTCAGGATCAAGAATATTGTATTTGCTACTTAGCAATTACGATAACGAACTTTGTGGAAAGTTGCTAAAAGATTTATAACTAGCGGTGCATGCTGCTCATTTTAACACTCCTGAAATGGTCTGTTAATTTGTCTGGGCGTACTGTGTTCTTTCATGTTACAATTTGTATACCAGCCATATGACTCAAGGACACAACGTTGTTAGGAATAATCGGCTAACAATTGAGGTCATGAAATTTACGAATAATATGATTTGTTTATGCCTCAAAGCAGCATTTTTACTGTGTGCTGCCTCAGCTAACCACTCAACCCAAAATGGTAGAATCATGAGCCGGTTCATGATTCAGCTCGATTAGAACAAAAGTCTGAAGGTAAGTTGCCTCCTGTTTTAGAAACGGGGCCTCATGAATAAAGGGTGCCTTCTAACTCTGAACAGTCTTCTAGTTTGTAATGCGGGCCTCCCGAGCTAGCAAAAGGACCTCCGTAACACAATACAGGGGCTGCCACTCTACGCCCTTGCCGCGCCGCCCTCGGTTATTGGCGACACGTTCCGAACCCGGCCTGACCGTGGCCCCAGCAGAAGGCCGTCCTCCCCGGCGAGGAGTCTGGTTAGCCGACGCCGAAGGCGGTCGGCGGCCCTCACCTGACCGGATGGGGCGGCGGTCAGCGGCAGGGCGGGCTGGTCAACTGCCCACGGCGTCCTACCACCCGCCGCCGCCGCGCGCCGCCGCCGCATCCGCAGCCAGCCCCGCAAAAACGCCCCGGGCGCCGGGCGTGAGAGCCGGGCCGCCTGGCGGCTGGCGGCCCACTCCGGCCGGCTCATCCTCGCCTCCTGTTACTCGGCCCGCTGTGGCGACACGCGTCCCGCCCGACGCGCGACCGGAGGCTTTTACGACGCTGCGCGAGCGCTGGCACCCATGTAGACCGGCAGTCTGTCCTCCAGATGGTTTACGTTGCGCCCTCCCCCCGCCCTGTTCTGCAGTTGACGGGACCGGTACGTTATCGCGCTCTGTCGTCGTCCTGTGCGCTAGCGATGGTTTGGACGCTGGCCTTTCGACATCGAGACGTTGGCTGTCACTCCTGGATTCGGTTTCACTTGTCATTTTGTTAGTGGGAACGCTTGGTTTTGTGCTCGCACAGTTTGGCACTCGATTATAGCCCTGCCTGTTTCAGACGCCATCGCAGGGGCGCAGGCAAGGGGAAACCACCATTAGGCTCACATTGGCGTGGTTTAATCAACGTCAATAACTCGTGATAGTAAGTTTAAAATGAGTGCACCGTTTGGTTTGGAGTAGACCGTGAGATTTATTGTTAATGAAAATACTTTGTCAATGCAAGCCGAATTTGAGATCTTGTGTTTTCTGATCAGTTCTCAGTGGGCTCCTACCCCTAAGAAAACAGGCGATGATATTCATGTATAATGAAGGTTACCCAACGAATGTAAAGCGCCATCAGTTTCAGCTACCATTTGCCACCTTCGCAAGCCTTAACCCCAGCACACGAAAAAGCAGCGATAGTGACGGATGGAAAACAGCCCCCAGGGAGGATCGAACTCCCGACCCTGGTTTACAAGACCAGTGCTCTAACCACTGAGCTATGGAGGCTTCGCGCTGTCCGGACTCTGAAGTACTATGGATAGAAATGTTTTGTTTATGTTTTTCAATTGCTAGAAACGATAGCATCGCCATTTACCTGAACACTTAAAGTTTGAAATGAGCACACATTTGGGATTATATAGTTTCAAAGCCATTTTGCACTTCTCATAGTGCACACAGCGTGAAAAAATTTGTGCGTGTAATAGTACCGGGCGCGGACTAGGCCGGGCGCTGTTCACAAAGGCGCGGTTGTCGATTTGTTGCATTATTTTGGTTGGCCCACTGCCCCCCCCCCCCTTCCTCCTCCCAATATCTAATTTGCCCCCCCCCCCAATGGTGAGTTCGGCCCCCTAACTTTCCGACGCCGAAGTACAGCAGGGTATGAACGATGAGAGATCAACATTATATTTACTGTAAAACAGGTTTCTACCAATCGTTTCGCAGAGACAAGAAGAAAGAAAATCAAAGTTGCAATGTTTTGTTCAGTTGACAATTTTCTGCTTTTTGAAATGATGCATAATTTTCGTTATGCGGTTAACACCTCTTGTTGACTTTGGTCTACTGTTGTGCTATTGTCTGTTCCAATTCGTGATGTTTCATGTTCTACAGAATGCAGCAAGCTGCACGCTTTTGTTTCGAAATCATAAGAATAAAACAAACTTGTCGAAATTGGAACCCAAAACGCGCCCCGGTAATTAGCCGTTTTCAATCGGAAGAACGGGTGAGATGTGCCGACCTCCACTTGGTGGCAAATACTCAATGCAACAGTTACGAGACTTGACGATCGACACCAGCCGACAAACCCGATAGCAGCAATTGCCCAACAACATGCCTAATGCGAGTGCTGGGTTGCCACCTGCACCTCGCCTTGCGGCTATCAGCCGGGGCTTTCCTTGGTAGCCTTTAATAGTCCCGCACAGCAGCTTGTACTTGTTAGCCCCGAGGCTGTACACGTTTAAGAACATCTGAAGCCACGTAACATCGACATCCGTCGATTGCCGGAACCTCGTTCCGACGATCGACGCCAAATAGATAATGGTTCCCAACGTCAACATCTTCCGCCAACAAGAGCGAGGAAACGTATTAGAGCTGGGATGTTGGGATGTAGTTTCCCATTCGGTTGGGGTGGTGACTCCAACTTCACAACGTTGAGAGAAAAGTGGGTCAGACCCGGGGAGAAGCCTGTTGTTTGGTTAAATTTTTCCCCTCTCAGGCCCTCAGACCTCTTTTGCGAAATTATACCCCTGCGGTGGAGGCGGATTCGCCACCAGATTACTCCAGTGCCTGGTCTGGAATATGGGCCCATTTCCTAGGCAGACATAATTTCCGCCCCCGTTATTTACATCAGCCGGGCCCCTGAGTTAATGTGTGTCGGGGTCTGGAGTCTGGGGTCTGGAGATCACACGTGCCTGACAAGGGTCCGATATTGGCAAGGGGCCCCCAAATCGATCAGGAATGGTGTTCGTGGGGTCCAACAGAGGGGTCCTTAAGTGTCCCTCGGCGACCGACAATCAATTGTCAGATTGGAGGGCACGACGAGCTGGCGGTAGGTCACATTTAAGTCCCCCGACCCACAGGCTGGTCCCCCAAATACCAGCTAGAGGGCCTTCTGCACCGATGTGGATTAGCCTGGGCAGTGCGGGGGCTCTATATCGGAGTTCCATTTGGAGCAACCAACTGCGAACAATCGGCTCTGTTCGGGCCTGAGCCCTGGTGGCCCATTTTCCAAACGGGGACAAGGTCGGGACTCTCGATTTGCATTGGTCGAGACCCCTGAAACAATGCGCACTCCTGTGTCCGTTAGGCCCCCACAGTGGCTAACAGAGGGTTCCATGTCAGTAAGGGGTCTTGAGTCGGCCAGGGTGACATTTGCTGAACAGGGGTAGGGACGGATCCCCGCATGCTGGAAGGCCCCTTGTGTTGGTTGATACTGACGCGCCCTAAAATACGAACTCGCCACTTTCCCCATTTTTCATCCCATTTTGGCCAAAGGATTGTTTTGCTGAACTGGAGTCTCTGCGGGGGTCACCTGGTAATGGGGCGGTAATGGGGCGGCAATGAGGGCCCCTGTGTCTGTCAGGGGCCAAACACTCTGTTCAGAGGGCTCCGACGGCAGGTAGGCGACTAATGTATGACTGATCCCACCAAACGTTTCCATATCGACCTGGAGACCCCGTCCCCATGTCGCCTGCGTGACAAGCGTCAGACACTCCGTGCTGTAACGGGATAAACCCTTATTTTAACCTCTGACCGGAAAATGTAATGTGCCTCTAGTGTCCTACACACTAGGTTCTTCTCCGGAAGGGTAAGGGCTTCTTTGGTTTTCAATAGAGCGGACCGAGACGAAGCCAAAATTGAAAAAGACCGACACAAATGAGGACGTCCATCTCTATAACGTTTTGAGCGTGTGTGCTCGCAATCTTAGAAGCAAGAGCATCGATGGCCGGGGTTGCAGTTTTCATCAAACCGAGCGGCGTCAAGCGCTGTAGCTAACGCCGGGCGGCGGGCGCCTGGTGCGCGAGAATAGCCGTCTTGAGATAATGTTTCCGAAAGTCTTTCTGAATCGATCCGTACCTTGCACCTATTAGGTTTGGGCGTATATTTCACTTGCATAATTTTGGGATGTTCTCTTAGTGGATTAACAGCGACAGTTACCCGAATACAGAGATTCTACCATAACTTGTCCAGTTGCATGGTGAAACTCCAGCACAAGTCTGATGTGCTGTAAATGCTCATGCTTTCACATTGGAAGTCTAAAAGCTGTGAAGATGAAACGTGCTCACGGCTTTCTTTCTAAACGTGCGAATTGACACCCTGAACCGTTTAAAGGTCCTTTTTTGGAGACGATATGGTTTTTGTCCGCCGACTGAACTCCGGCTAATATTAGCCGCAGGGCCGACGCTGTGCGGCCTACGGAGGCTGCAACGCCGGGCATCAGCGTTTTTGCCTAGGGCTTGCGAGCGCACATGATCAAAAGCATGCGATATATTCCTTTCGAAACTAAATTCTGGAAAAGGTGGTAGATTACCAGACACACGGGTTGGGCATGTCAAAGCAAATATATAACTCCATTTCGATCTACAATCTATGTTAGGCATCATCTACATTCACAATGTTTCTGTATAATACAGCAAAAATTCTGCCATTGCCCCCAAGTGGTATCATTCAGAAAAAGTCACTGAGCAATTACGAAATAGACAGTGGCGGTGCTTTTTCTATGTTCTCATGCACGGTCTGGTTCCTTCAGGTTAATAATTTCAAAATACTAAAAGAACGACATCGTTGGTTCCTTCTGGCTTTTTTGGTGAAAAGGGTGCATATGGAAAATAATCTGCGCGAAGAATGCCCATTGAAATCAAGTGGGTCATACCTTGTAATGTTTTGGGTGAGACCTTACATCAGGAGGGGGTAAGGCCCCACCCTTTGTCAATCCTGTGTCCCTTCTCCCTACCGAGATTCTGGCTGCGCAACTACGTGGGTGAGGTCACTGTGCACCGAGTATATCAGCATATAATAATATATATATATATATATATATATATATATATATATATATCAGTACTGATAGGTATATCAGTGTAATCGCATGTGGCCACTAAAGAGCCAGCTCAACTAGAAACGCTTCTATACTCAAACAGCGTTGCGCATGACATTGAAATCACGGAGCTTCATTTACCAGGCATTCGAATTGAAGCGGGTTAGGGTTGCTCTCCCTTCAGAGGCGCAAAAGCTTGGAGAAGTGTCCCCCAGAAACACAGCAGGCTTGCAGAGTGTGTGCGATGAAATGAGCGGGGAAAGGGATTCTTAACAGGAGCTCATCTTCTTTTGTTTTTGGTTGGGGAAAGCTGTTTGGGGAAAGGTTGAGTACCATTTTCGTATCTGGTGCATGGAGGAGTGCCTGTGTTTTGTTTTACGTTAACTGAAATGGATATGTTTCATCGATGAAACTTCAGTTTGTTGAGATTCCATATAAAACTGATACTGATAGCCATATGTATTGTGAACACTATTCTTGTTAATGCATTGATCAATACGCCAAAAACCACTGAGCAGATAATGGTGAATTATGCGCGGATTTCACTTTTGGATGTGCAAGATAGAGGTGCAGCTTCACCTTCTATATAATATATATATATATTATATATATATATATATATATATATATAATATATATAATGGATATGCATATATATAGACATATATAGAGATATATATATATATATGGATATGTATAAATATATATGTATATACATACATAAACAGATTCTAAGCGGACAAATCCCAGACGTTTTTCGCATCCGTCCCCTCATGGCGACTTCTAAGACTTTGGTCCCCCAATCATTTTGAGAAATCGACACCCATGCACGGAGGTATGCATCACCTTGCCTTCACCTTTGCTTAATGCGG
>NW_023597034.1:37409169-37432130 GCF_011947565.3 Pollicipes pollicipes | reverse complement strand
GAATGTGATAAAACCCTTGATGCGTGATGCGTGCAAGCTTAAAATATTTTATATGTATGAGTGATGCCTGATGGCGCGCGATGTGCGATGCACGGTGCCGGTTTGATTAAAATTATTTGCATGTATAGTTGATGCGTTATGTGTGATGCCCGTTTACGTGATTCGTTTATATGTAAACGTTCTTTCGCGTATTTTAATTCTTGGTTAGATATGCACTGTATCGTAGTAATGACCAGGAATTGTTCTTCGTCTACGTCCCTGCATGTTGGTGACCTGTAAAAACTGTGGCCCGCTGTTAAAAAAAGAAAGAGCGAGTAGGATCGGCAGGTGCATCGAGTAGGTGGATCGAGTAGGATCGGTGGGTGCATCGACTAGATGGATCGAGTGGGGTCGGTAGGTGCACCAGTGCGATCGCTAAGACGTTTGGCAAAGGCTTGCTGTAGTATTTAGCAGGCCTGAGCCAACGTAAAGGCCTCTATATTGATGCTGTTACGCTCGTAAGAAAGTGAAGACAATCAGCCACTTAGTAACAGGCCTGAAGAGCGCCACGCGGCACATCTGTCTGCGTCGCCTGCTGACCACACGGAAGGGTGGGGAACCCCACGGAACCCGGCCTCTGTGAAAGGTTAGCCACCCGGGTCATGTGACCCAGGTGGCAACAAAGCACGGATGACGTGTACGCATTCGCGTGTCAGCGCATGGATGGAGTCAGAGCTACGATATTACATATCATTCCCCTCCACCAAAGGGAAACTTAAAACATTGAGTGGGATAACACAGCATTCAGTTCACGGTCGGCCACGACGGACTTCGCTACCCGAAACGGACGGGGGTCCGCACCACTCCGCCCGATCCAGTGACCTCAGGTCTGCAGCCCTCAGCCACGCGCACAGTCCTATTGAGCTTCCGGCGCTGGCTGGGCAGCTTGCTCGACCACCGGTGTCTCGCGCGTCAGCTGTTCGGCGTACACGCGAGCGCCATCGTCCAGGGTGTAGCTGATTGGTCGACGGCACTCATGGATCACCTTGGGTCGCGAAAACCGCAGACGACCCTTGTGTACCAGCGGTGGAAGACGGCGCCGCATTGAGTCCCCCACTGAGAACATCGGCTCGCCCGCCCGCTTCAGCCTGTTGAGTGGGCCGCGCTGGTGCTCCTGCCGGCGCTTCACCCGCCGACGCAGCTCGTCCGTGGGCGGCGCCCAGCCTGTTGAGCAAGCCGCGCTATGTCCGGCCGCCGCGTGGACTGTGCTACGGTTGGACCACGCTGCTGCAGCCCCTCAGCAACAGATGTCGGAACTCGACGCGGCTCATGCCATCCAGGTCGGCAGCCTCACCAGGCTGCGCCCGTCCAACCTCTTCACCGTCCAGTAGGCCACCCCAGCGCGCCTGCCACTGTTGGGTGGTGTCGATTGGTTTCAGTGCGGAACACCCCCAAGTGCTATCAAGTATTCACAAAAAGAACCAAAGTAGTACATGTTTCGTTGTCAGACACCAGCCCCTTTAGACGCCACCTCCCAGAGCAGCTCTCCGACTGGATGCCTCTTCCAGGAAGTACATGACTGCCTCTTTGTTGGGCTGAGTACATAATCCTGTCTCAATCTGCTTTGAGCAAAAGCCCGCAGTCCCCAGGGCGAAGCACTGTCCTCGCCTGTGTCCATCTGTTCAATGCACTCACACCAATCATCTTCGACGCCCCGCAGGGAGGTCCACCGTGGTTAGAGGCGCCTGGTAGGGTGGTGCCGTACGGGACCCGCTACACACGGGCGGCACGCCCAGATGAACTTCTCAACCTCACCATCCATGCCAGCCCATCAACACAGTTTGCGCAGCTCATATTTGCAGCGCACATTACCTGGGTGAGCCTAATGGGCTAGCTCCACCAACTGCTGGGGCAGAGATTCGGGTAGCACGACCTGGTGACCATCCGGCATGATGTCGCTCATCATCGCCAGCTCGTCTCGGAAGTCGTGAACAGATGCAGCGCCGGCGTACAGTCCGTGTACCACCTGTGCCACAGCCGTTGGAGCTGGTCACGCAGCATCGTGAGAGTGGGGTCAGCAAGCTTCGCAGGGGTCAGTTCAGCGCCATTCGCCTCAGCGTGCCTCACAGTTAGAGGTGCTGCGGCTAGCCTGCCATACCAGCCGCCTCCCGCATTGCTGCTGGCAAGCGTGACGCACCCCACCCTTGATGCGTGAGACTGTAAGTGAGTACTCCGTGAGCCGGAGTGCCCACTGCAATATCATCAAGCCGGCTCTGCCGAAGCCTCTCGCAGGCACCAAAGTTTCATGTCAAGAAAAGAAAACACAGCTTCTCCGACCATTTTGTTTGGCACTTCCTGCATATCTGGCGACGGGTATCCACACCTGTACACAGTTTAATGGGCGGCACGAAGGTCACGCACACTCTCAGATGACCTGAGCGTTGTCTTGCTACCACAATCGGCATCATCCAGGGCGGAGTGTCTACTCGCTGGATAATCTTCTGGCGCTGCAGCCCCTCCAGGCGCGGCTTCACGTCTTCCTGGGGCGTGGATGGGAGCGGCCTGACCTTCTGCCGCACCGCCGTGCCGGTGGACGGTTATTCTCAGCGGTCATGCCCCGCGGCATGTGAGAGGGCCTGAGGACATGAGCCGTTCCTTGTAGCACCGCCAGTCCCGTATCTGCCTGATATGCCTGTCCATTGGGTCATTAAAGTACCTGGCGTCCCGTGCTGAGGGCGCCATACCGTGGTAGTCGACAAATGACGGCCAGTGTCCTGCCGCCATCCGCAGTCACGCTGACGTGACGCCCAGTTTGTGGACTGGGGCTCAGGAACGAGAACCGACCAGGTCCCAAATCTATCCCGAACGCCTTTACGAACAGGTCGGGAAGCTTCCTTCAGTCGGTTGGATCACTAGCTAACGGTCGGTGTGGCAGGCGGCGTTTGAGGCCTTGCGTTTGGAAGGTGAGGCGGTGGCCCCTGGACGTGCCTGCTCGGGCATCCCTGTCACGTCTCCGGTGCTACCTAGTGACGTCACTGGTGCTACAATGTCGTCCCACTCAACCCGGGCAATAGCATTGTATCAGATCAAAAGCAGATAGTTAAAAGTACAAAATGTCCAGAGACCTTCTTCAAGTGTCTTTTTAACATCCTCTCCGAAAGTTTTGAGAGATTTCAAACTGGACCTCCCCTAAGGTATATACATCATATCAGTAGCAAATCCAATTAAAAAGGTCCTGGTGCTCTCCGCAGCTTCCAATAAATGTTGTTTTTCCGACGCTAAGCCAACGAATACCGTGAAATCTTGAAATGGTGAAAAATGCACGCAAAAATCTTGAACATGGAAGTCTTCCATGCGTCAAGATGGCTGTCTGCGCAATTTTGGGCACAAGAATAGAGTAACCCACGAAGTCTAGACCACCAATGAAAGTCCTTTCTGGCTCAAGAACCATCAATACTCTCTAGGTTAAAAGGACTAAAGATAAAAGAAATAAAAAGGCATCAAAATTTGTCTGAGATAATATTACCTTTCGAGCGGCCAAAGGTCAGTCGGTTTCGTTTCTTGTTCCACTGTTGATCTTCATGCCGTGCGGTATGGCAATCCCCTTCACGGTCATGGTCTTGCCGTGACGAGTTGGGTCCAGTCCACGGTCCCGGAACTTGAGTCGCGGAAACATTTTTTGTCTGGCAGTTTTTAAGTGTGTGTTAGCCGTGCCAGCAGTTTCTGAATTATTTGAGGTGTGATCCGATTTAAGGCTCAACTTACGGAGTTTCTGGCCAGACATAACAATGATACTCAATTGAAATAGTTTACAGTTGCCGTATGCCTTCTATGATGATAGTCAATCCCATATACGCAATTCAATAATTTCCTTTTGATTTTAATCATTCAGTCCTTGGCAATAGTCCCGAAGATAGATTCGCAGACATTCACGTTGTGAACGCACGAGATGGGTGACGAGCATGAATATCGCAACGACACGCGCATCTGCTTCTGCCACAGCATGACGAGCCCGCCGCTGCTGCCGCCGCTGCTGGTGCTGCTGGTGCTGTTGCTGCTATGGACGTCGGCCGCCGCAGACCTGGCCGCCGACCGGCCGGGTCCAGGGCCGGGGTCTGACGCCGGGCTGGGGCTTGCTGGCCCCGCGCCGGGGCTGGCCGGGATCGCCCCGGGGCCACCCGGGATGCTAGCGGCCGATACGGCCGGCCGGTCCCGGCAGGTCAGCGGGCTCGGGCCGGCCCGGCGCGCGCTGTCCCGCCAGCGCCGAGCGCCGGCTGACCCGCTGCCGCTGGCTGGCGACGTTGCCGGAGTCGCCTCGGCCTCATCCCTGCCGGCGACCGTCGCAGAGTTGCTTCCGCTAGCCAGCCCGCGGCTGGCCGTCGAGGCCGCACCTCAGCGGTCCGGCGCCGTCTCATTCCAGCATCAGCAGGCTGCTGGTCAACAGAGCTTACAGCAGCCTGCAGCTCAGCGCTGGAACGTCCCGCAAATCGGCGGCCTGCAGAAACGATTCCAGGCTAGCAGCCAGCAAGGCTGTCAGCAGGTCGCAGGCCAGCAAAACAGCTTCCAGCCGATCATAAACTATCAGACCAACATCCGAGAAAAGGGAGGCCAGCAGAACAGGTTCCAGCCGATCAGAAACTACCAGACCAGCATCCGAGAGAAGGGAGGGCAGCAGAACAACTTTCAGGTCGTGGAAGGACCGCAGCAAAATGTGCAGCACGCCAGCAGCACTCCACAGAACGTTCAGCTGGTCAGCAGCCCGCAGCAGAATGCTCCGCAGGCTTTCAGCAGCTTCCAGCCGATCACAGGCCTCCAGACCAGCCTACAACGGGCGGGAGGTCAGCGGAATGACTTTCAGGCTGTGGAAGGACCACAGCAGAATGTGCAGCACGCCAGCAACTCTCAGCACAATATTCAGCACGCCAGCAGCTCTCAGCACAACATTCAGCAGGTCAGCAGCCGACAGCAGAATGTTCCACAGGCCAGCACTCCGCAGCTGGGCGTTCTGTCGACGAGCGGCCAGCAGCAGCAGCACTCTCTGGCCGGGTATGTGGCTCTGCAGACCGGCGTGGCCACACCCAGCGTTCGCCATGGTACGTCGGTCCCGTCCAACGGGGCATACAGGACGCCCATCCACGGGCACAATACACCGAACATTGGCCGCCCTTCATCCGACGTGGACCACGCTTCACCCAAGATAGGGCAAGATCCACCCAGTAACGGTTACGGCCAACCCGCCGGTGGTTATGGACCACCCACAAAAGGATATGGCCCCCCAAACAGTGGGCATGGCACGCCTAGCAAAGGATACGGTGTGACCAGCAATGGCTTTGGTTCAACCAGCGGCGGGTATGTCCCATCCACCAATAACTATGCCTCATCTAGCGGTACTTATGGGTCAACCAGCAGTGTTTATGACCCACCAAACAACAACCATGGCCAACTTAGCAGCGGTTCTCGCCCATCAGGCAGTTCATATGGTCCACCCAGCAACAACTATGGTCCACAGAGCAACAGTTATGGCCCGCCCAGAGGCAGCTATCGCCCACCCAGTGGAAGTCATGACCCACACAGTAGCAGTAATTATGGCCCACCCAACAACGGTTATGGCAAATCCAGCAACAGTTATGGCCCACCCAGCAACGGGTATGGCCCGCCCAGCAACAGTTATGGTCCACCCAGCAGTAGTTATGGTCAACCCAGCAGCAAATATGCCCAAACCAGCAACAGTTATAATCAGCACAGCAACAGCTATCGGCCGCCCAGTATTAGTTATGAAACACCTAGTAGTGGTTATGGCCAACCCAGCAATAATTATGAGCCAGCGGGTAACACTTATAACCAACACAGGGACAATTATAACCCAGCCAGCAGCAGTTACGGTCCACCCAGCGGTGGCCACAGCGACCATTTCGTAGGGCAAGGGTATAAATCTTCCCTGAAGAGTAGTTATAGCGGCTATGAAACGCAGTCGGGGAAATTCGGCCAACAGCACCATCACAAGCAGCGCGGTCACCAGAAGGCGAAACATACGCGCCAGAAGGGTCGCTTCAAACATCAAGGAAGCCGAGGCTTCAAGGGCCGTGGAAAGAAGCACAAGAACAACAAGGCTGGAGGACATCGTCACAAAAATGGCGGTTACCGTCACAAAGGTTTTAAGAACGAGCCAGATGATTACTACCTCTCCTCAGAAGACTACGAATCGTATGACTACGCCGGCACATACACTGGTGAGTACACACTATCAAACTGGCTTTTACAAATGCTCATACTCAGTGATCACCGTGCTCTGGACAGTCTCATCATTGTTGATGATGACAGGCCGGCAGCATGTAATGTTCAGTGTGGGCATGCACATAGATTCCATGCTTCTAATCTTGCAAGGTCGCATCAAGCAACATCTAGGTAAACCTATCCACATGGTATAGTTTCTTGCCGTACCTGACCCCTCCCTGATGCGAGAGCATGGTTTTGCATGTCATATTCCCATTTTACATTTCAATTTCAGTGTTTTGGCAGGACATCTCCGCGTTGGATTTTATAGTAATATGTTCATACATTTTGTTTAAATCGTCCAACGCTGTACAATATGACTTTGTCGTACCCACTACAAGCTGTGATAAAGTGACAAAGGTAGCCCTATCACTGGGTTGTGAGACAGTGCATGTGCTTTTAAGGGTTAGTTTAATTTTGTTTAGACTACACTTTACAACAATACGCTTCTTTCTTTCTTGATAGCTCTAGATCGTAGCCTTAGTCCGCGATGGCTGCGGTTGTCGCGACTGCAGTCGTCATGGTTACGGCCAAATCAGCTGAGGTCCGTCACTAGCTGTTATAGACCAGGGGTACCATATTTGAGCTGTTAACCCGCACATTACGGATCTGCAGGCTTTTAAATGGCACCTCTGCGTGTATGAATGACATCAGTACAAATGAACGTTTGTAATTGTCCCAGCAGGCGGCGAAGCCATTTATCAAGAAGAGCATTGGTTAAAGTTTGAACCAGCGCGTCAGTATAGGCCAGGTGACACCCTGTTTCCAAGTGCGATCGGAAGACAGTCACTGTTCCAAAAACCATAGGGGAGAGCTCAAAGCCACAGTATAACGTTTCTTCGAATTTGCGTGATGATAACCTCATCTTTGTGGACATTTTCTCGAAATGAAGCGCTTCAAGCTTTTGTATGTATAAGACAAACATTTTGACGAACTAGTGTATTGCAAAGATACCAAAGGACACACTTAAAAAACAAGCCAAGTGAAAAGTATCAGTTCCACACTGGTGAGCAGGGAGTCCAATGTGATTTCTCCCACCGGAGCAGCTACTTCAAAACGGAATTTAAGGCCGTTCAGGAGGATTTCGAGAAAACTGGCATGACTGGCCAAATTGGACGCATCTGACCTAACTATATCCGATGCACTTCTGGACGATTGACGGACCCGTGGTCAGAACGGTATTGGGCATAAACTGTCTCCGCTTGGCCTGTTTGAGGGCCGAGATGGTCGCGTTCTGTCTGGTTTTGGGTGACGTCGGTGACATAAAAATTCACTCGTGGTTTTCACGCTGTTGTCTATACCGGTGGCGAATTATTTTGAAGATGCTAGACCATTCGTCAACTGGGGACGAGAATTATTGGATCTGGTAGTAGATGACCACTCTTGACTGGTACTCCAATTCACTAAAACCTGTACCGATTGATGGTTAAGCCAGTCAATCGCTGCATGAGAACTCAACGACGGCTATCCGTTTTATCGTAAAGTTGAGCGGTATAAAAAGACTATAAACGATTGATCAGAGAGGTGTGTCAATCATTGAGATCTTCACAGACATTGTAACCGGTGATAGGGATCAGCTGTCATGGCTTCTGCAAGAGGTGGAACCCCAAAAATGATTATGCCAACACTTGCGCGTCACATAAAACAGAAACATCGCCGGTTCCGGGCTGAAAGTGCATGCACTACGTCATCCTGTACCAGTTAGCTTGCGACGCTTGAATGGCAGTAGTAAGCTGTTGATGGTTTCATAACTGGACACGTCTGGTACAGAACACTCTCTCCCTGTTTTACCCGTGCCGTGGTATTCACGTAGAAGGCAGAGCGTAGCGCACGCTTAAAACTCTAGCATTGGCTGATCTCACCCTGATGTGATCGTGAAGAGTCTGCGCTGCATTTCATATGCACTCCAGACATTTCTGGTGATATGGGGAGGGGATGGCGACCGAGAGTCTCTTCAAATCATGAACTGAGCACATTTTGTCGTTGGTATTACACTAAAAAAAGCTGCCTTCCCTTGCCGGGTTGGGTAAAACTTGTTTACCGGGCGCGACAAGCAGGACTTGCATGTAATTGTCACTTGAAGCGTGCACATTGTCTGATACTGTTACAACTGAGGTCTTTCGAACATCAAATGGTGATATTACTGTATGAAGTGGATGTGTAAGGGACTGCGAGTCTTTCCCTCATTTCCATAACCCAAAATTATATCGAGGAGCTCGTGTAGGGAACTACTGAAAAGGAAATACATTGCATTATTCTTAGAATTGCGGTCAGGAGTCCGATGTAAAACTGATGTAAACACGTGCCCCGGTGGCCGGTTAAATACCCTTCGCCCGGGTGGAGGTTGGGGGGGGGGGGGTCAGCTTGGCCCGCTGACATATCGGCAACTAAGAAAGCTAGAGACAATAAATGCATAGAACGAATTGGTCTGTATGTAAACTCAGCTGTACAAAATTTGGGGTTCTCATGTTATAACGTTCGGGTTAGATAAGGTCAAACAGGGTCAAACTTAAGTTTTCTTAAAACCTAGATGCCTGTTCTAAGCAACTGATCAATGGTGCTCATTTAAGGTCAGTGACCAATCTTGACCTTTATGAAGTCCACGGAAGATACGTAATGCGGTTCCTGTTATCAATAAATTCGAGATAAGCGCCGGAAACTGCCCCACATAGCAAACTCTAGAGCAATAAAGCAGGTTGAATTTGACTTCGTTCTGACCCTCATTCTTGACCCCAAGTCAATCGAGCTTGTTCACTCAATTAATGTGTTGCCCAAGGAACAATCCAAGAGATGTATGGCTTTGTTTAACACTTCGTTGTTGCATTAGATTGAGCGATTCCCTAGAAATTGCTTTCGCTGAATCCATGGTCTGACTTTGGCCTGCTGTAGGTCAGCGACCTTACAAGGTACATACAAATTTCTTAAACTTAACAATCCGCTATTCATCCTCGGGGCTGGTAAATTGACCCCCGTCCACCCGATCGCGTGTTAAAGAAGCGAACAATATATCATTTGCACCACACTTTGTGCTTTTACTTGTGGATTATTTCGTGCCCCCTTCCCCCAACAGAACCAACCGTGCTCCGACAGGAAATCTTGTTGACAATGTCTTTCGCCGTCGGTAACCGAAAAATGTTCCTTAAAATGCACGTTCTAAATATTCCTAGTCAGAATCCAGCAGCAAACATCCATGAAAAACAATTACCAACGGGCGAGGCTGCCACCTTTCCAAAATGTATTACTCCATTGTCATAGAAACCCATTTGACGTCCTCTAAGTTTGACCGCACATCAAATCACGTCAGTGGTCCCCTGCGAACTAACGTAAAAAGTTTCCATACGGAAATCCTGCACTGATCTCCATTCAGTCAGCAGCCTAGTCGAGTTCTAGAGAAGATCGTGCAACTCGTGCCCACCCAACCGTCTAGCCACGCCTACCGGAAACGGGTTTGCTTCCTCCCGGTCTGTTTCCATTTGCAAACGGCCACGCGCGTATGACAAGCATTCGTTGACACGTCGCATAAATACGGAAATGGAGGGGTCTCACAATCGGAAAGACGGCGACCGCATTCGGACGTTTGCGGCTTCGCTCTGAATTGCCCGGGCGAAGCGTTAATGATACGGTCCATTCCTACCGGGCTCGGTGTCTGAACGGTGTTGTTGAGAAACCAACGGTAATTTTTCAATTGAATTGAGCCTCGCAACTGATGCTGGCATACGGACATGCAGTCACGATTGACTACAACAAGGAGAAGCAATTCGTTCCAGGCGCCGGATCCGTGAACGGAGTCCGCCACCGACAGCCGACACTGGCATTGAAGACCAGGTCAAATATATTGACGTGGTTGACGCATTTAAAGTCGAGGATCCTTTTTTCATTTACTCGACGTCTACTTGACGTGTAAATACGTGTATGCCATCAGATGCAGCAAAACAGAGGGTAAGGAATCCGTTGCAGACACCGGATGCGGTCGCGGGAGGTCACTGATAGCTGACATGACCTGTGCAAAAAATGTGCCGAGCAAAATATCGGGTGGATGTGGTTGATGCATTTGCGATCGAGAAACCACGTTTTGTATTGCGTGACGACGGTGTTTGGGGTGGTGCATCACCACCATAGGCCATTTTGCGCGTGCTCCACATTGGTGGCATCATACCAGAGCCTGCACTTAGTCGGTGCACAGGGACTGAACCTCAATCACGGAGTAAAGTCGCCATATCCGACGCGTTTGGGCACTCGTCCTACACGCTGTTCAAAAGTTCAGAGTCTGTAAGAAAATGGAAAATGCGGATCACGCAATCGATGCGTGCAACCGCGCATGACTTTGCAAGTGACAGCAATAGAGGGCCAGGCATCCATTCCAGATGCCGAATACGAAAGAAGAATTTGTAGGTGACAGCCCACTTGGGCGTCAGAAGTATGGCCATTCTGTTCGACGTGGTTGCCTCAAGTTGCACTGATTCATTTGGCGGCTTTCGATGCTCAAACGTGAATGTTATCTATTCGTGAACAACATCGAAATTGGCCATAAAGGAGGCAATCAACGCTAATGTCAAGTCCGCCACTGAAGGCTGCAGTTGCGGCTGCGGACTGCGGTGTGGCAAACAAAGGTAAATGCATTGACCTAGTTGTCTTTGTGGTCGAGAGCTGGCGTTTCCATTTACTTTTTGATACACATTTGATGCCTCTGTTCGTGCATGACGTAACAGATAGCCAAAAGCGAGGAAGTTAATGCATTTTTGACACCGAATTACATGCTGGAATGCGTGATGGACGAATGGTATTACAAACCGGACCATATACGTGTGCGTAGTTGACACACTTGCAGTTAAGATCGTAATGTTTGTGATAGCGTACAATAGACGCTCACATATATGCACGTAGTTGCGATTGGCAAAAAAACAGCGCAAAAAATCGCTTGAGACACTAAATCGGGCAGCGATAAGCAAAATTTGCGTTGGCGATTGATTTCGTCCAGTGTTGCCTTAGGGACAGCAATTGCTGAACTCGGCCGCTTTTCCATCGAGCTAATCGCTGACGAGAAACAAGAGCTCGTTCGAGTCACTTTCAGGGAGGGACGTTGAATTCCCCTGATGTTATGACTCTCCCTGCGATGGGCCCTCAGGGCCTCGGTCCTGTAGCGTCTTCCATATTAACGTCTGCACGGTTTCAGAAGTTTGTGATCTCGATTGTCCAGATTTACAACCTCTTTCTCGAGGTAATCCCGGTAACGTTTGGCACAAAAGTGGCAGACAACTTATGTTTGTTATAGGAATTGCACGTCGCAGAGTCTCTCTAAACTTAATCTCTCATCCGTATTACTTTGAAGTGTTAGTGATACGCTACTAGATTAAACTTCGACCCTTGTTGCCAGATTTGATCATTTGTACTTAATATGATAAAAAACATTTATGACACGTGTCGTTCAGCTTCGGAAGATCCTTATAACTCTACTTTGCACACTAATGTGACTTGTTCAGTTCTTGATATTACCTGACTGGTCACGTAACAATAGCATTCACTATTTTTACTTGATATGACATCTTACAGGTCACATGTGTCGATATCCATTAGTGTCCATCTGATACAGTTTTTCGAATATTACTGCACGTTATATTCCGCATAGCCGTAGCATGCTCAGGTCCTGAGATAAAGAAGGAGTCTCGAAGAGTCATTTTGTGCTCTATGACCTGATTTTACTTATCAAAGGTCACATCCATTTTTGATTACTCACATTCATCTGAAAAATGGTAATCATAACTTGACATTACCATTTTCTCTGTAGCTCTAGCGCGCTTAGTTTTCGTGATTCAGGGGGATTCTGCGCCGTTCTCGAAGGGCAATGGTGAAGAAAGCTCTCGTTGGGCGGGAGATGACGCATATTTCGAGTTCCTCTTGTTTGCATGCTATCCTGAATCTCCAACGATTCCCTTGTCAGTGCGATCCGTCTCGCTGAAGTTCACCCACACCCCTGCCTGGCGTGAAATTACCTTTGATGACGTCACTCCGTTGATGACGTCACTCCTTTGATGACGTTACTCCTTTGCATGACGGAGCACTTACGTGAGCTCCAAAGCACAAAAAGGCATCGCAAGACTTGCATTTGTAATGCCGCGGACAACGGAACGCTGCTAGCCCCTGACGCGGTTGCCGATGCCCGTCGGGTCACGGCACCGGCGCGTCTCGCAGAGTCGAACGCGACCTCGGAGCTCCCGCTGACTGGTGCATGAATATACGGTTCTGACGCCGTCTGTCAGCTTCCCCCCGGCGTCCGCCTCAAGCGGCGGCAACTTTACCTGAAGTGTGACAGCCGGCCGGACCCGGCCGTTGCAGCCAATTGAACGGGCGTCAGACCGAGTTCGGGATTCTCTGAATCATTCAGCGCGATCGGGGCGGCGGCACGGGACGAGGGGGCGTTTTGACGGGCGGTGCCACGACTGTTAACGAGCCTGCTCGCGTGCTGTGAGTCCCTCGACTCGCTCTGTCTCATCCAGCTGACTGGTTCTCGAATGCGTAAGCGCATATGGTCCTATAGAAAGCGTTAAAGACTGTGCCAAAATATTTGATCACTGGGTGTCACTCACCCACCTAGAATGTAAAAAGTTGCGCGGTTCCCGAAACAAGTTAGGGCTTCTGTGGTATTCGTGCCGATACCATTACAATTCTGCATTAGGTTGCTTCGCTACGTTTCGGCTGACTTTCGCCGCGGCATTCTTTCAATGAAAGCATGCGTATTAGTGCTGCCACTTTTGAGGCATCAGGCCTGCAAGGCACGGGCTTAAAAGGCCTGCAGAGCTTTTAACGGATATTGCTAACTGCATTTGAGTATTGGCAAGCCCTCTACATCTAAAATGTTCCCGGTTGTGCTTGTATGCGTAAATTGGTGTATAATTGGCCGGTAATTATTGGTAGTACATGTTAGTGGAAAAGAAGCATTTTGTTTATACAGGTAATTTATCATGCATGTGAAGTTACATTTATAGTTACAGGGTAAGTAAGTACAGTTACAGGGAGTCGACTTTTATTATAGAGTTGTCAAGGCATATAACGCATGCCGTTTCAGGAACATATAATTCATGACATGCTGTAGCTTCGAGAGTAGGCTATCACGGCTTGATAACTGTCAAGCATATAATAAGGTAGAACTACTTAACTATACATTCTGAGTGGATGTAATCTCGACTCAGCAGAAAAAGCCATTCTGAAGTCAACAAAAACCAATCCAGTTTTCTACAGCTCAGACCTCATTCGCAAATTATGTAACTGCACATGACAAGGTCAGCAATACTTTCTGCAATATGCATGCATCGATTTGGTATTTAGCTAAGAGGGAAATCACGGAACACCGATTGCCTAGCCATACCACGAATCCCAGCAAAGTTTTAAAATACGCATCAAAGAACGCAATCGGTGAAAAGGTTGGTCGTCAGCTGTTCAACGGTTTCGGATTCGCAGATAGCCTGTACTTATATGACGTACGGATGAGGTTGCATTTGCTAGTCACGTTTAAATGGGTTATCAGCTGTCCAGAGGCAGGACTTGGGTTGGGGCCATTTATCACGCGCTCGTCTTTAACCAAATATCACTCGGGTGACAGTGCGTAATGGCTAACCCGTCTGCGTTAACCACTGCGCGTCCGGGATACCAGAGGTGCGGGGTTCGATTCCCGTCGGTGCCCGCCCTCCCTGCCAGGTGAGAGGCAGGCGACCCCATTTAGCTTCAGCAGCTGGGTGCGTCGTTAAGTCTTAATGACGCATCCAGTGACGCCAAATGCTACGCTTGCCTTCCTTTACTTATATGCGATATGGCGATGTCGAGGCTAGTGGGCACAAGGCATTGTGTTCACCAGGGTGGAATGCATTTGGAGTATAAATCCAGCACTAAAAGAGCACTTTTGTGGTAAAACTCTGAGCCTCCTGACTGTATGCAGGTAAGCAAAATCAGCCGCTGTTCAGATACCCACCGTTGTCTATGGAAACGGAAATGGTGTTATGGTGTCTGATGGCCATGAACAAAGTTCTTGATCTCTTTTTCTATGTCATGTGTTATGTGCGAGGCTACGCATTTTTCATTCCATATGATAGTGTTTCTGTGTGAAATTGACAGCTTAGCGACTTTGAAGTACCTACTACCTTTGGACTGCAGTCATATGGACCCAGGTAAATGTAGTCATCTCCGGTTTTGACGTCCATATGCTGGTTGGAGGTGTTTTATTTCTTGCCTTGCGAGGTGTAGATGGTTGTTCCTTTCGGAGAGCCTTATGAAACACAAAGAGGATTTTGTCTTCAAAAAAGAGGATCTATGCCTGGTACCAAGAACATTGCATGAGTTGGTTCTTCGGCAATTTCGTCAAAATGAGTCAAAGTTCCAGATCAGGAAATGAATAAAATTTAAGGGTTCCACTCAGTGTTAGCTGACAAAGAGCAGCGGTAAAATATAATAGATAGTAAGAGTGAATATTTCAATATTTGAAGATTGTTGTGGTAATTTTCATATGATGATCAGGTTACGTATGAGTACTTGGAATCAAGACAAGGTTTCTTGATGCTAGCCATGGCAAAAACATAACAGAAGAGACAAATATGCTTTAGGGTTTCATACAGCGTCTTGTTTTAGCACTACTAATTTTTTTACATACTAATATTAGGAAGTTGGGTAGGTGTACTGAAATGAGAAATACGGTTGGCAGGCCCGTGCTGGCCTTTCTGGCGACAGCTGCCTTGCGGGGCGGGTGCGGGCGTTCAAATCTGGGTGCGCGGCGGGTGCGGGTATTCTAAATCCCAAAAACTGCTAGCTATAATACGTAGGAAGCCCAAATCTGTGTGTTACGATTTATGGTGATATTATGATTGTATGATATTATGATATTATGATTATGGTATGATATTCTGATTATGGTATGATATTCTGATTATGGTATGATATTATGATTATGGTATGATATTATGATTATGGTATGATATTATGGTGTGCTATGATCCGATGAAAAAACGCACCAACTTTGATAGCTTCAACGTGTCAACGATGCTTGCAGAGAATGAGGCTTACTTGAAGATAACACTTTCAGGAAAGTGGAAGCAGGGTAAAAGAAAGGGCGAAAGTATACCGAGCACGTGGTACATGTCCGTCAAGTTCCTTCCGCCAGGAAGACAGGCGGCTGGTTAATTGGAGCACGCCGGCGCTGATAAAACACAAGCGTTGCGGCTGGAGAGTGTTGGCAAAAACGGCGCAGCCGGGCGGGAGAGAGGGACAAAAACGGCCAGCTGGCAGGGATAGGGCAGGCGCCGCGGCTGACCACAATGGTGGCCGGCCTCGGCTCGGCACGCATCACGCCTCGGGTCGGACCTGGACCGGAAACGACCACCACGGCGATGGAGGTACACATAGAGCTGAAACTGTCACCTTCACAAAATCTGCGCGAATAAAATGTGGCGTGGGCCACATTGAACAGGCAGACAGGAAGAGTATGCAGTTCCGAAAGTCTTTACCAGAAGACAAGTGGGTTTCGTTTTTGTAACTGATATATGACGGCACGTTTTCAGATAGTTTTATAGTTAGGATAGTTTCAGATAGTTTCGGATAGTAGAATAGACAAAGCAATACGATGATAGTTTGAGGTCTAAATGACCCATCAAATTATGCCGTGCGATATTTAGACGGTGTTACGTGATGCTTCATCCGCTGGCATTGGCGCCAGGAGACAGAGCAAAGTCGAAACCGGACACAGCTCTGTGGCATTATCGCGACAGCTAAACCCGTTATGTATCAGTTGTCTCCATCCTATCTGCGTTGTTGTTCGATGCTGACGTTACATTTTCCATCTACGAACAGCTTCAGTGGAAGTAGTGATGAAAATAACCTTGTCTAGGAACCATTACATGAATGTTGAGAGCAGGATAGCAGTGCGAACATTCTATCGTTTTGGAAAATGTCAGGCGCCTGCTAATCAATTTCCAACGCCTGTATCACTGCAATCACAGGTGTTTGCAGCCGGCAGCCGTGCAAGGTAGAAGCAATATGGTTTATGTTTGGACAAATGCTTGTTATTTAAAATCGATTATTCGCAAATCAATACAGGCCTAGCCAACACCCTATGCAAAATCAAATGAAGCCCACATCGGAGCACACGTTGCATTGAATGGCCAAAATGATACTGAGATATAAACGAATATTGCAGGTCAGCCATGTTCAATATCCTGCCCCAGTGAGGTGATCACTCTAGCACATAGCAAATAGCAAGCAGGATCATAGCAAATATTACAGTCCTTTGTACTAATAGCGCAATCTGTCTCCTTTGTCTGGAGCTGGATAGTCATGTCTGTCACCTGCACTCGTCGGGATTCGGGATGCAGGCAGATTTGTGCACCTCTGGTGACGGCAGTCAACGCGACGGGCGAGCCCTCCTCAGGGCGCAGCCGGGCCCAACTTGGCAACTTGGCGCCCGCCGCCACTCGTGCATGGAAGGTCACCCAATTATCGACGGAAATCAGAGCGTCTCTGAGGCACGGCTGTCACCGTTTGTAACAAATTACCCAGCCGTCGTTAACTTAGGTCGAATGTCGCAATGCATGGCACGAAGGGCTGGCCGGAGGTCGCGCTGAGGGCCCTCAGCCTGCAAAGTCAGCCCTCAAATGCCAGTCAGGGTGCCCTTTGCCCCGATTAGGACCCCTGAGTCGATGAGAGCCTCCATGTCGGCCAGGTGCCACCAGCACCGCAGTCAGCTACGTGTCAGCTCGGGCCTAAGGGCCCATTTCCCAGTCAGGGACAGGACCGGGGCCGCGATTTACATTGGTCGGGACCCCTGAGTCAACTAGGGGACCCATGTGTCGGCCAGAAGCCCACAGTGCTTAACAGGAAGCCTTCTGCTTGTAACGGGCCGCGAGTCGGCCAGGGGCACATTCGCTGAACAGAGACAAGGGCGGAACCCGAATGCCGGAGGGCCTATTGCGTTGGTCGGGGTGCTTTGACATTGAAAGGATATATGAGAGCTTATGATGAGAGTTCACATTGAGACAATGGAAGGGGCCTGTGCCAGTCAGGCACCGCAATACCGGACGGGCTGCTCTCCATTCGATTTCAGCCGACTAGCAGAACTCAGTCTCTGTGCCGATTATTGGAGTCTCCGTGGCGGTAAGGAACATTTTTCGTCAATTAAGGCTCTCGCATTGATGCAAGGCCAGCCGCCAAGGTCAGAGGGTCTTTCGCATTATGGTTGGGGCCAGTGTATGATATATTCTACTAAAATGCGGCCAGAATGGCAACCGGTAGACACCACGCGCTGTGACGGAATGGCCTTTCAGCTCAGACCGGTCACAAGACCGCGTCCCCTACTCTCCTACCCATGTGGTCCGTTGCTCGGAAACAGGTAACGGTATCGTTTTACAGAGTGGATCTAAATGTGGTTGCAAATAAAGAAAGACCATGTTATGTTTGCCTGAGGGCGTCCATCGCTTTGCAGAATCGACTAGTGAAACAAAGTACATACAATTTTCGAGCCTGCCCGCTCGCAATCCTTGGAGTAAGAACACTGGTGGACGAGGTTACAGTTTCCGCAAAACTGGATGTCATTGGCTGCTGGAGATAACACCGGGTGGTGGAAGATGGGCGAGAGATGACCATCGTGAAAAAGTCCTTCCAATATATTTCGGTTCCTTTCGACATCATGAGTTTAGAGTCCTCTTGTTGAGTTGACGACCCTCAACACTCAGAGGCCCTTAAAAATGACTAGGCCGCGATGTGCAGCCTAGGAGTAAATCGCCGCTTGACACCGCAACATCGTTTAACTCGCACCTGCTGGTGTAGCTGGTACACCCAAGGGCCTGTACCGAGAAGCACATTGGTTGAAGTGTGAACCAGTGCGTCACATGAATCATGTAATACTCCCACCTTCAAACCCAAAGTGCGTTTCGAAAAGAGCCACTGTGGTGAACGCCAGGGTAGGAATCAAAGTCATCGCATGCCGTTTCGTTAACTCGCGGGTAATAGCTTCATGTTCGCATATCGTTTTGTCTTAAAAGGATGTTTCTGAAGCTTTCTTAGTATTTATTACACAAACATTTTGACGAATTCGTGTGATGCAAGCATTACAAAGTGCTCACTTTGGAAAATGCAACGCAAATGAAGTGTTTTACTTTCATAGTGGTTAGCCGGGAGCCAAATGAGATTTCTCCCGCAGGGTCGGCTGCTTCAAATACAAATCCTAAGCAATTCAAAAGGATTTTGAGAAAAAAACTGGTAATACTGATGGAATTGCCTGATGAAGTAAGTGAAAAACACAAAAAAACTGGTCCTTAATCACCCTTTATTATCTTATGACCTTTCATTTATCATCTGTAACCTTGTTTAGCCATTAGAAAGACAATGTTAACAAAGGCTTATGAGATTATTCCTATTTTGTCATTGAAACAAGCATTGGGAATTACTCTAGACGGTATGTTCCTAAAACAAAATGTTGATCTGGGTCATTTTGGATCAGTCACTTATTCTGACTTTTAAAAAAGTCCATGGAATATGTCTGTTATGGTCCCGGTCATTAATGAATTCGAACTGATCACTAGGAACTACTCCGTAAAGGACACTAGCGAGAAAAAACAAGTTAGTTTTTAACCTCGGTCTGATCTTTCTACCTGAACCTGGGTCAACGGAATTTGCTGTAATTCTGAATTAAATTAGTTCACCGGCTAAGAAATTATCTCAGAGACGCGTGGTTTCGCCCGACATTTCGTCATTGCATCAGATTGAACGATTCGCTAGAAATGGTCTTCGCTGACAGCGACGACCTGAATTTGACCATCGAATAGGTCAGCAGCCTGACAAGGCGCATCGTATTTCCGATAACAAAGATCCGCTGTTTAATTGCTTACAGCTACTCTAAGTATGCACGCCACACCATTCAAAATCATTTGGGAATACCTTCGTAGACCGAATCCCCCAACCCCCTCCCCACCCAAGAGAATAAAATGAACACGAAGCGAAGAAAGTAGTGCCCTCTCAAATCAGTGGGGCCGCATCTCGCGAGTATAAATGGGGTGAGGGCGGCGGGAGCTTTCACTGTCACGTGCCTTCGACAATCCTGTGACCCCCACCCCCTTACAAAACCCTGGCCGCGCCTCTGGCACTAGGAAGGGATTTCTGGATGACGCCGGCGATGTCCTGACGAGCCGGGAGTGCGGCCCGGCGGCGCCCAATCCGTCTGCCAGCTGCTGACCGCTGGCCGCGTCGGCCTACAGGGCACGACGGCACCTGCCCGGAGAAGGTGGACAAGCACGGCTGCATGAAGTCCTACCGGCGCACCAAGTGCGACTATCAGGCCGACTGGGAGTGTGAGGCCAAGGAGAAGTGCTGCTACTCCTTTTGTCTGGCGCGCCACATCTGCGTCAAGGCCAAGCGGAAGCCTTGGTGGAAGTTCTGGTAGGAAAGGTATCGGCCGCGCTTCATTACAGAGCCCGAGCTGGAGCGAGTGTTCAAGGCTGTTGATCGATGAAATGAAGTGATATTTGGACTATATATATATATATATATATATATATATATATATATATATATATGTATGTGTGTGTGTGTGTGCGTGTGTACATGAGATAACGTTGGCTTTCGTTGCACCATTGATCTCGCCTCCACTGTCCGTGGACATATCTTATCGTGCTTATCGTGCATGGGATGCCGTAGGCGCCTAGTGGTAAAATGTCTGCTGTCTGTTCCAACTGCTCTCACCTTTTCTTGTATTTGCAACGGTACAACGAGACTGAAGTGCAATGAAATCAGCTGCATTGCCTCCACATTCCAAGTATGTACCACATGGTCTTCTGTTTTCGTTTCTAGATGCGTGTCATGATCGTAGTTCGCCACAGCGCGTTGTCACAAAGGGATTGTTCACATGTACACTATTCATATATTTTTTCAGATATGTCCTCGTTCAGATATTTGACTGGTCATTAAATAACTTGTTTGATCTCGTTGACAATTGCTACATTTCATAAATAACGTGACTTTGGTTGTCCCCACAAATGTTTAATATACTCTGTGATGCAACTTGTTTTCACATCATTGAGAGAGCATCCCATGAGGCTCTCGTACCTCCATGCTCCGAGTGCAGTTTACTGTTATCTGTAAAACTTCAAGGCGGCTATCAAGCAGCAGCATGGTTGGTTTTGATATCCCCGCTTCTTTTTTGCGAGCCCGGCAGCCGTAAATATCGAAAGAGATACCGCCGATTGCGAGTGGAAGGCAGTATGTTTGGTGCCCGATCGCCTCTTCCTGGCATAGTTTCTGTGACTCACCAGGCATCGTAATTCACTTCTCAGAAAAACGCTTTGCGGCATCTTTTATGAAATAGGGGTTTGCCCGCAAGACTTTGGGCGACGGCGTACTGGTGGCCCACCTGACTGCAGCACCATGGCGCACCACAGCTCGCGTTCATCCTCGCACCCGCGCTCCGTGCTCGGCCGTCGTCAGGTCTGTGGTTCGGCACTCAGTTCAGCTAGATCAGCGGTTCGGCACCCGGTTCACCCAGATCAGCGGCTCGGCACTTGGCTCGGTACGATCAGCGGTTCGACACGCGGTTCAGCCAGATCAGCGGCTCGGCACCCGGTTCGGCACTTAGGCTCCTACCTGGTTCGATCAGGGTGGCCTCGATCAGCGAACACTGGATTGCACGTGAGGGTTCGCCGCGATGCAAAGTACTGAACAGCACGCTTACACGTGCAACCATGCACAGGATTGGAGGCGATGAGAGCGTTGTCCTCCAATAGCATTGCACTCCAAGCGATGCATAACGTCCACTTTGATGAGTTTTTTTTTAATAAGAGCCCTCTCACGGCTACCATTGCCCATTTCAGGGCCATGGATGAAGGAGAATGGTGCGTTGTCGGACAGGACCCGATCTGACTTCGAACCTCGCTTGCACTTGCAAAGGTTCTTATCTACCTAAGCCTCTGAGGCTTTGTTGACCCCTTAGGCTCCTACCTGGTGGTGAAACCAAGAGACGACGACGCTTCATCCCGGAATGCGAATAATTTGTGGCCGGACAAGTAAAGTCGGACGATACGCAATTGCGTTTGTGTGGCTGATCTCGGCATTGAAACCACAGCAAGCGGCTCACTGAATATGGGGACACAGTACGCTATCAGACAAAGGTTACCGAGAAAGTCACCGAATTACCCGACAAGTCGGTCAAAATTCCACCCAAGCACGCCCAGAACATCACCTCGGGACGTTCTCGCTTTGTAAATACGCTTCATGACCGAGGACGAGATTCTCGATGGTCTACTAACAGATAGGTGGCCACGTCCGATGTCTGTCAACACGCGAAGACAGATGCGTGACACAAGCTTATTAACTTCCACCTTCAAAACAAGCTACCTACCTAAACAATCATTGCTTTTGTTTTGCTGCTCTGTACCATTTGTCATTCTGATCCCACAGCTCTACTCCAGGGTGGTGAAGATAAAAGTTGCCCCGCGTTTTACTCAATAGTGAGTAAATGTGTTTCTCACACAGTCAAAGATCGTGGTGCTTATTCTGAATGACCGCTCGATGGCGAAACAGAATCAAAACTAGAGGACTAGACATAGAAGGCGCATACGTGCATGGCGAGCGACCGTCCCTTCGAGAGGACTACTAGATGTTACCATTTGAGCTAATAATTTTGGAGAAGATTTGGGTAAATCTTGCCATTTTGGCGATGCGAGTAAAAGTTGGCCCCCTAAATGTCATCGAAGTCAGGCACGACAAAATCACTCCAATGACCAGCCATCGTTAACTTTACCACTGAAATTCAACAGAATGTTAGCTAGGTGACAGAGCGTTGCGTTTCATAGGTCGTTGACCTTGCAGAGGAATGGTTACAAGCGAAATTAGTAACTTGTACACAAGTTTGGAGTCGTAATGACACAAGCAACATTTTACGGACGCTCATGTTGAAATATTTGTGGATGCAGCAGAAAGTGTCGAAGCCACTTTTGGCGCGATATTCTCTCTGGTAGTAACACATATGGGCAGCTCCCTGAAACATACAACACATTTTGTGTCGTGAACATGGAAATAGCAGATCTTGTGCTGTATGTTCTGTGTACCATGAAGGATAACAAAAATTGGTCAAGTTCGAGGTGAGGAATGTGACGCCAGCGGTGCGTAAGTAATAGTAGTTCCACAAATTGAAGGACCGAGAAACATTTAATATGCTACGCCGCCGCCACGTGACGGTATTTTGTATTCGGACGAGAAAAAACAATCGGAAGACGCCACTGCTGTTATCTGCAGCGAAACCGCCGGGGAAAAATAATCATCTCGAGTGTCTCAAACTTTTGCGTCCCTGTTTGTTTAGTCACGACAAAATCAAAACAAACATGTCAGGGTGGCACGCGTAGTTTTGTGGTGGTGAACATGCATTTTTAACGTTATTGTGCTCAAGCATTGTTATCACACATCACGTTTTGCGTACGAAGGTGACTCAAAGGACCTGCCACCAACTTGATATTGAGTGGGCTTCTTTTCTAAATGTCGGTGATTTGGCCATTACAGCGTTAAACCATTAGTTTGAAGAACCACCTATTTGCACATAGTATATATATATATATATATAATATATATATATATAATATATATATATATATAGATAGATAGATAGATATATAATAAAATGTATATTAATATATATGTAATATGTATATATATATGTATATATATTATATATATAGATATATATATAT
>NW_023597034.1:37190297-37407797 GCF_011947565.3 Pollicipes pollicipes | reverse complement strand
ACTGGCGACCACGTCCGCGGAGGCGTCCGTTGTGCTCGGTGGCTCGGCCCGCGGACAACGCAGCAGCTCCCGGCCCCCGCTCGGATCGCTCTGATATACCGGAGAATGTGGTGCCAGCCAGGCCCAGTCACGGAGTGAGGTCACTGAAGCCCAGTCACACAACGGCACACGCCGGACGCAGCCGCGCAGGTCACGTGATCATACCCCCAACGGCTGGCTGCCAGATCCCCTGCCGTGCTGAGCCAACAGCTTTGGAGGGAATGGAGCCTATATTTGGAGCCTCCACGCCGAAAAATCTCTGATCAGATCGGTGGCCTTTTCTCTCGGTGATTGAAGCCAGTTTTCTGGTATTCTGCTCTCGGTGCTTGATGCCAGTTTTCTCTGTCTTATGACGAAGCTTGAACTGGCAATGAACGTCAAATGATTAGCAGTAACAGCACATTGGAACCAAGCAGGAACAGGAAAGGTGCACATAAGAGACACACGAAACTCTTTGGACACTAGAACATAAAGACACGAAAACGGCAAGCTTTCCGGCTTTGTTTCTTCTTGCTACTGTTTTTGGTGAGTTAAGTTCCTTTTTCCTTTAAGTTTTAGCCCAAAGCTCTTGATTGGGCGAATTCCTTGGATTTGTGCCCACGGCAAGCAGCCTTGTGGTGTGTCGTGTAAGCCCTGACCCACCATCCGACCGTGAAATTCCGGGTCACTGGCACAATTGTGCGGCGAAAGCTTACCGTGCCCAAATGCCCGTCATGGTCCGTTCTGCTCTCTGACGTCACTCGACTCTTAGCGCAGCTGCTGCTATCGGCCCAGGCTATATCCGTCGGCGGCAAATAGCAAGCTCTTAAACTTCCTCAAACCCACCCGAGCCGAGCGAGTGGATCTAAGGTTAGGTGCTCCAAGCAGTTAAGCTATCGGGACGGACAAAACCCAAGACAGAGCCCAAAACAGAGGGCATTGAGGAAATGCAATCAATATTGACAGACCCCCTGCATCCTCGTTTGTAACCACGTAGAGGAACAAAAGGAAAGTCTCTCCATGTGTCGGAATAACTTTCATGTCATGTCAAGTGCGTCCCCATAAATTTCTCCTTAGAGTGCTTGACAAACGATCGATTTGTCGCATTCCTGACCCAAAGGATTGTGTGTAGTGTGTGTGTGTGGTGTGTGTGTGTGTGTGTGTGTGTGTGTGTGTGTGTGTGTGTGTGTGTGTGTGTGTGTGTGGTGTGTGTGTGTGTGTGTGTGTGTGTGTGTGTGTGGTGTGTGTGTGTGTGTGTGTGTGTGTGTGTGTGTGTGGGTGTGTGTGGGTGTGTGTGTGTGGGTGTGGGTGTGTGTGTTGTGGGTGTGTGTGTGTGTGTGTGTGTGTGGTGTGTGTGTGTGTGTGTGTGTGTGTGTGTGTGTGTGTGTGTGTGTGTGTGTGTGTGTGTGTGTGTGTGGTGTGTGTGTGTGTGTGTGTGTGTGTGTGGTGTGTGTGTGTGTGTGTGTGTGTGTGTGTGTGTGTGTGTGTGTGTGCGAGCGCGCGCGCGCGCATCGTATTATAAGTTTAGACTTGATGATAAGAAGGAGCCTTCGTTATACCAGATATTACTGGTTAAACAACGTCATCAAGCAGACTTGGGTTATATTGTCAAAACGGGGCGGTTTCAAGCTTTGTAAATGGTCTCAAACAGTGCTCTTGAAAAGTCCTCAGTGTGATAGGCGTGGCTGACCCAAGAAGCTCATGATTGCACTGCGTGTCATGCGGCGGTGTTGATATCACTGAACTCGCTGACACCAGCCAAGAGCATTACCATTGCTTACACATCACATGTGCCGAGAAATCGCAAACTGAAGTCAACAAACCATCTATGTGCATCTCTACGACTATATCGCACGCCATCCTGCGTTGGCTCTGGCGGTGGTCCCCATCATCTTAAGCCAAACGAGACCAAATATGGTTCTAGTAGTGTCGGTGAACATTTTCCTGCCTTCTCTAAGAGCCAGAGTGGCTACAGTCAGACATTCTGACGCCTGATTGCCCCGCGCTCACGTGATAGACGCTTCCGAAATATTCGTAACTTAGGGTAGACATGAAACAGCTATAGGAACACAAGTGAACTGCCAACTGCTTGCTACTGCTGCTGTTGTTCTGCCTGACACCTGCTTGTCCAGGTGGGAGGAGCACCAATTTCAGCAGGGTACATCAAATCGATCTTTAGGGAATGTCAAGGTTCAATGCGCTGGCTCCGGCTATTTCGACCACAGCTGAGAACAATCATCGGATGACCGATATGACCCCCGCATGAAAACTCGCGGGCATTGTGCAAAAGGTTGTGAACCTCATCGCCAGCAGGTCCCACGTCTCTCAGCTGAGGCATGTAACCACCAGATGCGCCAGTGACGAAAAACCGCCTGACAGCTCGGAGGTTTCACAGCACATTTGTTGGTGCTACAAGAGAGGTACAAAATGCCCGAAGCACAGCAGCATAACTCTGATTTGATCGGAAGCGCTGCCTCCCAGCAGCTTCGGTCCTTTCACCATGCATCAGGTAATGTATGATGACATGAGACAAGTCGACTTTATGTTGTAGGCATAATTGTTAAAATTATATTGCAAATGTCACACAAATGTTGCACACATTGCAGATATTGCATAAATATTGCACTGCATGTTGAGCTACGTCGTCTCCAGCGCTATTGCAAGTACACATATCATAAATGTGGCCCCCGAGCATCGGGAACTTTGCCACTAAACGGGCTGTCGTCCATCAGCAGAATAGATGGCCCCGGTACCCTCCATCCACTTTTACGCTATGTTAGGCGCAATGTTTAAAAAAGCGGTTTATTGAGCTGGAAATGCGACGAAGACGGGCGTGCTGCTGCTGCTTGTGAGTATACCAATGATGTCGGCTTTACCCCTCGCCCTGATTCGACGTTTTTTTCATAGCGGGGACGGAAGGATGCGACCCCCCGCCGTTCCCAAACTAAGGGAAGATAGAGCTTAGATAAAACACGAGTAGATTGACCACAACGAAATGTTGACATCGGTTTATGTTGCTACTGGTAATCATATGTTGCTAGTTCAATAACTCACCCCATTATGCCAGGCTAAATATCAAATTTCATTAAAATCCAACTTGCCAGTTTCGCATGCTCAGACGTAAGAAACCTTGCCTCGCAGCGACATGAAACCTAAAGAGGCGTTGTTCTTTGTTTAGCTTTGTATGCAATGGTATGTCGGCTTGTGTATTTTGAGCATGAGTTATGATACATGACTGATTCAGAGAGGATGGCTTACATTTGAAGATATAATAGCAAGCATCAGATATGATAAAACAGTCTCACTTGTGATTATTGGTGTACTCTTTTAAGTGAAAAAACTGCTCTAGACAGCGCAATACTCTGTTTAATAAATACGCTCCGCAATGCGTAATGATTTGATTAGGTCATCGAACCTTGCAAATCATTGATTGAGAGCTAATTGACGGCTGGTATATCTGGAAATCGCGTTCATGAACGCCAGACATGAATGCCTCGACAATTGTATTTTTCTTAGCCGTGATCGCCGCATGGCTTGTGGAATGGCATGATTCGAATGGCGTTATTGTGACGTCATGAATTTCAAGATGACCTGAAATATTCCGCTCGCTATACCTTTCCCATTTTTGCGGTCGTATTGCCCAAAAACTGGAAGGGCTAGGCCTTAAGAAGGGCGGGTTGTTAACAGCACCGAACTGTCTTCAAAATGGCTAATTTAGTTCAAAACCACATAAAAGTGCGGAACACTCCCTTTGATGCAACAGTGTCGGCCAACGCGCGTAAGTCTTCAGGATCGTCGGTTGTCTTTGTGTGCCCGCGTCAGCCGTAGATCACCGTGCAACAATGCTCCTTAATAATCCCCGCTGCCCCGAAACTAATAGGGCTAAGGACACGTTTTTGGTGTTAAAATACGTGCAATGAATACCCTATGGACTCCCAAACATTTTGGCGTGCTTGCACGACATGCTGAAGAGATATCCTCAGAAAACCTTGTGACTTCAGATCGCCCCCACCCCTATCAGGGCGAGGATTCGGAATTTCAAATATTACAAAACGCCTTCAGCACATTGGGGTAGTCTACCGCAAAATGAACGGCAGGAGGGGCGCTGAACGGTGAAATATATAGATCATATTCCCAAAATTTGCCAGAAAACGGCTTTCTCCCCGAATTCGGCCCTCTTTGAATCCAAATTGGGCGGGATGAGATGAAGCCCCCTCTCTACAATTGAGCAAACTACAACGCTGTTCTAACTTAAATGGATTTGACACCTGAGCGTAACGTTGCGGTCTTTAAACACTCCTCTTACCTACTTACGTTTCGTAGACGTTCCATCGAGCCCTTCCCCCTCACGCCCATACGCAGCGCAAAGTATGTATGCGTAGAATATTTGCATTGACGGCCTTTCCCACCGTTATTTAGTAACCACAAATGTTCTTTGTTGGGGTCATAGTGCAAGAACTTTACTGAAGCTAAAAGTTTAGAAGTTACCATGGTTAAGCAAATTTAGGGGCAGTCAGACAGCGAGCTCATCTAGTATAATATATCCGCGCGAGTCACCCGGAAAAGTTCCCCGGCCGTCGCTGTGGCGGTGTCACGCGAGGGAACGGTGGCGCCACCTATAGCAATAAGTTCCTTGGGCGCCCGACGCAGGCGTCGGGCTCCTGTGCGGCTTCGGCTCCCTCGTCGCTATCATCGCTGGGACAGAAGCCGTTCAAAGGTCTGCTGCCTATCTTTGCACGCGTACCAACCGCGTCAAAAAACCGCCACGTCTCCGAGGTGGTTTCAGGGCTAGGTATCTGGGAAAGTTTTGGCAAAAGTGTTGTAACATTAATCTTAACACCATGGTAATAATGCATTATGTTTTCAAGTGACTTTTGAGAAGCAAGCAACCGCCCTTGCCACAAAAAATTGCCTTCGAATAAAATTCATCAATATTTTCAACGGTTGGTTAAATACAGAATGCTAGTTTCTGAAAACTGTTCTTACTCGACAAATTTTGTCAATGTGATCTAGATTTGAGTTTATATTTTTACATTTCTCATAAACTGATTTACATTACCAATCACCCAACCATAGGTGTAGGAGTGTTTCATTAAGTGGGGGAGGGTAAGCTCAGAGTGTACTTCAGGAACTTTTTCTTGAATGCCAGCCCGATAACCGGGGGGGGGGGGGGGATGGAGGTTGTTATCGCTCTTTATTCAAATGTCATGGCTGCTATGCTAGATGTGCACCTAAAGCTGTTTATCACTGGTGCACAATCTTGCACATTCGACTCATCTGCCATTTGGCAGATAAGGCTATCCAGCTTCCCTAGATTATTCTTCCATTTTAACATTGTCCTTCCTGGGGAGGCGAAATTCGACGATCGGGTAGGTATTTTGGGTCATTAAGGAGGCATCTGCCTCCAGAGTGTTAATGCCAAAATACGGCCAGGAGACAGGCTGGTGAGAATTTTGGAAGTGGATCAATGTCTCAAAGTGCGACAGATTTGTCATGCGCCTTCATTCCGCTGGCTGCTTTTCAAGAGATAAGACTTGTCGCGGCATTTAGGCGGAAACAAATTCGGGAGCTTGAAATGCCAGAAACAACGTGATAAAAGCCATAAAACTGGAGATTCTCTTTTACGAATCAAGCCACAAAATAAGGCCCATCTGTCATACGTTCCTTATCTGGGCCCTGCTCCTGTCCGCCGTCGATGGCCACTGCTCTGGCCCGGACGTCTCCCGCATGACTGACTGCGAACTGATCGTATGGCCGCTTTGTTGCATACGTTCGGACCAGCGTTACTACTACATGGTGTATGAAACACGTGCTGGAAACCTGCAACAGCATCTTTTTCCGAATTATCTTCCCTCACACCACACCATCGCAGAAAAACAGCCTCCAGGGAGCTGTCTGCCTAAGGTACGAATTGGCCCAAATGACACTTCATTGTCCATCATGCAACGTATACGACTTTATTTGCTTTTGTGTGCAGGCAGGGGCGTAGCCAGAGCCTTGCCGTGAGGAACACAAGTTTGACAAAAGCCCATCTTATGGTGATCCCCATCCAAAAAAATCCCCGGATATAGCTTATTTGTTAACAAGTGAGATGGTTTTTCTTCGCTTTATTGTTATTTTTACCTTGTAACCAGAACAGAAACCAGGAGCTGCAGTGAGCCCAACTCTGTTTGCATTTTGAGGATTATAAACTGCAGAAATCAGACGTTGAACCATCGCATGGAAGAAATCACCAGCGCTCTTGATTTACAATGGTTAGTTGATTCTTTCTAAGCCAATAAAGTTCAGAAGCTTTGTCAATTTTTATCTGGGTTCTACAGACATTGAGGACATCGCGAAGGTAGATTGTCGATCGATATGTTTGATCCAGATCTGAATACGAAAATTTGATTGTAGATTGAGTGGTCAACAATATGTATTAACATGGCCAAGCCATGTTTGTCTGAAAATGTTCACCATTCAATCAGAACTGATTTGTGGTACAATTTATGTAACGTGTTTTTTTTAGCATGCGCGCTTGCAAATCGTAGCAACAAAACCTCGACACCAGGCGTTGCAGTCTCCGTAGTACGCGGAGCGTTAGTCCGGTAGCTAGTATTTAGCCGTGGCCCACCGGTGGACGACAATGATGATACTTTCTGAAATTATTAACTTTAAACACTTAAAACAAGTAGTAAGACAAGTTGTGCGACGTAATTTTGAGCATGCGCACTCGAAAATTCTAGAAACACAAGCCTCGACCACAGGCGTTACAGTCTCCGTAGGCCGCGCAGCGTCGGTCTAGCAGCTGATATTGGGTTGTAGCCAATGGGTGGACGAAAATGACGACGCGTTTGACAAGGTATCCTTGGACGTTTCATAACATCATATCTTGCATCTAGAAGGCAGTCTGAGCGCATGTTTCATGTGTGCAATTTTTAGGCTGATGGAAGTAACGGATTGGCCCTTAAAGCATCGCGAATTGGGGCTGAAATCTGGTGGTTGAACTGGAAGAGTGAAGACAAAATATCTATTTTTCGTGTTTTCGCAGCCATTGATCTGTCCAGAAGGCAGATTAACACGATGCCCGTCGTCTGGTGGCACTCTCAGTGGCAGAAACTTTTCGGTTCTGCGGAAGTTGCAATCCAGACCATCCTTGTCCCTGCTCTCGAGGTTGCGGGTGGGCATGTTCAAGCCTTTTGATGTACTTGTTTCAATAACATACTCTCAAAAATGAACGCCCTCAGACAAAAACGGCATGACTCTGCTCGTCTTTTTTAAATTCATTTCGACCCGCGCTATTCAACAACAATGAGAGCCCCACTCTACTCAACAATAATGAGACCCCTCCGAGGAAGGGAGCTCTTGAGTAGAACACCAGGGGTACATTTCCGCTTCCGGTCAAGTGCTGAAGGGCCATTCCGCCCCATCGCGAAGTGTCCTCTGGCTATCATTCTGGTGGCACGGAGGGATCTCCTGGTCGATCCGGAGGCCATTAGAAGGGTATTTCACATCACGTTGTTCCCATCCCTGATACGGGAGGTCTTCTGACCCGCGCAGTTAGCCCCGGATCAGCACAGGAACTCTCATTGACGCAACAACATCCCTGATCACCGCAGGTAGTCCGATAGTTGTCACATAAACTTCAGTTCCGTGTTTTTTCTGTGTTTTTCAAAGATATGAGTTCTCCCTGACTGTAGATTGTAGATGAAATGGGGCTCCTAATTTGTATTGACATGGCTAACCCACGTTCGTCTTAAAATGCTCAAGATCCAGGCAGAGCTGATTACTGACAAGAAAACTACGTAATATGGTATCGAACGCGCGTGCACGCGTCACGGCAGTAACAGCCTCGACGCCCGGCGTTGCAGTCTCCAGGCTGTGCGGCGTCGGCCTTGTGGCTGTAACATTAAGCGATGGTCAATGAGCAAATGAAAAAGATGACGCATTTTGAGGGAGATGGCTGGTGAACTAGGTAAATCAGCAGGCATGTTTACTATAGTGCAAAGGTAAGCCAAATGCAACTTTAATCTGAAATATGGGGGGGGGGGGGGGGGCAGCTTAGCACTTCTACCCCCGCACCTTGAAAAGTGGGGGGCCATGGCCCCCTGCCCCCCCCCCCCCCTGTTTCTACCCCCACGCGCCCAACCACGGATGTTGTTGCTACCCTCTTGGAATTGCCTATCGGAGAAGACGGAGGCACGGCAGGCAATCGAGCAGAAGGACACGTGACTCCCGCTGGGAAGCATCTGGACGGTCCCAGTGCTGTGTTTCTTTTAGGAAGTGTGTACCTTACCTACACGCTGCTTCAGATATTCGTGAATGTCGTCATAACGAGAAGCATCGAGCCATGGGCTGATTACTACCTCAATTTTATAGTAATATGAAGCGACCGATAATTCAGCACGTATAACTCACACCAGCGCTGCCACCGGATTCCTGCCAACTTTAAAAAGATCCAGCGCATCGTGTCAGTTCATGCGTCAGACTGGCGTTAACCTCGAGCGAAATTCCTCGCCGCCGGTGGCACCGTTCTCCGACGCGCGGACGCTGCCACGGGCGGGCATTACCGGAGCGCCAGCGGGCCGCCACCACCCGGCGTCTCGACACTCAGGCCGCATCAGCGGACGGCGCGCCCGCAGAGAAACCGGCAGTGTGCCCGCAGACCGCAGGCCAAGTCTGAGCCAATAAAGAGCGCGGCAGTTGTTGGTTTGCGTGGCGAACGAAAATGGCGGTGTACTTACGTGGATAGCATGCGAATAACCGCCGGGAAAGGACAGACATGTGTGTGGGTACCTGTGAAAAATCTAATAATGTCGAAGTGGTTCTATCGGGTATGCTCTCAATAGAGGCGGTGACGAAATGACGCCGTCAAACGGCATAGTGGTGCTGGGTGCAGGGGTGGCGCGGCAGGCGGCAGAGCGGGCGAGAGCATGCTTTTCCACCCAAAAAGTGGGCAGGCCCCTTTCCCAAACTTAAGACGTTGTAGTCACTCGCAAATTACCAGAATTTAGATAAAGGATGTCCGGTAAACTGAGGCAGACGGCAATAAATCGGGTTAAGAAGGCACGTTCCTTCATGAATAGAGCCCTTTTTGGAGCATAAAGCCAGCTTTATGAATATGTCATCCCGCGCTCTACATCAGTAGGATCAGTGCTGTGTTACGGAGGTCCTTTGCTGGCTCGGAGGCCCCCGTTGCGAAATTGGATGTCCTCTCCTGGGTTAGGAGGTATCCCTCTTTATTCAGGAGGCTCCATCTCTGAAACAAGAAGCCATTCTCATCATATCAGATGGTCACGATTGGGAATCAGTATGCCCTGTATTGTGATAACAAGGCCCCGTGGCTATATTTGGAAGCTCCCTTTGTTAATGGGAAGCATCCTGTTCTGAATCAGGACGTCTTTCTCTGCACCAGGAGGCCCTTTTTTGGAACATGAGGTCCTTATTTTATGACAGCGTGACCCTTGGCTGAATAATCAGAATGGCTCCATTCTGGATTTTTTGTTTTCGACATCTATTAAGACTGGCATTGTCCTACATGTACTTAGGTATTATGCATGCAACAATTTGATAAGGGAGCACATGCCGTCGATGCCCATCCCCCTTCAATATAAACTGACCCAAAAGCCCCCAGTGGAGAGTCCCCACTCTGCCCAGGAGGTCCCTAGAAAATCCTATCCCCCGCTCGTTCCCAAACTCGAAATCAGTGACGCTGCTACCTGGCTGGGGGGAGGGACGAAGTATCACGAGTTAGACACAAGTGTTAAGCCTGAATTGTTACCAGTTGTAGCTGCTCACCCCGCTGCCACCAAAATCATTTAGACAAAGGAATCCTTCTTGCAGCATTGGACTTTCTCGCGTTCATGGAAAGTCACCTGCGCCGGAGTTGTATTTCAATAGACACTTGAGATGCTCCGAAACAGAACGGCCACTGGACGGTCGGACAGAAATCAATACTGCGAGTACCTAACCGCGGTCTATAGATGTCTCTGCCATCGCGGCCGATCGATCGAGCCTGGAGAGCGCCGCGGTAGGGTCCTGGACGCACCGTGGGCCCTCGCGTGACAGCTGCTCTGCCCATTAGACGAGTCATGTCGGAGCAGTTAGCTACCGTGGCGGCCATGTCGTGTATGAAGATGCTGCTGATGCTCTTCAACGTCTGCTTCTGGGTAAGAGCCATGCTCCCGCGAGCTGTCCCTTCCCATTTGCCATGGGAAGCAATAAGTATTGTGTTTAGTTATTTGCTCAGTGACGCATGTTACGAAAAAAACACTCGCGGTATATTTCATTCGTGCATTTTAATGCTTCCGACCATGTCGTACCTTAAAAGCGGTATAATGCGAGTAATGGCTCCACGAGACGAGTGAAGCATGCCACCTGCGTCATGGGAGAGGTGGATCAATAGATGGGAATGTAACTGAAAGATAACTATGACGTAGGGCAAAAGCAAGAGCTATCATGGAAAAATGGTGGACATAGCTACAAAACTTACTTATTGATCATAATAGCGTTCATGTTCCATAAACCATCTTGTGATAACCATCACAAGATTGTACCATCGATGCACTGTAACCCACGTACATAAATATAATCGAGTGCGAGCACAGTAAATAACTGCCAGCCACATGATGCGTTTTGACTTTTTTCGATGATGAGGCGCACTTTCCGTTTCGTTACGCTAACTATGAAGTCCAAACGCTGCTATTTGATCAATGCAATGGCTCAAACAGCAGAGAATCGTTTGAGAATCAGATAAAAATGCACAAATTGCCGCGTGTAGTCTGATCATTACGTCATATTATTGTAGTCCGTTGTAAAACAAGCTTTGAGGTTCTTTAACATCTGTGAGTTTTTCTATAAACCCACGCTACCAGGCATGTGAGGCCCTCAAAATATACTATTGGTCACTTAACATACTTGCCAAGCGGACCTGTGCTTGATCCCTCTGAGCCCTAATGAATTTCGACGCTGATTTACAGCACACGGGCTTGATTTTGACTCCATCCAGGAAGAGATCAGCACAATATTGACATCACTTCGATTTCGCAGAGGAGCGCGGCTCGATTCCCAAAACGATCACGATGAAGCTCATCCTGATAGCGAAAGTATGGGAGATAAATCCTTATATGGGCTAAGCAGAAGCCTGCACAAGGCAAACATCTCTTTACAAGACTGTGATGCGTCAACTATTTGATGTTTATTTTGTTGCACTATAAGAGCTATCAGATTGAAAAGATATATTGTCACTTTCATTTACATTTGAGCCCACAGCCGAGAAAACTCTAATCAGCATGGTTCTGCGGAACTGCGACTCCGATTCATACAAAACCTGAAAGGATTCGTATCTACCTCAACTCAGGGGACATTTGGTCGTTAACGTCATGGACGTCTAATACTGCTGATTTTTGGTATCGATGGTTTGTATAGCCAAATCCGCCATCACCCGAAATAAAGCTTACAGCATAATGCCAAGCTCGGTCGGGGGTCATACCTACCTTTAGGCAGATATCGGCCTACAGGTATTCGGGGATGGGGTCCGTTTGATTGCAGCGCAGATAACCTAGGTGATAATGACCAGACCTAGTAATATTGAAGCATGGCCGCACGTTTCCTTCATGCGTAGAAGGCGATTGAGGTCCCTCACGTATAAACGCATACAGCTTTGTGTTTGGTGTGCGTCACCTGTATCGGCGAGAACGAGATCACGATAGCGAGAATCGGCTCTGTCATTCTCTACGAAAAGGCCGATAACATACGAAGGAAACCTCGCAGACAACGATTGGCTGGCATCTGTCCAACAGGTGCGGAATTAGATCACAATAAAGAACAGCTTACAGCTGCTATAAATGACAAGCAGGATGAAGACGGCAGTTCCCGATATTCCATATTAAATCTGCAATTCATAGAGCATGGCTATCAACGTGCAAAACTGACCGCATTTTTGCACGCGGCAAATTTCACGGGGATTCTGTTCCTGATGTATTCAGTCATACTAAGATATGACAATTTACTGGACTGGTTTTGACGGGTTGGATCTTAAGCAAAACATGTAGTCTGTCGTAATGTCGTGATCGGGCAAAAACACCTAAAAATGATGGAAGTGCGCGCGAAAGTTAAAAATAGAATAAATCTGCACAGCTTGTTTAGGATTATATAATTCAGAGCATTTAAATCTTCGTCGGTGAGTGATTATACTCACAAAACATTAAAATGTCTTCTGCCTTAAGTTTTGACACTGCTAGTATGATGAGCGGTGAGCCCAAACACGTAAATGCAAGCGGTTTGGAGTTAATGACAGGCGTATGATGCCAACGATAGACAGCCCGGAAAAATAATATGTTGCGAAGCGCTGTGATGTGGATTGTGAGGTTTGGTCCTCTTCTCAATATTGCTGTGCTTATGTTTCTCTATGGCAATACCCTAGATCCGTGTTGGATGTAGGATACACGGGAGGTTGGGGATGGTTGGCTCAGAGCTGAGGTGAGCGCGAGTCGCAACTGCCACCCCTCTCCTAAATTTCGGTAGCAGGTACCACCCATGTGACATGATGCACCCGCGTCTCTGTATCATTCCAGCTTTCTGGCATGTGATGGCCACTTTGTTGCCGGTGCACAAACCGGAAATGAAATCCGAGCCAGCTCACCCCAAAGACCGCTTCCTGGCTGTACCCGAGGTGTCTCTTGATATGCTCAATCCATAGTTGTGTATTGTGATGTAATGTACTGCCGGCAGGGGAGGCTATCGCATATGTTTATGAATATTGATATCGAAATCAGCATTGTCTCAGTGCAGCAGTATACACCTGCATGGACTGTATAGCACCTAAGACAAGCCACTCCCTTTAAGGAATATTATCAATGGTTATGGCGTATTACATGTGATTGTCCCATGTGTACCTCATAAGGTAACCTGACCAGTGGACAAAGTGTGATGCCAGCAAACTTTTCCACCCGACGTCATTTTGATAGTTTGCAAACATCGCCAAGTTTCACCGCCTTTGCTGAAACAGCTTGACCATAAGGTAGGGCGAGTTGTAGTGGGTGCCAGATTGGCCGTTGGCATAAAAATACTGCTCACATCCAGTCATGTCAAGAATCGTCTGGGATCAGGCTATATGATGTGCATTATACCGCCGGGCATGGTTTCATTTTATCAACTTGGGAAATCGAGATCACACATTGTACGCCTCATGCACAAATATATTGCGATCCGCGCAAATAAGCATGTGAACCCAACGAACGCTCAGCAAGAGGAACTCCGTGGCTCAAATGAGGCGCTATTTTGCTGCAAGCCGCTGGAATACAAAACATCGTTTATCGGCCTTGTGCTAAAGTTCCACGCAATTACAATGACGCCAATACAATGTGTTTACCGAGCGACGAGATTTACTGGCTTTTTAGACTAACACGTTTAAAGCTTGAATTTACCCCGTCCATATGCTGTGGTTGTTGTGTGATAACCGGTTAGGCTCATGTTTGACAAGAGTTTCGGTATTTTTCCTGCGCACAAATCGCAAATTCTATCAACGTAGGATTATTTTGAGTTCTGCTTTAATGATAGTCATCTACTGTCCGCCAGTAAACGGCTGACCGCTGTTCTGCACTGGTGTGCGCCGCTGACCAAGAGGGGGTCCGGCTCTGGCCGCAGGTCAGCGGCCTGGTGATCCTCGGCATCGGCATCTGGCCGTGTCGGTGTGCGCCGCTGACCAAGAGTGGGTCCGGCTCTGGCCGCAGGTCAGCGGCCTGGTGATCCTCGGCATCGGCATCTGGATGCAGATCAGCCTCTACAAGTACGTGGAGGTGTCGCCCGAGTTCTCCGCCTCCGTGCCGTACGTGTTCATCGCCAGCGGTGGACTCATCATCCTGCTGGGCACCTTCGCCTGCTGCTGCACCGTCAAGAGCCAGCCCGTCCTGCTCTACATCGTCAGTGCACCTCCGGGGGGAAGGGGTCAATAGGGCCCCCAGGTCGCTATGGCTTTTGGGGTTCAAAACACTAACATCTTGTTCAGTAATTTCGACACTAAGAGCTGTCATGCAGTTATATGTAGCATTTGTAGCCGCTTGGCTTCACCGGGCGATAATATTGATCCAGTCGGTGCCAGATAGTGTGCGCCACCATGGTTTCATGAGAAACGATGTATGGGTGATATGTTGCTGACGCAGCAGTCATTTTCCTCCATTTGAGGGGCAATGCCCTTTCTAAATATGATAGAATTGTCGACTAGTACATCACCAAGCAATGTGATCTTCTCGTTCTGCGTTTAATGGACAAAGTGGCCGCTTAAGTGAGTCTTCGAACACCAATCGCAGTATGCACTGGCCGTTTCAGTATTCGTTCTTCCTGCTGTTGGTGTTCTTCGTGGTGCTGGCCGCCGGCATCTCGGCCTACGCCTACCGACGCAAGCTCTCCCACGGATTCCAGGTGCGTGGCCACCCGTGGTGCAGCGACACGCTGGTGACGTTAATCTAAACTGATGTCGTTTCGCAATGTGACGATAACGCAAGACTCGGCATCGAGTTTCGGTATCATTCCGGCATCATTCTTGCCCCTTATTTAAATGCTGCGTAGCATGCGGATCATGCATAGATCTGTGGGTGTTTGCTTTTTTGTTTTTTTTTTTACTTCGCCGTGTGTGGTACATGACGCTGACCGACAGCTGTTGGTGCGAATCCGTTCATAATTGTAACTGAACGTGATTACTTCGTGACTCAGGGGTGTAGGAGGGATTTTCAAGCTTTCGTTATGGGCTTAAGTTCGAACGCATGGATTAGATGTGGATTAGCTATCACTACCATTTGTAGGCTTTGATCCGGTCCAGGAGCGCCATTAGGGGAGCATGCGGAATTTCGCAATGACAAGGGTGTACTTAAAAATTTTTCTTTTTGATTGAGAGCCTCATTTGCGCGCAGAGCACCAGCATAGCGCATAACGACATCGTATGCTGCATGTTACTAAGTGCTTTATCTATAAACAAATCTCTCAAATGTTGGTAGACACCATACGTTTATTTAGACCTGAAAATTTGACGGCGGGGCTCAATTACAAATTTTGGTCGTCAGATAATTTTTCAGGTCAAGAAGAGTTTTAACTTGCTGGAGGGTAACATACCCATATTTCGCTTCTGTATTCGACAGGCGAGCAGCAAATCAACAAACTTAGCATTCAGCCAGACGACATTAAATGAGATAAACAGGTTCATTGTTTTAGAGCTGAAAATGCCTTTTGTACACAAACAAACTACATTTTGTGCTCTGAAATTTAACTGAAACCATTGGTAACACCCTTACCTATCACTGAACGCGAGGTCACATGTGTTTTCAAGCGTCTTGAAGTGAAGGTGGGTTATAACAAACAGAGCATCAGAAGTCAGGTGCAGTCGATCAAATGCGAGCAATAACCATTAAATTGAAGACGGTTGTCAAACTTGTCCACAAGGATGAGCTACATGTCTAGAACAAATTACCGGCCTCATCTTTCGGTTATTTTAGCATACGATGCATTTATCATATGTGTACTTTTTGATCCCTACGTACATAGCAGGTAGAAGCATACATGAGCGTGGTTTTCCAAAATAAGTTAAGTAGTATTAGGATGAAAACAAAACTAGATATATCCCAAAATAGGCAGCAATGGAACTACTCTTCCATTTGGTGTACTTCTTTCTCAAATTTGGTGGTCTGGGAAACACTCAAAATCATTAGGAACTTTCCAACCCGAAGTTGATGTCCAGGCAAGGTAAATATATTAAGCCAGGCAGTGGAATGACTCACACCTTGTGAGCTTGCCTTTAAAAAAAAGAACAACTTGCCAAGAAGTCCAGGGACATGACTAAACCCCTTTATTTTCGAAGCACCCGAAGGACATGCAATGAAATAAGCTTTACAGTCTTTTACACCAAGGCTGGTTGCGGCTACCCAGTTTTCGGGTCGACGGCTGGCCGAAACAGAGCCAACAGCTGTCCGGTTAGCCGGCTATGTGGCCTTCTGATCGCAAATTAGCGATGCAAGGTTTCAAAATCGGCGTTTTGCTTGAGTGTGGGATAGAAAACGCTTCAATCATGTTAAATTTAATCAAAGCAATCTCAATTCATCCCCAGATACCAAGCGAAAGCCGATTCCCTTAGCTTCTCCCTTGCACGCTTCGGGCAATTCTCCCAGGTCCTGGCAGGCTGTGTAGAAGCTGAAAGGCTGTCTGATTATCATCTCGCTACCGTGTAAGTTTAGCAATTCTTATAAAATTGGCCCTCAAACAGCAAACGGGTAGCATTCATGACGTCCCTATAGAAACAGTTATATGCCTTATTTACCTCGTTGTCTACATTTTTGCCCGCCAATCTTTATAGTAATACACATATTGTCGCATGAGCAGAAGCGTAGACGATGAGGCGCAAAGATATGCGTGCTACCTTATAAAAAAATGTTGCTAACACTTCGAAGTATTTCTGGGAATCCTGTCCGTGAATGCAAACTAAGAGCAAGCAAGAACTGTACCATAGGTAGGTACGTTCCGAAAAGTATCTGTGCGTTGAGGACGTAGACCATTCGCATTTCTCATTTATGACGTCATTCACATCCATAGCAAAACACTTATTCTTGAGAGCGCAAACGCTGAATGTCTCTTGAAAGATATGCTAATCGGCTTGAGTAGGTTGGGAGCATATCCCATTCTGACAGCCCCTTTCCCACTCATTCTCCCCTCCCCCGCCTACCCCTAGGCCTATGCCTAGCGTTGTATATGAGAAAGCAACAAGCTTCCTGATACATGCAATTTTCCAACGCGTCAGAATGAAGCTAAAGTAAAAATTGGACGTCTCCATACAGGATGCACCGAAGTGGACGTTTGTATGACAGTGCAGTAAGGCTGTGCAGTGGAGAGCGAGGCCCGCTGACTTGTTCTGATCTGTGCTGATCGCAGGACGGTCTTAGGGACGGTCTTCAGGAGTACGGTGTTAACACGGACAAAATGGCCGCCATCGACGCTATCCAGTCCACGGTAAGAATATTAAGGTCTTCTCGTTTGCGACATTATCCTGACTTAATACGCTGCGAAGCTTTCGCAGGGCCTCGGCACCCCAGTGATGACTTGAACTCCGCAGCGCTTCCCTGAGTTCCCTCCCCCCCCCCCCCTCCCTCCCCCTTATACAACCGTGCAAACAAGGGAATACTGAGCCAACGAAGTGCAGCAAGTGTCTGAACTGCTAGTGCAATAGGTCCTAAACGTAGCACTTATCTATGTAGGCATCATGCATCATCATTATCACGGCCACACTGACTTCAAATGGGAAGTCATTTCTCGATACTGCAGCCATTTTGGGACCGACCAATTTTGTAATTTGTGTTTTTAAAAGGCCGTGAGTCGAAAAGGGCCGAAATCAGGGAAGAAATCAGGAAGCGAGGGCAGGGTGGTCATATAAGCTCAGTCCTCTCTCCACCCGGCCTTAAAAATTCACTCCCCTGGTCGTGTCAATGCAATGCATAGTTAGTCTTATCTGGCAGCAGGGGAGTGAGCTATTCTGATCAGATTCTGGTTTTAAACCCTTTTTCCGAAGGCCTTGCCACGTAGACATAACTACATAACTGTCTAATTGTCGCGTGCTGCACCCTACCGTGTACTAGGGTCACTTCTGGGCATATCGTGACTCGTTCCGCCCTGGACCAAACCACGCAACACAACTGCACTGGCCCGGCAAATCCGCGGCACATTGTTGGTGTTCGACGCTCATGGTGTTGGTGGCCCTCATCCTCTCTCTGCAGCGTGGGGAGAGCCTCGTCGTCAACGGCTGGATGATGTCCGTAGCATTACTGCTGCGTTGTGCCCCGCCCCTCACTCAAAGCGCTACCCGATGTGGGATGCGTTGACTGCGGTGTAACGCCCGCCTCTGTGCGCAGCTCAAGTGCTGCGGCATCAACGGCACGTCCGACTGGAACAACACGCCCTACGCGCGCTCGCACGGCACGCCCGCCTACCCGGCCTCCTGCTGCGCCAAGTGGGACGACACCCGCTGTACCACCGTCCACGACAGCGTGAGTGGCAAGGCCGGACCCCGCGCGCGCGCCTGATCGGGCACACCCGCTGCACCACCGTCCATGACAGTGTGAGAGGCACGGCCGGGCCCCGCGCGCGCGCCCTGAGCGGTGCACACCCGCTGCACCACCTGTCCACAACAGTGTGAGAAGCAAGGCCGGGCCCCGCGCGCGCGTCCTGAGCGGGTACAGCCCGCTGCACCACCGTCCATGACAGTGTGAGAGGCAAGGCCGGGCCCCGCGCGCGCCCTGATCGGGCACACCCGCTGCACCACCGTCCATGACAGTGTGAGAGGCAAGGCCGGGCCCCGCGCGCGCCGCCCCTGAGCGGGTACGCCCCCGCTGCCACCACCGTCCATGACAGTGTGAGAGGCAAGCCGGGCCCCCGCGCGCGCCCTGATCGGGCACCACCGCTGCACCACCGTCCATGACAGTGTGAGAGGCACGGCCGGGCCCCGCGCGCGCGCCCCTGAGCGGGCACACCCGCTGCACCACCGTCCATTACCAGTGTGAGAGGCAGGCCGGCCCGCGCCGCGCCCTGATCGGGCACACCGCTGCACCACCGACCCTGACAGTGTGAGAGGCAAGGCCGGGCCCCGCGCGCGCGCCCTGAGCGGGTACGCCCGCGCACCACCGTCCATGAACAGTGTGAGAGGCAAGGCCGGCCCCGGCAGCGCGCCCTGACGGGCACACCCGCTGCACCACCGTCATGACAGTGTGAGAGGCACGGCCCGGGCCCCGCGCGCGCGCCCTGAGCGGGCAACCCGCTGCACCACTGTCCACAAACAGTGTGAGAAGCAAGGCCGCGCGCGCGTCCTGAGCGGGTTACACCCGATGCACACCGTCCATGACAGTGTGAGAGGCAAGACCGGGCCCCGCGCGCGCCCTGATCGGGCACACCCGCTGCACCACCGTCCGGACAGTGTGAGAGGCAAGGCCGGGCCCCGCGCGCGCGTCCTGAGCGGGTACACCCGCTGCACCACCGTCCATGACAGCGTGACTGGCACGGCCGGGCTCCGCGCGCGTCCTGAGGAGCCCATGCTGGATATAGCGCTGAACAGACCGCGGCTGTCCTGCACCTTGGTGGGTACAGCTGGACCCTTATGTGGTGTGGGGATTGACGGGCAATTTCTCCAGTGCCGAGCTTTCTCGCCATGACCGCTGCGTGGTCAACCGTTACTACGCCTCAGGTGGTTGCGACACCGGCATGTGAGGAAATAAAAACGCCCGATCGATCTCTGCCGGTGCATTGACTCACTCAACTCGCGCCAGAGTCGACAATCCGATGCATGAGAACTATATTGACACGGGAGCTAGAGCCAGAGCCCGTTTAGTGAAGCAGGATCACTGGGCCCGGCGGATGTTGACTCTGTGGCTTGGCAGCCGCAGTTGAGTTCTCAATAGTCCTCCAGCTGGGCTACGTGCGTAGCAACAGCACAGATACCTGACCAACGCTTCCAAACAAAACAGAGCTGTCCGGTGCGCTTCATGCTCTTGGCTTTGACCAGACATAGCAGCCCAAGAGGAGCACCGTGCTTCGAACGTTCATTAAACAGTGAAATTAAGTTGGGCTTTGATTGCTGGTCACGCGTCCTACTCGATCAGTAAAGATTGGTGTATAAATGGTTCCTTCACCCACTCATTTGCTCCTTTTATTTTCTGAACTTGCCAGCCTCTGGATGAAATACTGAAATACCCGTAGGCAAACATCGGGTGGATGAAATACTGAAATACCCTTAGGCAAACATCAGGACGAGTGCTCCACGACCAGGGCTGAATCCAAGTGGTGGTAACGGGTCGGTGGCTTTTGACAATACCGTGGCAAACGCCTACATGTGCACCATTTTTGCTTAATTTTGGTGTCATTTGCGCACGTATTGGAGTCTGCTCTCAAAAGGACCTTGGCCCTCCCACCATCTGATGATGGATTCATCCCGAGGGCTCCAGCTCTCAACTTGCGCTTTGTTTTTTGCACTCAGATGTGGTATTTGGATGTTTTCACTACTTCTACTTACGTTTCGTGTGTTTCACGTTTCTTATCATCTGGAAATTCTCCACCTGTGTCGAATCATTACCACTCAGGTCGACTTTGCACCCAAGTTATTGTGCCATCTTTCCATGTTTTCCGTTTTCCCATACGAAGAACAACTTTACGTTCATTTTGCGTTTCATCCCAATATGCTTAGAATTTATAAATCCTCACGCTGAATGACTATCATTCTGTCCCCTTTAGCACTTGTCGTCTTGACACCAAATCAATGTTTTCATTGGAACTAGCGACTCCAGCACATACCATAATGATTTGGACTCCACGGCCCTCCACATTCCAGCCATGCTCCTCGTGATACCAGTGGGCTGACAAAAGCGGGCCGGTGACTGCATCCTGTTTTGCTTATGCAGGTCCGTACCATTGATACTCCCAGTTTTAATGTTGACGGCCCTGACATTCTTAGCGCTCGTCATAGCCGGTCTGGCTCCTGTGGGCCACCATTGCTCGCTGTCTCACTCCCTTGCTCATGAGCACTCGACACGGCCATGAACAGACTTCATTCCCGCGTCTGTTAATGCTCCTCTTTCATAAATCTTTCCTCGGGCTTCCCAACCGCCGCTGAGGCCATGCATCTGCTGCCTCAGGGCTGCTACAAGGTGGTGATGGATTTCTTCTACACCAACATTGGCATCATCGCCGGCGCTGCGATTGGACTCGCCTTCTTCCAGGTCAGTCTCCGCGGCCAGCGTACCTCTCAGGAGCTCCGGCAAACCGGGCTGACCTTTGCCTTTGAGCACGGCCCCATGAGGTGTGTGAAAGCCAAATCTCGGGATCGCGATCTTGAATGTGTGGCGTTGACACGTGTGCAAAAAGTGACTTGATCACCATATGATTCTTAGTCCATGGCCAGTCCCAGCAGCAATGGTCGTGATGGATCCTGTTTAGTTGGTTCCGCTTGAAACAGAGCCTTGTCGGCGGTGAAGGTCATGTCAGTGCTGCGTAATGGAGGAGAAAAAGAAGCAGTGGACCAACACTGCACCCATTGTATGGGACCCCCACCGCTGAGCCTTACCTGTGCAGGGACTCTTCTCTTGAGGCGTGTGCGGGCGCCCGGGGCTCCCGCCAGGGTTGTCGGGACACGGGCTCGTGCTGTGACCGCAGCGCAGCTCCTGCGCGGCGGGATACTGCGAGGGGGCAAGACGCAGCTGTAGCGGAGGAAAACGTGGCGGGTGATCGGTCCTTACTGGGGTTAGGTTTTGTGCTCGAGTTTGCACGGCCGCGCAGAGACACCCAGTTTGTGCGCATGACATGACGATTCCTTTCCTCAGGTGATTGGAATCACGCTGGCATGTCTGCTAGCCAAGAACGCCAAGCGGGCCCACTACCAGCAAGTATGAGGGTCTGCCCACCCCGGCTCGCACGAGCTCGCCCCAGCCAATGGCCCCAACTGACAACTAGCGCCATCTCTGACCGACCTGACACGTCACGGCCAACAATTGTAGGCGGAGAAACCGACGCAGAAACCGCACATCAGAACCAAGCCAGCCCAACAGAGGAGTGTGCTGCATCAATACCCCCAAATCAGAGCTGCATTTGGAATGGTAAAGCTGGAAGACTGCATGCAACGAATTTACCGAGGTGCGCTTTGTGGCAAACGGACATTTTCTGTACCTCTAAGAGAACAGCGTCATCCAAATTGCATCAAATCAATGACGACCGAGGTTTAGTCGGATCCTATTTTGGTGGTGGCTGTACTTGATCTCCAATGCTAGCTGCATGCAAGACCATTCCGAGTGATGCTTACATAACCATTCGTAGATAATTCAAGCCTCAGCAAACATTATCACTCCTGCGAAATAGTGCGTTTCTCACAGGGGCTTCACGTGCCGAATAGAACACTGGTCATGCGGCGTTTATCTTGCAACCACTTGCTCTCAACGTGTCTAACGGAAACTCCAAAATCATTAGCGGATTAACAATGAACACAAATTAACAGTCAGTTCGCTCTATTAATAATGGGCAAAGCAGCTGACACCGTGATGCATATAAAGTGAAAAAATTATACACGTTACATCCATGTCTGCAACGCAGGATTATACTGGCAATTGGCAACTGACGGCTGGCGAACAATGGCAGTTGCTCGGAACACAATCCTGACAATGTATTTGCATATGGCACAAACCAGTGGCCGACCAATGTACTTGCACACAGCACAGGGCAGTCCCATTACAGCGACGCACGTATACCCCGTGAGTAGCACGGGGCAGTCGACACGGTTTGTTCCGTTCTCGCGCGGTGGTAGATATCCCGCGCCCTGCAGGGAGGACGGAACGGATATCATTGGCAGAGGACAGACGGGTGATGTGGACTGAGCTGTGTCGGGGTGGGTCGGAGGTGGCGGTGGGGTTCGACATCGGGCTGAGGCGGGGAGACGCGAGAGCGGCTCCACCCGGGGACGTGACAGCGGATCTATCAGATATGCTCCGTGTGATAATACTGTGCTTTGTCTGTGACGAAACGTTTTGCCAAACCACGCGCGTAGCAGGCGGCACCTTCGCAATGTCGTTGATTTCACGGTGTATCATGAAACTTACGAAAACAGGAGGTGTGAAAACCAATTTTATGTTCTCTTCATTGAATATGCAATTATGAATGTGAATATAGCTTTCGATGTAAGTCGCGACCAGCCTCTAGTTTGCATGAGTCGTGCGAATGCCGGTCTGTGAAATGTTTGGTGTTGAGCAAGCGGGATGCCTGTTACCGCTTCAGAAAACATTCGTATCTTAGATTGGAGCAAGCTCACCTCTTGTGATGCAAGCACTGACAATCTAGTGTACATTTAACCGATGTTATGCAGGCGATGTATTCCGCTGTGTTTCACTTTTCCTGGACGCTGCTAGCCAACGTTCCATCGCGACATAAGTCCAGGGCTCGTCTAATAGGGTGGTTCGTAAAACTCTACTTGTAAATATCTGTATTTTGCTAGTTACGGGATATCGGTGGTGATTAAGGCGTTGTGTGTACGGATATGGTCTGTGAGCACACAACTACGAGGGTTCGCTGACAGGTTATGTAAAGGTATCAAACGTATAGTTCACGTGAACTCGCTCCTTTGTAGCACTAAAGAACAGCCAGGAATGATTTGGCTGGCATCCCTGCAAGTAAACGCTGGTGCACCCGCTCACCAAGAAAAACAATGTTCATCAATGCGTGACGTCCGGCGGTGCCGAAGTGTGCTGAGAGCAGTTTGTGAAGCACCCACGAGCTCCACTCTCTGGCCAGGGAAGGCTCGTGTTTGATGTGTTGGTGAACATCTTACCGGAACTCTCGAGAGCACTGTTTAGATGTTACCGTTTCGACACGATCATGGCCTCGGGGAATCCTAGACCTACACTGTGTGCATCGTAGATTTGTCGTTGGACTTATTGAGGGCATTCGCGCAAGATCAACTCGATCTCTCCCTGCTGCGGCTTATCAGCCTGGTCCTTCTGAACGTGTTGAGCGTTTTGTACAATTTCTAAAGTGCATCTCAGGATAGGTTTTGCATGTTCGTGGGAGCTCCGATCTCAATGGTACCGCCGTCTTTACCTTTTGCATTACCATTTTATTCACTACGTAAATACATGTTTGGGACATTTATAGCATTCTCATTGTCCAGGACTTGGACAGATGTTGAACATCTTGACAGATCTCCAGGGAAGAACGCGCTATTGAGACTGTGTGTTAGACCGGCAGCTGTATGATGCATGGTGATGAACGATTTATTTTTGCCTAGTACATAATTTCCGTTATGACTTCATGATGCAGTCAGCTGGTTACCCACTATCATCATTTACGTGCAGCCGACTACGTAGGTCTTGGAAGGGCTTAACGGCAGGCTCGATTTCAAGATTTCAAGGATTGGGCCATAAAACAAACCAATCCGACTTCATTAGCGTATACAGCAAGTAACCTTTCGTCATCGGGAGCGGAAATGAAAGATTCCTGTTTGCATGGCAGATTAGGCGATTCAGATTCGGAATCAAATCGCTTTCAACAGGAAGCCCATAGCTGCGTGGTTTTTTCATTGTCGTACGTCGTAAGATAAGAATACGATAGGGCAGATCGCAAAGAGCGCTTCAGCTCAGTGATGTGTCCACGCAAATACTCAGTGATGTATCCACGCAAATACTCAGTGATGTATCCACGCAAATATTCAGTGATGTGTCCACGCAAATATTCAGTGATGTATCCACGCAAATATTCAATGATGTGTCCATGCAAATATTCATTGATATATCCACGCAAAAATTCAGTTATGTGTCCACGCAAATATTCAGTGATGTATCCACGCGAATGCTCAGTGATGTATTTATGCAAATATTCAGTGATGTATTCACGCCAATATTTAGTGATGTATCCACGCAAATATTCAGTGATGTATCCACGTAAATATTTAGTGATATATCCACGTAAACCACGCATCACCGTGCTGCACCCGTGATATGTGCCGTTTCCAATGGCATTTAAAATTTTGCAAGTTAACACGTGATAATAACTTTCTCTGATTCTTTGGCTGAAATACTTTCGTGCCCAGTTTTGCACCTAAACTGCGACTTCTATTACGTGCTTTTGTGTATGTACTGAGGTTCGTCGACCGCCTATCACTCTCCATTTTAGTGTTTTTATCGCATCGACTTAACCTCTTTTCATTACGACCTATTGAGAGCTGACTGGCCCATGGTATTCTTATCTGCAACGGTGTTTGAGAAGTGATAGTAGAAATAGTACATAGATAGTAGATAGTACACACTTTTACACCGGTTGGCGACGCGCGTGCGCCGTTCCGCCCACCTCACCTCCGCAGCCCTCCTGCCCCCGTGCGCAGCGGGGTCGCCTCCGCACCCCTCCTGCGCAATCCTCCCACGGGCGCTACTCGCGGCCTCGTGCAGCGTCGCCGCCAAGCGCTGGCGCGGCACCGTCACCGCTCTGAGGGTGAGCTCAATCGCGCTGTGCGTTCAGCACTGTGCCGCGTCACCCGAGGCTACACCCATCACCGTATAGCAGAGGGTGGTGCTTCATCCGTGTGGCGATCCGTCAGCACCGTTGGTGGTGGCCACAGGCCGCGTCGTGTGGCATTGGACTCTCAGCTCTCGCGATGCGCTGAACGCATACTTTGTCAGGGTGGACCCCGTGTGGCTGGCGAGGTGGCCAGTCGGGGAGTACCACGAGACCCTCCGCGTCACCTGCCTCGTGTCGGTGCCTGCGCCCTGACCTTGTTGCCCATCTCACCGTCCGAGTTGAGAGCCATAATTGTGGGCCCGAACAACCCCTCTGCCAGTGGCGAGGCTGGCATCTGCCTGCGTGTCGTTAGCCTCAGCTTTGACGTCATCGACAGGATATTTCTCCACCTGTTCAACCCCAGTATTTTCCTCTCCTAAGTTCCGACACCTTGAAACATGTCTTAGTCCTACTCATCTTCAAGTCTGGGAGTCACAGTTAATATCCAAATTACCGTCCAATATCTATCGTCCTATTGATGGCCAAAATAGTAGAACGCGCTGTCCGTCAGCAGCCCTAAGATTGAGTTTCCTCCAACCACCTTCTCTCCTCTTCCCAACTCGGTTTCCGACTCCGTTTCTGCACGAGACCGCGTTGACCACTACTTCAGACCACATCCTTTCCTTAAATAAGCGCCGAGAAATGTTATTAGTCTACCTCCAAGAGCTCAGCAAGTGCTTCAACGTCATAGACCACTCAAAACTCTTCCACAAGCTGTACGCCCACGATATTAATGCCTTTTGGTTTTCGGTCTGCCGTTGTTATCACACCTAAAGCGCCAGTCTTAATGACCGTACGGGTACCTTAAAAGTCTCCTCTAAACTTCCAGACGGTATCAGCGTATTCCAGAGATCCATTCCAGGCCCCCTCCTCTTCAGCATGTTTGTAAACGATCTGAATCATTTCGCAGAGAACACTGTGGTGGTCCAGTATGCGGGTGATAGTTACATAACAATTTCGATATCGATAACACTTTCAAGTGAATGCCGGTAAAATGCAGCCGGTGCTACTTGGACGCCGACATTCAACAAATCCCTCCGTTCCGTTCCTTACCTCACTGAATTTTTGCGTTCATGTTCTTGCCCCTGTTTGGAGGCACAAAATGTCGGACTTGTCTTTGATCGCAACCTCAGTTAGAATTTACACGTTTCGCCCGTCAGTAAACGCTGTTCCGGTTTCTGAACTGGTCTGTCACATCATAGGCATAGTCCGCCTGCCATTGTCCTGACCACCGTAATGAACGGCTCGGTTCTGTCCCATGTCCATTATTGCACATCAGTGTGTGGCAGCGCCTCACGCCTGCTCCAGGATTCCAAATACGCTAAAGCTGCGAATCTTTTTCTCAGCTGCTGCACAAAGCATGATCATGTGTTGAGCGTAACATCAGAGGTTTGGCTCGCTCTCCGCTGCAGATCCGAGCAGGAATCACACCGTTCCACCCTCCCGCAAGTCCTCCATTCGGGTGAACCTGACTCACCTGCTCATATGTTCTGCACTGAGGGTGCAGTGCACGGTCGATCCACGAGATAGAACAGTGGACTGTTAATACCTCGTTCGCCCACTGAGATGGGAAAACGGCGTTTTTTCTATCCACGCACCCGAGATGTATAACCTACCTTCAGCTACTGCCTTCTACTACTTCTAACTACTACCTTCAACTGCTTCCGACTGTTTTTTCCAAGGCGGTTGAAGTGACATCTTGCGGGACGTCTGAGAATGCAATGACCAGTCTGTGCGGCAGAGTCGCGACTGGTGGGCGTATGCGTGTGTTTCAGTGTGTTTGTTTATGGCTGACTGTCTGTCCCCATGGTTTCGCAGCCTTCATTTTCCTGCTGATGGTTGGTAGTAAAAGCCCGGAATTTATCCTGGATCACCCAAATACATGTCAACCGATCGTCAATCAATGCACAGGAGCCGATAGTCCTCCTGCACTCCAGCGTAGCCAAGACGGCGGCTTATCTATGCACGTTTTCTTCGTAGCGCGTGTTGAACGGCGCCTCGTATCTTCCACTGGTCCTGTGCCGCTGTGCCGCCGATGGTGTAAGCGATCCTTCCGGTCCGCCTGTCGGCATGGCCGTGTGGGCCGTGCCAGTGCCAAGATACTTGATACGGTCTGGTGCGTCAAACTAGTTAAGTGGCCTTCCCTGGTCACTCAAGCACCGAAATTTAGCAGCCTTTGTTCTTTGTAAAGCTACGTAACGTAACACTCGTCAAATAACGAGACACGATATCAGACGATAAAAATGAACAAAGCCTGAACAATGTTTGCGAGACCATCTTCTGGTAAGACATGCAATGTTTCGCGACTGGCCGCTAACGAGGAGTTATGTGTTATCAGCAAACCACGTACGGCACGGGCGTTTTCGGATACACGTAGGCTTAGATTGTTGGGGAACACGGCATACAGTTTACAACTGGGGGATTCACCCCGAGGCATCCAGATTGTGTTTGGTTTCGTCCATACACATAGTATACACATACACATACACGTAGGCTTAGATTGTTCGGGAACGCGGCATACAGTTTACAACTGGGGGATTCACCTCGAGACATCCAGATTGTGTTTGGTTTCGTCCATACACATAGTAAACACATACACATACACATAGGCCTAGATTGTCCGGGAACACGACATACAGTGTACAACTGGGGGATTCACCCCGAGACATCCAGATTGTGTTTGGTTTCGTCCATACACATAGTATACACATACACATACACGTAGGCTTAGATTGTTCGGGAACACGGCATACAGTTTACAACTGGGGGATCCACCCCGAGACATCCAGATTGTGTTTGGTTTCGTCCATACACATAGTATACACATACACATACACGTAGGCTTAGATTGTTCGGGAACACGACATACAGTTTTCAGCTGGGGGATCCACCCCGAGACATCCAGATTGTGTTTGGTTTCGTCCATACACATAGTATACACATACACATACACGTAGGCTTAGATTGTTCGGGAACACGACATACAGTTTACAACTGGGGGATTCACCCCGAGACATCCAGATTGTGTTTGGTTTCGTCCATACACATAGTATACACATACACATACACGTAGGCTTAGATTGTTCGGGAACACGGCATACAGTTTACAACTGGGGGATTCACCCCGAGACATCCAGATTGTGTTTGGTTTCGTCCATACACATAGTAAACACATACACATACACGTAGGCTTAGATTGTTCGGGAACACGACATACAGTGTACAACTGGGGGATTCACCCCGAGACATCCAGATTGTGTTTGGTTTCGTCCATACACATAGTATACACACACACACACACACACATAGGCTTAGATCGTTGGGGAACACGGCATACAGTGTACAACTGGGGGATTTACCCTGAGACATCCAAATTGTGTTTGGTTTCGTCCATACACATAGTATACACATACACATACACATTAGGCTTGGATCGTTGGGGAACACGGCATACAGTGTACAAGTGGGGGATTTACCCTGAGACATCCAAATTGTGTTTGGTTTCGTCCCAGATCCTACCTGGAATGCTGAGCATCTGCACTTGCCGGGTGTGGCCTCCCAGACAGTCAGCGGAACAGGCTGGCTCCACTCCGTACAGCGCCAGCTTGGCCAGCAGTTTCAGGTGCGACACTACGCCGAAGCACTTGGACAAATCCAGCACCATTAACAAGGATATTTCTCCGCAGTCCACAGAAGTCGACACGTGACCGGCGACGACACTGAGTGTGGTTTCCGTGCTGCGCCATTCTCGGTTTCCGTGTTGGGAACTCGACAGAAGGCGGTTTGCTTCCGGATGATAAACCAGCCGACACGCCATTTCTTGATTATCATGGCTCCCCATAGACAGGAAACTGGATGTGTGTTGGCTGGGTTGGACGGTCCTTTTCCCAGTAGAATGGAGCATTCCCATTTTCGCCGGAGAGTAGCTCAGAAACTAGAAGGGCTTAAGTCTTCAGAAGGGCAGGAATGTAAACAGTGCCAAAGGTATTCAAGATGGTTATTTCAGTTCAAAATCCCATATAAATGTAGAACACTCCCATTCTGGTACCGGTATCGTGGGTCTTGGCACACTGGCGGTATTAATGTGACCAATGCTGAGGTAGTAGCCATTCAGTGCATCTGGCGCATCACTGGGTACTGACACACCTTCCCTGTTCCCGATGAGAGGCCGCAATATTCGTCAGACACCGGTTTGCCCCGCTTTGTCCCGCTTTGTCGAGTTCGCCTGGTGCTAAGTTCGCCTGTTGTCGAGTTCGCCTGCTGTCGAGTCTGCCTGGTATCGAGTTTACACGCTGTCAAGCTCACCTGGCGTCGAGTTTGCCAGGTGTCGAGTTCGCCTGTTGTCGAGTCTGCCTGGTGTCGAGTTCACCTGTTGTCAAGCTCACCTGGTGTCGTGTCCGCCTGGTGTCGATTTCACCTGGTGTCGAGTTCACGTGGTGTCGCGTTCGCGCGGTGTCGAGTGCGCGTGGAGGATGAGCCACCTGGTCTTTCCGCATAGCCGCGCGACACTGCCGGCTCAGTTCCCTGCTGTGGTCCCGCTGGCCGCCAGTCTGGAGCGTCCGCCGCCGGTTTCTGTACAGCTGTCGCGCCAGGAGAGGTGGGCGGTGTTCCGGGGGGGGGGGGGGGAGGGACGCGTCTGCACTCGGGTGACGGGGGCGACGGTGTCGAGCTGTGGCAGGTTGACCTTGAGGGATGCTTCACGTTCGTTGCCTGGCTGCTGAGACAGGAGAACGGATCTCCAATCGGAGCTGAACAGCCGCTGGTTAAAGGCCCCCGGATGTGTGCTTCGCATGCGTGCTGTGCGGTGGGCCGGTCTGCTGGACCCTGCCGGTGCAGCGAAGCACGGCACGGGTGTGGCCATGCGGGGTACCGTAATGACACCGGGCCACCCCGGCGCTGGAGCTGACATTTCAGGTCCTTAAGATCAACGGTCACTTGCGTCGATGCTTTAGTCGGCAAGCGCCGAAATTAGCACAAATCAAGCCTCAGGACTTCCCCACGTATTCTCTGACCGGGAGTGTTTCTGTTTATAGGGCCACATCGCCATGTCCCTTGGCTGGCTCGTGGCTGTCCGAGAGATCGCACCCGTGCGACCTGTAACAGCCGTAAGTGCGGTATACCGCCAGGGAAGTGGGTGCAGATGGAAATATTGGATAACGTCACGAATCCTATGTTGAAACTTGCTCCAACAAAGACAGTTTGCAGAGGACGATGTGTGGTAAAAGTGCACCAGAAAGCTAAATGCCTATATTTTTCTGAAACGTGGATCAACATAAGATTCAATGTCAAGTTGGTACCTACAGTGACCTAATTCAACCTTTGACCTCATTTTCTAAAGAAGTAAAATTATACATTCGACTTCTTTGAATCAATCTGCGATTAAAGACCATTTACAGCCGTTCAGACTGATCAAAGACCTACAGGATCTCTTCTGAATGGGCTTCAAATCGAATCTGAACGTTGGTGGCTTACGCACGGCCGCACAAAATGAGCCGACCGGCCGGTATCGGGTGACCGGGCGCGGTCGGCTCACTCCGTCGGGCACTGTTACCGTCACCCTAAATGCATTTATTTCAATCTTAAAAGCAAGCGCTTAGGCATCTTCCGGAATTCTAGAACCATGCCTGAATGACGAGTGCGTGTTAGTTGACTAACGCCAAGCATCTGTCGTCCCTCACGTCCGAGTCCTCACAGCACATCGATGATCCCTATATGAGGCTGAGCTGGAGCTCAACATCAGAAGGAAAATAAAAATAGTCTGGAGGTGCATTATTTTTAATTCGGGCTTTGAGCCGGGGCGAAATCGCCGTGCGCGCAGGCGCAGCAAGCCTGGAACCGCACACATGGAATTCGACGCAGTAGACATCTTACTCAACACCAGCCCTGAGTAAGACAGGCCGTGGCCGAGAGTGGGTAGAGCTGTGTCCGTGTGTAGCCAGTCTGTGTAGAATCTCATTTACGGGAGGTTGGGGAAATGCTGGCCCGCAGTTGTCTGCTTTCAGCAAATGCCTCCAGAGAATGCTTAATTTCAAGAATTGGTTTAAATTAGTGGAACTGAGCAGAATAATTATTTATATGCCGTAATGACACCACCGCGAGTGCTGAGCAGTTTGTCTTCATCACGAACAAGATTTGATAATTTGTTAGCTTGTTAAAAATACTACTTGCAACATCAGTATCAAAAGATAAGGTGAGAATTGCCGGCATCATCAGAGATAATGAAACCCATTTAACGGCCAAAGTACGCACTCGGCAGGAAAAGGTGCCATCCGTTCTGAAATATTTCAACCCAAGTATGAACAAGTGCATTGCTTTACCTTATACTGGCTGACCCAATATAGAACAAACGTAACTTAGTTACCATGCGTCAGCATACTATGGCTTTGGAACTTAAGTGTGTATTTTAATTCCTTGCGACCTTTCATAGGAAAGGCTCTTGTACCGAAAAGGGGGTCGCCGTTAAACGTCTGACAGGATGCGGACATCTGTCATGTCCGGAAAAGGATCAAATCCTGACGTCACAGGATATGTTTCAATGCCGAACCGAACACATTGATTGACTATGGCATAAATGATTAAATACTTAACTGAACAAAGCACGGAGAGGTGCAAATTTGTGCGTCCCAATCATGGTTTGTCTAGCATGTATATGCGCGCGCACTGTCTTTCTAAGGATAAACATGCAGTTTGTTTTGCAGTTCACCTAGTTCAACATTACTGCTTCGTTTTCACTCGCAGACATACTTTGCATCCATGTGACAGGTAATGAGATGCGCAAAATGCATCAACGCTTAAAATGCAAGTTCTAAAAATACCCTAACCCTGAAGGCCTCGGTAAGCATGACTGCGAAGAGCAACGAACGCATAAATGAGCATAACTGCACGAACACGCAAAGAAATCTCGTTGGAGATGAATGCAACGCGAAAAATTACTTGCAACAGCTTCGTTGTACAAAATCCCCAGTGCGGAACAAGCAACCAAGGATTTTACCTTGATTATTTTAGTTCTGTATTGACATCAACGGGCATGAAGAAATCAACAGCGACATAACTTCCTGTAAGTGATGGCTTTGGAGCTGGTGAATACGGCTGCGCACCATCTCGTTTAATAAACATAATTCAGGTCTCTTTCTACGTTTTCCTGGGCTGACGACAGGTATAAGTGTCGATCAAAATGTTTTCTTCATTTGTGCACTGTGCCGGACACCTGGCTAGCTTCAGGGTCGTGGTTACGGACCCCGACGATGTGAGCCGATCGCGCCCGGTCACCGGAGTGAGCCGATCGCACCCGGTCACCAGAGTGGGCCGATCGCGCCCGGTCACCAGAGTGAGCCGATCACGCCCGGTCACCAGAGTGAGCCGATCGCGCCCAGTCACCGGAGTGAGCCGATCGCGCCCGGTCACCGGAGTGAGCCGATCGCACCCGGTCACCAGAGTGGGCCGATCGCGCCCAGTCACCGGAGTGAGCCGATCGCGCCCGGTCGCCGGAGTGAGCCGATCGCACCCAGTCACCGGAGTGAGCCGATCGCACCCGGTCACCAGAGTGAGCCGATCGCACCCGGTCACCAGAGTGGGCCGATCGCACCCGGTCACCAGAGTGGGCCGATCGCGCCCGGTCACCGGAGTGAGCCGACCGCACCCGGTCACCAGAGTGAGCCGATCGCACCCGGTCACCAGAGTGGGCCGATCGCGCCCGGTCACCGGAGTGAGCCGATCGCGCCCAGTCACCGGAGTGAGCCGATCGCGCCCGGTCACCGGAGTGAACCGATCGCGCCCGGTCGCCGGAGTGAGCCGATCGCACCCGGTCACCAGAGTGAGCCGATCGCACCCGGTCACCAGAGTGGGCCGGTCGCGCCCGGTCACCGGAGTGAGCCGATCGCGCCCGGTCACCGGAGTGAACCGATCGCGCCCGGTCGCCGGAGTGAGCCGACCGCACCCGGTCACCAGAGTGAGCCGATCGCACCCGGTCACCAGAGTGGGCCGGTCGCGCCCGGTCACCGGAGTGAGCCGATCGCGCCCGGTCACCGGAGTGAGCCGATCGCGCCCAGTCACCGGAGTGAGCCGATCGCGCCGGACCACCCGATACCGGCTGGTCGGCTGGTGGCGCTTCGCCGTGCGTGATACGTCAATGCCTAAAATAAGCCCCATTGCCGGCTCCCAGAGGCATGGTGATTTGGGGCAATCTGTTTTATTTAGTCTGTGATCTCCTTACCAAGACGGGATCGGTGATTGTTTGGCTGTCAGGCCTTGGTCTCCAAACGTCCACTGCCCGTGGGGTGCTATGAGGCACTCCAAACGATTCAAGGCCACCATCCTTGTCACCACTGCCAATTTCAGAGCCAGATCTTTCTACTTTCGCAGCGGCCACTGGCCAGCAATGCTGCAATGTTTCTGTGTTTTGAAACACTGCAATAATTCCAAAACGCACCCCGCACAGTGAAACCAGAGGAAGTGTCGTTTTGACGCGGCAGTGCGTTTCGCCTGGCTCACGGAGTGAATGAAAAATAAAGCATCTGTATAAATTTGTATAAACAAATATTGGCATGTTTACATTTTGTTTCAAGGAAGCATGATGGCCGAGTTCCCCATGTGGCCCATCGCCCTTAACCACTAAATGTAGCAGTAGTAAAACCACAGCAGCAATAAACCACAGTAGCTGGCGCTCAATAAAAGGGCCGCGACCACAAAAACTTTCATTTCCTTCAAAAATATAATATTCAAAGATAAAAATAAAAGCCTCTTTCAAAAACATTTTAACTTAGGGGCTTTTCGGCCCTTTTCACTTCTTTGATCACCTGTTTGTACTTTTGGAGTCAACAAATAAAGATATTGTTTGGAAGAATCCCATACGAATTGAACAAGCGGTTTTGAAGATCTCAGGACGGAAGAGGGAGCATTACAAGCACCCTCCGCCACCTCACATAAATCTCATAGCCCACAAAGGACAGGTAGACGCTGTTCCGTCTTCAAAAGCAAATTCATACATTTCCTTAACTATGCACGCATAATGAATACTAGTTTTTCATTCAGGAACGAATCCTCTGAAATAAAAGTCACGTTGAAATATGTCACAAAAGTTATGACCTTTTAGTATTTCACCGGCGCAGTTCGGAGCACAAAGACACAAAAAAAAGATGACGAATGTGATCACGTCTGGAGCAGCTCTACATTATTCTGCCGTGAAGACTGGACGCGGTCTCCGTGTGCCAGCCGTGCTTTGTCCTTGCGACACACGCTGTCCCGGTTCAATCTGGGACCGACTTTTTGCACATCGTTGCCGCAGACCACAGCAACGCAGAGGGGGAGGGGGAGGGGTACGGTAACGCACGCAGCACGGGGCCATCAGGGCAAGCACGCATTGGCAGCATTCACTGAAGATAGCGCACTCGTGACTTTTTGGAAGGCATAAAGACTTAAGGCATCTTTTCAAATGTGGTTTCATCTACAAAAGGGAGAGAGGAGCTGACATCGCTATTAAGTAGTACAACGGGATCATGCAGTCATGTCCAGGTGCTGGCCGCCAAACTCCAGGTCAAGGCTGGAGCCTCTCTTACGATGCAAACGGGGCCTTGAGAAGCCCCCCCCCCCCCCCCTGACCAGGCTGACAGCACGGCTCGCGCCGCATCTACGCACCAGTACGCCGGCAGCGCCGCTCCCGCCCGGCCGTGCTGCCCCGGGTCTTGGCAGGGCGCGCCGGCCCGGGGGGCTCGCTACGGGGGCGTCACTGTCGAGCTGACGTCCCGGCCGCCGCTGGCAGCCCACCAGAGCCGCGCCGCGCCGACTGACTCAGTGCCACCTTTGTTCTAGCGGATGCACGAGAGGGTGCCATCCAAGCCCTCCAGCGGCGCAGTGACAGCCGCCGCAGCGCGCGGGCCTCGATGGACGCCGCTGACGTCCGGCCCGTTCGCTGTCATCCCCGAGTGGCCACCTGAGCGGGTTGGCGCCAGCGGCGTAGGAATCCCTGTGGTGTCATTTATATGCTTCCGGCTCTGCGGATGGGGCAGGGAAGATCAAACGCACATTGTCTTTGAAGGGAGATTTCTGGTTAGCTGATGCGTTCAGTGCCAATAGCTTTTATTCCTTCGTTACCAGCTCTCACTTGAGGTGGTTTCTCGAGTTTGCGAGTTGACATCAACGCAGCCTTCGCCGGGCGGGAGCTATTTTCACGTGCAGCGCTGGACTGTGGGCGCAGAAAGCACCGCTCCTTTGGTCTCTAATTGAACCAGGGCCAGGATCAGAGACCACTGGATGGCCCGGTGTCCAAGGAATCCGCCAATATCCGGTCTAACTCCTTTATGCCGACCACTCACCTCCGAAGTGTAAGCAGTCTTCATGCTCGAAGACAAAAGACAACGGTTATGACTTTCTGGAAAGCGGTCCGACGTTTTTGTACCCAAGTGGCACGTACGCCTGTTTCAATCCCTTGCAAAAAGTGATTTAGGGCTGATTTCGCAGACATCCAAGGTGAAAGAGGTCACTTAATGTTAAATGGTCATTGAAGTATTCGGATCGACCCAATTGCTTGAAAAACATCACTCCACACTGCTATCATCGGTAAGACTGTCATTTATCGCTAAAGAATAACATCTGGCACGCTAACACGGCCAACATGTCACTTGACTCACCGGCTTGGCATGGCATGGGACCTATTTCATCGCAGCATATATGAGGTTATGTTATGACGGGATATGTCGAGCTAAGTCGCCAGCTATGCAGGACTTCCCGCTTCTCTCGTCTATGTAACCTCGGTGCTGCGGATCTTTTACTAGGCATGGACACCCATTGCTTCCGTCCGGTAACGGTTAAATTAACATATAAACAGAGATGTAGACTATCCAAGCAAAAATAACATTTTGCTCGTTTTCCGTAAATTATCGCTTCTGTTTTTGCAGAAAACGAGGTTTAGGGGGATATGCAGCATGGCGTTTATGTGAATATCCATGCCAGATGATAACTGTTACGCTTGATAACCTGAAAGGACCATGATGAGCCGACGTCGACACGAAGCTCATGCTTTCGCAGCAACATAACTTCCTTTCGAATACGAGTAAAGAGCAGTGGTAGAGGGGTGCCGATCTTTCCAGCATGCCCAAGAGGTAGAGCTGAAGCCTGAGCAGTCGGTCCAAGCCGAATCAGAGTGAGAGATGGTGCACGTGTCTCAGGTGTCCGGTGCTTACTCAAATTATCGGCCACCGCTAGTGCGGACTGGAGTACCGGTGCCACCACCAGCCCCTTTCACACAGAAAAACGAACACGTGCACCGCATCCCAGTGTGGTGCGCCCTGCACTGAGTATCAAGACCCAGCAGATTCGAAGCCGAGCGCCGGACCATGACGCCGGACCGGACCGGACCATGCCGTTGGCTGACCATGGCCGCCGTTCTCCTCCACGATTGCCGGGCCCGCTGCAGCTGCGAGCGAACGGTCACCCTTTGACATCGTAAAGGATAAGAACTGCCTCGTCTGCCGGAACAGCGTCGTGCCCGCGTCAGGTCACCGTGGTATGCTCCGAACATCAGGCCAAGCAGTTGCCATTCTGCATAGAAATCCTGATAAACGCCACACCATGTATATCCCGTTTAAGTCCGTTCTCAGGAAAGGAGTACACATGCTTTGCAAAAGAACAATGTTGTGCCAATTCTTTTCAATTATTTGTGTTGTTGAATGCCTAGGGCTTGCAGACTGCTTGTAGTGAAATCATTTCAACGGCATGAGTGTACGAATTCAGAAGACAAAATTACACGCTCCTTATTATACTAGTTCAGTGCAATTCAGATTTGTTACCAAATTATATATCTGTCTAATAATGCTAACGTTAAAGGGCTCATACCTATAGGAATATTTGCCTGTCAATGTCGCCATCCATCAACGCCTGAGGAAGCCTGCCAGCTGGCCGTGAACTCCGACTTTCTTCAGACGTACTGCTGACTGTCAATCTGCCAATATCACCGCGGAAATGTATCCAACGCATCACTCCCATGAGAACAGCTTTCCCATCTGGCTATGTGAGAAACATGAAGAGCCCAGTTCTGGCAGATGAATAAATAAATAAACGGCAGCCGATTTATTGCAGCTGCATTGTAGCGCGTCAACGCATCGAGACGAGTCTGCAACACTTATACATTCACTACCGATATCGCGAAAGAGCCATCTCGGACATCACGTAAATTGATTAATCATGCCACTGGGGACATAAACACGGAGAATGTCATTTCCGAATGAAAGTGCAAATCAAAACGAGCAAGTTCGTAAGGAGCTCTAAAGACAGCATATTGCGTTATATTGGATGGCCCCTACTTGCAATGTGGCATGCCAGCCATGGAGAAACCGCTACGTATGTTTCGAATAAAAAAGAGCTCATGAATTGATTTCGGATGCTATCCAGCACACTGGATATCTCATCTGAGTATCAAGACTCGTTGGAGGCTTTCTCATCACTGTCACAGCCTTAACCAAAAAGTCGGCAGTTGCACGTTAGGAGATATGAAAGAAAATAATTGTATTGTAACGAGTTGTCTGATTTGATTACATCACTTGCTCCACTAAGTCCCCACCTCTTCTCCCCTCTCTCCGGGAGCTGAAACCTCGGTATTTAATGACCGATTTTCACTGCTTGAATCTCAAACAAAATCCTGTCACCTAATCTAATTTCCTTACCTGGACCAAGCCCTAAATTACTGCATTCTGGGTAGATGATGCTGTGACGTCATTATGGGGCTAAATTATACGGCACCAGTGCTATGGCGGCGTGAAAACGCTGCACTTTGGGGGCTGGCTTAAGCATAAGCATTGGCAACTGGATTGTTATCTAGCACTTTTAATGAAACATTTCCAGCTTGCAAATGGCGTTGGTTTGCGCCAGAGCTGCAAAGATATTGCTGAAATGCGTTTCCAGCCAATCCCCGACAGAGAGGTGGGGTATCCCATTCACCAGTGATATACTCCGAGGACATATAGCCAGAAGCGCTCAGCAAAAGTCTGTGTAGAAAAGAGCAAATGCATAAGTACCCTTAAAAGTTGTATTTCTAGGATACAACATGTAACAGATACAACAGTGCAACGTGCACCAGTACCCTCACAATTTGTGTTCATGCGATGGAGGCAGGGGCGCAGCCAGAGCCTTGGTAAGGGGAGCGCTGGGTTGACAAAACGCTCCCTGATAGTAAAGGGTCCCCCAAAATCGCCGGTTATGACCCGTTTGTTATTAGGTGCATGTTTCTTACATGCATATATATATATATATATATATATATATATATATATATATATATATATCCATACATCTCTCTCTCTATATATATATATCTACATCTATATCTATATCTATATATAGATAGATAGATAGATCTTACACGTTTTGACCTCCCATAACTGAAATGTAGACTAGATGCCACCACGAGATCTATTCTGCCTTAAGTTTATGGCAAATAAACTGGCAAAGTTACACGTCAAATGACTACATGAAATGAATCGTCTCTGCTTTTCATTTTACAATGGCCCAGTGGACTCTTTTTAAACCGATAAAACTCGAAAACTTTGTCACAATTTTTCCTGGGTTTTACAGAAACAGAAACCCTTTGGCGAATATAGAGTTATAGACAAGAATATAGATCAGAGATATGTCGGGAGTATATATCACCTGTGTGGTTTATAGATAGATGAAAATAGGGTGATGATCTTAAGAACACCGCGAAGTGGTGCTGGAATTTGGTTGTCGAATGGGAAAAGTAAAGGTAAAATTTATATTTGTCGCATTGTTGTCGCTGCTAATCTGTCCAGAGGACATCCTCAAAGTTGTAAAACAGATTCACCTAATGGAGTCTTTGAACCGTACGAATGGATTTTGAATGACATTCAGAAACACCGTGTTACAGTGGTCATTACTGCGCGCTTAGCACTCGCGCCCTGGTGTTACCTGCAATGGCCAACGCCGTTCGGTTTTACGAAAACTGTGACCCAGGTCATCGCCTATCATTGCTCCTCGAGATTACGGCCGTGTTATTCGGACTTTATGACGCACTCAGCTGCTGGAGCTATATGGCGCCGCCAGCCTCTCACCCTGGCGGGTAGGGCGGGTGCCGAGGAGATTCGAACCCCATGCCTGTGGTGTCCTAGACGCGCAGCGGTTAACGCAGGTGCGTGAACCACTACACCATCGGCACCCGGCGCGCAGGCTTAAACATTTTGATGGCGTTTGTTTCACTAGTCAATTCTGCAAAACGATGAACGTTCTCAGGGAAACATTGGATGGCCTGGTGTGTGCTGAACTCATTTCGATCCACTCCATTCAGTACTTGTGAGATTTCTTATTTCTTTCCGGTAAAGGGGCCCCTTCGAATGCAACACTACGGGGCACATTATTGGTCCCGGTCGGGAGCTGAACGGCCATTCTGTCCCACCGCAGTGTGTTTTCCGGCCGTCGTTCTGGCGACACGGGGCGGCATTCCCTGGCCGATCCGGAGGCCTTTGGAGGAATACATCGTGTCACATTGGTCCGCCCCCTGACGCGGGAGGCCTTCTGGCCCGTGCAGTTGAGCCCGGATCGGCGCATGAAACATCATTAACGCAACAACATCCCTACTCACCGCAGGTGTTCAAATAATTGGCACTTTGACTGCAGTTGGGCTTAAATGTTCATGCTGGAAAATGCTTGGGGGGCCCATCGTTCGGTACTGGGGCCCTGAGTACCAAGGACCCTTCTATTGCCTAAATGCGGGCTACCATCATTATTTCTTGCTTCCTTTAATTGTCAGAGGGTTTCGACCAACGCAAGAGACCGCCTGCCATTCGCGCTCCCGTCCCCACCACTGTTGAACAAATCTTCCCCTGGCCAATTCGAGGCTCCTTGTTGACACAACATATCCTGCTAGGCACTGCGGGTCCCTGAACGAAACGGCATCCCGACCGACGTAAATCGCGGGCCCGGCCCCGTCCCCATGCGGGCCCCAGAGCTCCGACCGCCACGGAGCTGACTGTTCGTTGTTCGTGATCTCTGGCCAAAATAGAGGAACGCTCTGTCTTGGGGGTTCCTATCTGTGCAAGAGACCATCTTACTGACATTTCAGATCACGGTCCTATGGGTGGGGGTCCTTAATGTAACCTACAGCCAGCCCTTCAGATCCGTTAGTCATGCCATCGGACCCTTGATCTTCGGTCTCGAGGGACCCTACGGGCCCCTCTTCGGGCCCCCTCAAGCACCGCTCCGACTTGGGGTCACTTGCCGCCACAGGATTCCTGTTCGGCTCTGCGGCCCCTAACCGCCACAGGAGCCCCTCACTGTGTCAGGGAAATCGCACATTGCAAACCGCGGACCCTGGTCCCGTTTCTTCTTGGGAAATGAGTCTCAAGGGCGGACATGGAGTCGACTGCTCGGTGTTCATGGTCTCTGACCGACTTAGACACCCGCATTGTCCCAATGGTTCCTAAAACGGTGCAAGAGGATCTCTGACTGATATTTCAGGTCACATCCCTGCGGGCCGCGATTCTTCATGTGACCCACAGCCAGTCCTTCGGGTCCTTATGTCATCTAACCGGGCCTTTGGTAGTCGGTTCCGATAGGTCGACCGGGCCCCTCTTCTGGCCTCATCAAACATTTCCCTTGGTCGACTCGGGTTCCTTGCGAACACAGGGCCGTCTGTTAGACGCTGTGGGTCCCTGATCCTCGGTCCCTGACCGGTGTAAATCACTGCCCCCGACTTGATAACTGATTGGGAAGTAAGTCCTCAGGCCCATACTGACACGGGGCCGACTATGTGGTACGGTGGTACATGACCGACATATAGGACCATATCGACTCAGGGGTTCCCGATCGGCATAAAGGGCCTAACTAAATGAGGGTGGTGAAAACGGGCTGCTTAAAAGCGCTTTAGTCGTGCTAGGCAATGCGTATGGGCTATATGCACCAGTCATGATGATGCGGATATTTGTTTAAGGACTGCGTTTGCATGCATTTAGCAAATTTCTTTATTCATTTGTCTTACTCTTTAATGTCATTTTTGCCCAGTTCCTTCACACATAAGCATAGACATTGTTTGGAACGTCGAGTTTCGACAACAGAACCAACGTTTGCCTGATGACGTCCTTTATCCAGTACCTTCTGGTATGGTGAAATTCGATTTTTATCGTACGCCAATATATTATCGTATGACCGCACCGTACGCCAACTACGTACGCCAACATGAAAATACCTGATATCTTCCGCGGATGTCATTATTTTCACAATGATTCTAGTCACAGCCGACAAAAAATGCAAACCGCTCCACATAAATCAATCTCATATCCCTCCACAGAATTCCAGGATTCATGATTCATGGTCAGGCAATGCCATTAATAAAACTGAGCGCAATTTTCAAACTTAAGCGCGCCTCTACCTGCTAGAGTTCAGAAAGAGAGGCATGCCGGTGTATTTGTTTGACCTATGTACGTGGGCTCCAAATTTATTGGTCTCCTCTCGCATGTCTTGGTATCATCTACAACATAGTAGCATTCATCTCCACCAGCAGCTGGCCCGTACTGCGCTACATAGGGCGCTTATTCGTGTAGAAGTGTATGTTATTAGCTATTTCAGTTGGGCTTAGACTAGTGCTAACTATTTGTCCATGCTTAAGTTGATTACTTGTGTTTGGCTAGCATTGAATCCTAAATGCTTATTTTAGACTAGCGTTGAACGTACTTCTAGTGCAGCGAAATACGTGATCATCGCATCACATCAGGTTCATGTTTTGTTACTATTGTATCACTGTCTTGTAATAATTTGGACGACTTTCCTCGTTTGTTGAGAGAAGCTTTATGCCAAGATTTTAGTTGTCATTTGCGCCAAGGTTACGTCTTTGACTTACGTGTGCAGCATGAGGAGTCATAGCACAGTGCGCCGTACTATGCTCTGAAGCCAAGCGCGCCGCGTTACGAGATACAACTCCACTGTTCTCGTAGGGCGATTCATGGGACCGGTTTGTCCTTGTGCGTCACGGGCCAGTTTACCGTAGTGCGGCGAGATGACCGCCAAGGTCACGCATTCTTGGCCCTGAGCGAGCTTCGATGACACAGCCCTGACTCAAGGTGTTTTCATTAATTAGTCACAAGCGATCGGCGGCCGGCTCGCGGGAAATGCGGCAGCCGCGCCGTCCTCCAAACGCGGCGGCCCGGCCGGTCTGACACAGGCAGCACGCCACTGTCGGGACGTGTCTCAGCGACCGCGACCGGTCCCGCGAGGCCCCGAGGCCGGGCGCCCGCGTGCCAGCCGTGCGAGCGGCCGGAACGGCGCTGAAACGCGGCGACACCGACCGCGCCGAGCGGAGGCGAAGGCTGCACGGCCGCTCCGTCCCCCGCCGAGTGCAGCAGTGGCCCGCGGCAAACGAGCCGCCGCCCGCATACCACGCTCCAGCTGATAGCTAAGTTTAGCCGGATTGATTCGCATTGGCAGGTTGAAGGCCACGCGAGGCGCGGGCGGCGTGGGCCGCGTTTGATACGCTGCAGCGCCCCGGGTCGCGCCAGGTCGAGCAGGTGTGTGCGCGGCTCTGACCTCCCGGAGTCGCGGGGCTGCGGCCGGCCGCCAACGGAGCTGGGTCCGACCGACAGCGGGCGGCAGCGGGGGAAGACGCAGCGGACCGGGCGCTTACCGGGCCGTGAAGCTGGCCCGCTGCCAGTGCCGCCGTGTTTTTCGAGGCTATCCCATGGCAGGCTGGGCTGGCGCCACGGCGCGAGCAGTGGCGCCGGCCGGACCGCCCATCCCCCTTTCCCTCCCTCCCCTCCGCTCCCTGACCCCGGGCCGTGCACGTGTGCCAGCACGGCACGGCGCCGCCAACCGGCCGTGAACGGCCGACATTCTGGACGGCGGAGGAAGGGAGAAGCGGCTAGCTGACCCTCTGATGACATCGTTGCCATGATTTGTCTCCGGTTGTCATTAGGCCACCGGAGATGAGCTCTGAGGGCACCAAACACTGTCCACAGTACCAACACCGGTCAGCCCGCCGAACCTGAACAGCCCGCAGCCCGCCGAACCTGAACCCAAGCCCACTGTCGTCATCGCATACACAGTTACGTCGTGTCTGTTGTCCGATTGCACTGAATATAAAATAATTACTCTTATTCACCCAGCTCCTTTTGCTTAGTGTCTGATCAAAATTGGTGAACAAACGGCGAATTGGTTCATAGGATGTAAAGACAGAAAACGCAAGACACGTCCCACTGGCACACCGGCGCGGCTTTGAACCGGTTTAGTCAGCTCCCCACGATAGCGTGGGGACGTAGTCAAGACATAACGGATGATTCATCAATTGAAGATCACCTGCCGACTGTGCGGCCCTTGCTATTCTGAACGAGAGCGATAACGAAACGCGAATGAGAGTGAAACATCTGATTATCCTAGAACCGCATCGAGGTGTTGGTAAATGTTAGCCACGGTTGAGCAACCATTTTTAAAATGTGTATTTTGTAAATGAGACGGAGGATGAACTTATTCCTCCATATAGAAAACGATGAGGCACGAAGTGTGCGCGGTAGCCTCACGCAATTGTTAAAATCATTTCTGCACTTTGAATCTCCGGGCGCGACACAACAATACTCTTTGATTTTGTCCAAGAGCCGCACCATGGTCGTCCAGGGGTCTGCTATCCCCCAACACACTGACCCACCAGCCAAAAGGAAAGGACGAGAGAATCTGAAGTGTCAAAAGGAGCGTAACTGTGAACTGCAGGGAATTATCTTGAAAATAGCTGGATCAGACGGCATAAATAACCTTTTCGTTTTCCTCGGAGAAAGACGAAGAGAATAGAGATAGAGATGGGTTGATATTTCGGCAACATGCCTTTATCGAAACAATAGCAGAAGTGCCCTGCCTATTTCTAGTTCACTTCTGTCATTGTTTTGATAAGGTCATATTGCCGAGGTATCAACCCATGTATATTTCCATTTTACTGCGTTTTTTCTCCGAAGAATAAGGCCATTACTACTGTCTTATCTATGTGAATAATGTTCCTCGCTAATGCACTGAACAACTTACGTAAATAGCTAGATCAGTTCAAAACCTCATGCAAATGTAGAGCAGTCTCTCACACGGTTGTGGCGCCCAGGTGGGTTTAGACATGGCCAGAGATTCCTTTCCAGCGTAGGGGCGGATCCAGAGGGGGGGGGGGGGCGGGCACGGAGTCATGCCCTCCTCTTATGCCCTGAAGGGCCCGTGGGCTACGAAGCGGCCAAAGCTGGCCGGGCAGATGCATTTTTAAAACATAAAACGCAACAAAATGGAACGTCTTTGGGCTTCCAGGCGTCGAAGAATAGTCGCAAGTGAAACTGAAAGGCCTACGAGTAGGCAAAAATTATTTTTCATCGATTGAGAGGGTTGTGATTGGAATACCATAAGGCTCATTACGCTGTTCAGAGGCCCTATGTTGTTTCAGGGAGGGCCTATATGCCCACTCGCAGGGTGAATCCGATCCTCAAGGAGCTTTCCACGCTGCACTTGTTTTCGTTGCGTTTTCCCGGAGGGCCATGGGCTGTTGTTGGGGCCTTTCCTGCTACCGTGCCGGGGCGCTCTTGTCAATCAGGGGCCTTCCACAGTTTCTTTCCATTCCCCCGAAAGGCTCTGTGCCCTATTGGTGGGGGTCAGATGTTAACCTACCGGTATATTCGGTTGTTCAGGGGCCTTCACAATGGCCTCGGCTAAGCTACCGACACACTCGCGACATGCTCATGGGTCCTTAACATTGGACTAGGGCACTTCCAGCGGCTTAAACATCCAGTACTTGTCATGGGCCCATGGTTCATGGGCTCATGGGCCTTAAACACTGGTTTGGGTATTTCCCATTGCGAAGCGCTATTGTCAGGGGCCTATCTGATAAGCTGCTCGGGCCCACTCGATCGCCCGGGGGCCCTCTAAATTGCGTCTTTGGTACTTCCCATTTGAATGGAGGGCCCTAAACTCTTGTCGGGAGTCCTATCTGTTAACCTGCTCTGGTGCACTCGATTGTTCAGGGGCCTTCTTCATTGCGTCGTTGGTATTTTTGACTTGAATGGATGAACGAAAATTATCTGTGCTCTTGTCGAGGGCCCGTCTGTTCACTTGCTCGGGCACACTTGATAGTTCGGGGACCCTCGATGTTGTGTCGTGGGTACTTCTTATTTTAATGGATGGCCCTATGTTCTTGGCAGGGCGCCGTCTATTAAACTGCTCAGGCCGGTGGCGGATACAGAGGGGAAGGCACAAGACCATTCGTCCCTTGTGCCCCGAGCGGCCCATAAGCTCCGAAGAGGCCATAACAGGCCGAACAGACCCAGTTTTCTAAAACAAAACGGAACAAAATTGGACATCTTCGGGCTACAGACAACCAAGATCAGTTGCAGACGAAAGTGAAGAGCCCATGTGGAGACAAAGTTAATTCTTCGCTGATTGTGAACGTGTTGATTGGGGGCAAGATTTGGGGCTCATTACGCTGTCCAGAGGCTTTGCAGCCCTCGTTACATGCTTTTGCCCGGGCCCTACATGTCTACTTCCTGGGCCAATCGGATCGCTAAGGAGCCCTCCACGTTGTCCTTGATATACTTGCCCTTTCTCGCTGGGCCTTATGCTGCTGTTGGGACACTATGTGCTTACATATCTGGGCACTCATGATCGGTCTTGTTTTCCTCCACGATTCTTTCCATTCGCCCGACAGGTTGTGTACGCATCTTGCGGGCCGCGTATGCCAGGATACACTCAGTTGCTCCCGGGCCCTTCAAATCGGTGTCGGATTCTTTCCATTTGCTTGGAGGGCCATGTACTGTTGCTGAAGTTTGAAGTTCAAATATGGTAAGGTACCGAGCCACGCGATGTTCAGGGGCCCTTTGCTTTGAACTAGGGCTTTTTCTTCTTGATCCCATTTGCCGAGGCCCTTTCACTTCTATTGGGGTCCTTTCTTCTTACCTGTCCGGGCACGCTTGATTGCACAGTGCCATTAATTCATTACACTGGTATTCTGTAATTTCCCTCTGTTCAGAGGACCCTGTGCTCTGGCCAGGGTCCCATATGTCAGCCTACCGGAGCATTACTGTTCGTTCAGGAGCCCATCACACTGGTCTTGAGTTCTTCTCGCTTGCTCTGAATACTCTATGCTTGTTGACGAAAGCCTCTTAGTTGGTATTCCGCGGCACCCATCATCGCTTAGGCTCTGTCCCTATCGACCTTGATGTTGAGCCTTAGAGCAGCAGTCGGATATGGGCTGATAAATTTTTGCATGTAATTGTGTGAGGTAATGTTACGTGCCGCCGATGTCGTATGTGTCATTTCCATTAGCTGGTTAATGTGTGACACTAACTGTACTTGGCACGTTGTGTTGTTGATAGATTTTGAGCCCTAAGATGCTTTGTATTCCTTTATGAAAAGGAAAATATCTGTATTAGTCATCAACCACCAGCTGATTACATCGACCAGCCGACTAGCGATAAAAAGGCTTAGGAACCATGTTGTTGTTTCTTTTGATGGCATTTAGCACCCAACTTTGATTTATTTTGCCCGTTTTAAGAAAAACTTAGCTTGTGATTACAGAATTCATCATGATCTGGAGAAAGTGCAGAAGCTCCATAGATATGCATACTAACACGCCTAGCTTTCTTCCTATAGCTGCGCAGAGTAATGTGGGCTCCATGTTTACTACTTATATATATATATATATATATATATTTATATTTATTTTTTAATACAGATATATGTATATATATATATATATATACATATATATATGTATATATATATATATATATATATATATATATATATATATATATATATATATATACATATATATATATGTGTGTGTGTGTGTGTGTGTGTGTGTGTGTGTGTGTGTGTGTGTGTGTGTGTGTGTGTGTGTGTGTGTGTGTGTGTGTGTGTGTGTGTGTGTGTGTGTGTGTGTGTGTGTTATACATCTATCTTCAAGTTAAATGGCAGCAACACCAGTTTTGGAGAGACCTATAATGTTGGGTGGTACCCCTCTTAATGAAATCCTAAATCCCCCTTGTTCCGGAATTCATCTTTCGGTCAACAACCTGGCATATGGAATATATTTGGTGCAGGGCTTCCACTACAAATGGCTGTGTCATTGCAGGTCATTGCAGGGAAAATTTTGACACCCTGTCTCAGCCCTTTTATTAATGATAGAATGGTGAGCTACTCCTTGCCCTGAACTATGGCATGAATATTTCTACGGATCGTAGGCGCCCAGGCGCCCATTTTATGCTGAGGCGAATTCTGCTGATCAGCAGCTGCTTGTAAGTCGTTCTTTGCACAAACGCTTCGCAGCAAGCTTTAACGCAGTTGTTTTCTTGCATCCCTTAGGACTTCTTCTGATGGCATGCGTCATTTAAAAGACACGTGAACGGCCAAGCGACCAAAGAGTTTAAGCTCCGAAGTTCTCACCAAGTTCAGGAACGGTGTCTGCCAGCGTGCAGACAGGTGGGAGGAGCGCGTGAGGTCAAACCACGCATCACTGTGGCTCTGGGCTACGTCATGTGCCATCCGTCCTACAGCGTTACGGTCTCCCGACAAATCCGCTGCGTAACGTTCGAAAAGGTGGGATTTCTTCATAAACTGCCGCTTGGAAAGCAGTTGTGAATTTGTGAAATTAGATGCGACTGAGCAAGAACTCAACAGTTATGCTTCTACAAAAGTGCACTAGAGGATGTGACGCCGACGGTAAGCCTGCCCTGGCCTCACACTGAGGTCAGCTGCCTTTCGTATGATAATCTGTAACACTCCTGTCTGGAAGTCCGCTCGCCTCCCCAGCCGCCTAAAACGCCTAAAGGGCTTGGATTCGTCCAAAGCTTTTTTTATTCATTTCGTCATGCACGGGCAGAAGATTCAGTTCCATGACGCTGCCTTTTAATCTCAACAAATCCGGAGCTCAAATACCGTGACCTTTGCGCTTTGCTCGGGACGTAACGCCAGTCTAAAACACTGTCGTATTGGAGCACCGCTACCTCATGATCATTACCGTAGTTACCCGCCGTAGTCTTTTGATGGTAACGCCGAAACTATGCAACAAATTGCTGCAGTGGGAAAATAAAATTCATTGACAAAAGCGAGAATAATACATGGACCAAGAACAGCCCTCTTTCTGCGGCATGCTTATACAAATGGAATGCAAAAACGATTTTTCAGCAAGCCCAGTTCCTCTCATGAGACAACCGAGTCGCATCTGCTTGCCCGAGCAGCTCTTGCGCAGCACAGCGCTCTGTGAAATGTGACGCTACAGGTAGCCACGAAGATGTCCTCTATAAGTCATTTGTGGTTTCACGGCCAAAACCCCGTCGGCGGTGTTTATTTTCATCCGTCCAGAATAACAGTGTTACGCATTTAAACTTGGCGAGCGGCGAGTGACCGGCCGAGCAGCCATGAATGAGGCGGCGTCACGGCGTCGTCCCGGCGGGCCGACGCAGGCCTGCAGCTGCAGTCGCCAAGGGCAGGGCCACAGCGGGTGCCACGGCTGCTGCTCACTGGCCAGTGCGTGCCTGCTCGCCTGGGAGCGCCTCGGTGGAGAGCTGCCGTCCCAGGAGGTGCCTAGATGATCGCCGCAGGGGCCGTGACAGCAGTCAGTTGGCATGATCGCCCGGCTTTGGTCCTTCTGATCCCAGCGGCGTCTGTTGGCAGTGCCTGGTGAGCCATCTCGTCGCTGCTGATGGTGTCGGTCCCGCACCGCGTCGTCCGACGCTGGTCGTGTACGAACGACAGCGAGCCGCTGGGTGACCAGCCGGGTGGCTGGAGGGCGTTGGGCACAGCTGGCACCCGCTGCGGTGGTCTTGTGTCACCCGAGATCAGCCGGACGGCTGGAGGGCGCGGGGCACCGCTGCCATCCGCTGCGGTGGTCCGGCGTGACCTGACCGCAGACGGATGGCTGGAGGGCGCGGGACACCGCTGCCATCCACTGCGGTGGTCAGGCGTGACCTGACCGTAGACGGATGGCCGGAGGGTACAGGGCACCGCTGGCACCCGCTGCGGTGGTCTTGGGTGACCTGAAGTCAGCCGGATGGCCGGAGGGCGCGGGGCACCGCTGGCAGCCGCTGCGCTGGTCCGGCGTGACCTGGCCGCAGACGAGCGCGTGTGGCTCTCGTGGTAGCCGCTCGCCGCCGCGGTCGCTGATCGGCAGCCGCTGCGGTCGGCTCCGGCTCAGCCGCCACCCTTCTGTCAGATGTGCTAGAACACAGGCCACACACCACACAAATTGTATACGCTCTGCGCGAGGCATGTATGTTCATGCCTGTACGCGCCGAGAACGGGGGTTTGATGTGTTTAAGTTATATTTTCATGTACGTGGCGTAAAAAATGCATGCAACCAGTCACCAGGGTCCTAACAAGATACGCCTAGCACTAGCCAAGGTCGGGGTGGCCAAGTTCTACGACTCAGGTCGCTACAACCGCGCTGGCATTATCAAATGTCGCGTCTTCTGAGAAGATGGCACTGCTACAAAGCAGGCACCACCAGCCAGTTAGCTAGTGTCTGTAGAGGATGTGGCCACTTCCAACAGCAAGGTGGCAGGGAGATGCACGGGAAGGATGCCAAGCTCGTAAAAAGGATCGGGGAACTCATGATTACAATGCGTTGGATAACAGCGGCAGGCAAACCACCAGGTGTCGAGAATTATCGCCGGTCTCACTGCATCATATCATGCAGTTTATGATGGGACTGATGCAGCCGCATAATGCCTTTTATGACGGATTTCGTTTTGTATAGCGTTACGTTGCATTGCACTTCGAGTTTTGCATCTTGCATTTGCCTTTATCAAGTTATGTTTCGGAACACGATGAAAATAGTTTGTCGTCTCCCCTTCCCTCCCCTGTTACTGTCCCAAACCTACGTGATCATCTACTTCAGCCTCATGCTGAGTCAGAAGGTCGGAATCTGGGCAAAGGGATGGTACTTGGAACACGGCTCTGGATGTTTACATTCCTCTCAGCCCACCTTTATGTAGTAGTGGAAAGCAGCTCTCTCCGCCTCTTTCTTTGAGTGCGAATTCCTCGGCACAGCTGCGGTGCCAGCATGTTATGGCTGTCGACGGTGTTGAGCGTGAGCAGGGCCGAAGAAAGGATGTAAACAAAACGTCATAACCAGCGGTGTGGCCAAGGAACCTGCCCTTCTCCCGTTCCCCTTCCCCTCTTCATTTTTGTTCACCATGGATTGTTGCCGAGAAAACATTAACAATTTTCTCTGTTAGTTCCGTCCCCGCCCCCCGCTTAAGAAAATCCTGTCCGCGCCCCTGGTGAAAATGTGGGCCCTGAAAAGACTGCAGTGAGCGTTTTGTTTTCTTTTGTTTTGTTTTGTTTTGCTTGTCTGGGCCAGATGGACTCCATACTACTCAATACTACTCAAATACCGGATAAAAATACATATATACGAAATTCATAAAATAAAATCCATACATAAAATAAAAATACATACATACAAAATACTACTCAAATACCAGAGTGGTATTTGAGTAGTATTTTGTCCAGGTGATGCATTTGCTCAATGATGGGGTTCTTTGAGAATGCGGGTATTTTTGTTGATGACATTGCAGCATTGTCCACAAAGACAGTGGCAGCTCATGAGTTAGCGGCAACCCAAATGCGCACAGAGACTGACAAACTGAGTTGACGTGATTTCTCAAAATACCTAGCTATCGTGGCGCCATGAGTAGCCAGAATGTGGGGTCACTACTCAGCTGACGCCGCGTGCGGTGGTGGACATCGATACACTACATGACCTGCGTTCAAACATGAATAGCGAGCAACCAATCTCTCGTCGCCGCTAGCATGTCGGTACTCATACAAAAAGGCGCTACAATACATTGCCCTAATATTCTTTTAAACAAATTGGGAGACTTGACGTTTGCCTGACGCGCCGGAACAGTCATAAGCGTGGCATTGCGGGAATGGGGACGCCCGTCTTAAAGCTTTAAAGCGTGGGGGCAGCACGAGACTCCCTGGGCACAGAGCATTAGCACGTTGGAAGATTCATAACTCCCATGTGCCACGCATCTTAACCTAACTCGACACTCAGAATGGGGTTAATGACGCCAGAGTTCACGCGGCAGGTGTCTCCGCGCCCCCACTGCCATCTCCTCCCAGCTAACCGAGCCGCGGCGACCGACGCCGGCGCCGGCGGTGGACAGAACGCTCCTCCCTCACGCCCCCCCCCCCCCCCCGCCGCCGCCCTGCCAGGGTGACGTCACAGCTCGGGGGCCAGCGGCGGACGGCGGCGCTGGCCGCCAGTTGGTGGTCGGACCTGTGGCGGACCGCCTTCCACGCGGCGCGCACAGCTCGCGTGCAGGTGCGCGAGCAGTGGGAGCCCCGAGCTGGGTCAGGCGACGAAGCTGGAGACGGTGGCGGGGCCGCTCGCTGCGCACGGCGCCCCGGCCGAGCTGGTCCTCCGCAAGGACAGCATCCTCAGGAAAGGTAAGCGCAGACAGCCGGACGGTGTTCGGTGGGGACGGCCGCGGCCGTGGCTCCGGTGACCGGGCACCAGCCGGCGCGGATCACTCCGAGATGCCACAGAGGCTGCGGTACCACGACCACACCCGCGCATGTGTGCGGAGTCACGCAGTTTGGTGGAGCTGTGGTATCTCGAACAACTTTGGAATTAGTCGTCAGCCGAAGTCAACCAAGCCCTTTATCACACGCGCGAAAAAGCACAATTTGGTATCACACATTTAAGGATCACTGATGTCGATGATGCTTCAACGACTTTTGACAACAGATCAAAATTAGATATTTTCGGAGGGGGATCGCTCAATGCTTAGAAAATTTGGAACGAGACGGGTTTTTTCGACGTCCATTGATTGGAATCTGCGTTGCAAAATATCAAAAGCTTGTAGACATGAATCATACTGCATTTTGGATTATTTGTATCGTTCTAGCTGTTCTTCTGGTGCATACCATGGGAATGGATAAAACTTTTGTTCATCAGGAAACATGCCACCTTGCCATCCAACCGCATAACGGGAATAAGCAGTCTTAGTTAACATTCCCAAATTTGTTACCCGAATTGGGTGTAAAGCGAGGCTGCCTGTTCTTGTAGTAAGAGTTATTGGCTATGGGGTGGTTGCTGTGTCGATGTTCAGTAGACCACCACTCCTTGTGTGTGAATGCTCTCCCGAAATCCTAGAAACGGCACATTCCTTTTCAATGAGCGGAATGTGATGAAAGGGCAAGGTTTTAAGGATGTGTGGGTACGCAGCATATTTACCATACATGGCAACACACGGCAATAGGGAGATGAACGCTGCTGGAAATTTTTACCCCTATTGAGGTATGCATCTTGCTCGCTCTCCATGTTTACTTCGTTCCATTCAATGTCAGACCCGAATTACCAGAGCGGACACCAAAACACAAAGACAAACATTGATGTCACGTTTAAGGGTCATCTGGTCTTCGCTCCCTTCCATTCCCCTCGAAACACCTCTATTCTCGACTCGTTATTAATATTTGACTTCACTACGCTGATATTAAACACAAAGTTAATGTTCGACATTTCCAGAGATGGGAACAACTCTGCCTTTTCTCCCCAGTTCCGATCGGCCGCTTCCACCGTTGCGGAATATGGTTGACAATTTTAAAGCAGCATTTCCTTACGATAGGCTTCGTCATCAGCTTTTGATTCGGAAACCTGCACCTCGGTATATTCAACACATCTGATTTTACGAAGTCCCTCGAGAACATAAATGCCCGGCTCTGACGACATGGAAACTCGGGGAGAGCAGGGTGCATCACCCGACCCCAAGGTTCGTAAAACCTTGCATTTGGCCCACCAACATTTAAGGGACATTTAGCATTGGTCTTTCGGTAAGAAGTGGAACCCAAGAGCGTTTTGCTTCCAAGCGCTACGTAACTCTGCCCCTCAACTAAAACCATTTTATTATGCATGCATGCACCTTTTTCTGGATTCCAGACAGGGGCGTAATCATGGCGAAGGAAGCAAGTGAGCAATATCCTCCTCGTGGATCTAAAACAAGTTCAGACTAGATGCTGAGTTGTTCTGTATTGGTTCTGTCCAAAGTCGGAGGATTCGGTGAATATTGGCACTTATCCTCGCACCCTGACGAAAGTTTCCGCCAGTTGCCTGTTTCCTGAGCACAACGTTGCCAACAATGAAGATGACCTATTCCAGCTTTTCTTTATAATTGGCCACGTTACGTTTGACCATCACCTGGCTTGGCAGGGTAGCGCCTGGCAGTTTGTAACGTATTCAAAGCAGGCAGGCGCAACACTTTGTGGAAATGTGATGTTAATGCGGCTAGTCCAAGCATCACTTCGCCGAAATGATCTTGTTCTCCAGATTCTGCGAGGTGCTACGCAGAGGGCACGCCTTCCTTCCAGAGCGCTGGGGTGGTTCGCGGCAGGGTGCATCGGTCAGGTGCACGACCGTACAGCTTGGCACAGCCGATGCATGACATCACACTGCCTGCCACCGCATGCCGCGTGGTGTGGCTAAGAGCCAGAATCAAATTACCGGGACAAATCATTTCGCACCAGTCGCACGACCGGGTGTGGTGTCTTGGAGCGGGTCCGGGCACAGCGAACCTGAACGGTATCCGTGTCAGCCGAGCTCGGCGGGCGGTGACGTCACCGTTTCCGGGCGGCCGCTGGCCGGCTGCCGGGCCGCTGGCGCCGGCCATCTCGGCGCCGGGGGCGCCGCCATCGGTCGCGCCTGATCGGGGTCGTGGCGCGCGGAGGCGGCGCCGCTGACAGCCGGACGTGCCGGATGGCGCCGCCGACACGGCCGCTCTGCTGACTACGCAGGAATGTCGGCGGCCGGCGGCGTGCTGACCGCACCAGCGGTAACCGGCCCGGAGGTGTCCGGACCGGAGGTGTCCGGCCCAGAGGTGTCTGGACCGGAGGTGTCCGGCCGGTGGTGTCTGGACCGGAGGTGTCCGGACCGGAGGTGTCCGGCCCGGAGGTGTCCGGACCGGAGGTGTCCGGACCGGAGGTGTTCGGACCAGAGGTGTTCGGGCCAGGGGTGTCCGGGCTGGGGCGACCGGACCAGAGGTAACCGGACCAGAGGTGCCCTGGCAGGGGGTGGTTGCGCCAGCAATATCGGCCTGGAAAACGCCGATTAATTCTTCGCTCACTACCCATTGGCAGGTCCGCTGGTGTTCTTCCAGGCTGTGATCCATTCGTGAACCTTGTTAGGCACTCTCACGAACAGATGAAAGACACTACAGTTCACGCACAGGCAGACATGATGTACGTGAGTCAGTAAACGAGGTCAAGACGCTGATGTCAGAGCGCAAGGACAATGGAAACCCATTGGATGCTGAAGGGCGGTCGAGCTAAGAACGGCTGCCTTGCGTTTCGCTCCTTTTTGTATGGGACTGGCCGAAACGAAATAGGCTGAATTTGCGGGTCAACTGGCGCGATGCCTAACCTAACCTGGAAGACTGCAAAACTGCACTCAAGCGTTCAACGCACTGCTATTTCAAATGTCATGAGGGTTTCATTGTCTTTCTTGTATTTTAACTATAGGTTTGTGACTCCTCGTACCGCAGCTCTAACTCAAAGTTCCGATATGTTCACACTTTCCATAGTGCTATCAGTGTGGATTTTGAGATTATATAAGAGGGAACCTTGGCTGCAGAGGCCCAAGGTCTGCGGGGATTTATGTGAACAAACACTAGCTCAAAGCGACGCTGAGCAGCAGCCGCCTCTCCGCCAGCCAGACGACCTTGCTCGGCTAACCCGGAACAGCCTGCTTTAATTGCCAGCCTGGTAACGAGGACCACCCCGACATTGACCTTCCACCGAGTGCCAGCTGTAAGGACCCGTCCTCATGCACTCGGCTTTTCCCCTAGCCATACTCCAATGCTGCGGTCGTGGCTGCCACCCACGGCCTCCTTTGTTCTTACCGCGACGGATGTATGTCCCGTGGCCAAACCTGCCCCTATACTCGCATCCACACGAAGAAAACGGCACTTTGTTCGCGACGCCCGCGTGTGCCCGTCTCGTCCGTCCGCGGGCTCCCAGCAGGTGCCCCCTCTGGCAGCTGTGTTTATCCAGCCCGCCAGAAGGCAGCTAACAAGTGAGTCACAAGAGCGTGTCACTGTGCTGCGCGCTGACGGCGTCTCAGTCAGCGGCCTGTGTCATCCGGAGGACGCTCTAGCGCCAGCGCCACCCAGACCGACAGCCTGGCGGACTTGGCACGTGGAGCGACGGCATGGCACCACTGCAGCCGACGAACTCGCTCGCTTCCGGCGGCCCCCAGGACCTCGAAGGTCAACCTGCAGGCCGCCTCGAAGGCGTTGTGATGTTGGCGAGCACTGTAACCCAGCCGTAGCGCCTGCGCCTGCTCCTCTCGGCTGCCACCGCATCCCTCGGCGGCGAGGCGCCCATCGGCGTCCGCCTCGAGAATGCCCGCGATCGGCGGCGGCCTCCGGCGCGGCGGGCTATTTCTGGCCGCGCGACACCGCGCGACACGCGCAGATTCAGAGCGGAACGGACGGAGCAGACGGACCGGTGCCGTCTCCCGGTCCCGACCGCCGCCCGACGCGGCCCGCCCCGAGCCGCCGCGGCAGCGAGGCCGGACGGGATGGGGCTCATCGGGACACGCACGGATGTGCCGCACGGCTTGGCGGCACTGCGGCACAGCATACCACCGCAGGCCGAGTCTGCTCGCGGGTTGGCCGATGGGGCGGTTTTTTCATGGAGAGCTAGACAGCGTTTTTAAGGAGCGCAAGTTCCAGCCCCGCAAGGTCAAACAAACATGCAGAAGGTCTGCGGTAAACTGGGGTGGCATACTTTTCAGGGTGTTTACAATTTACACAACATCCCATTCAGTGGGCTCACTGACACTGAGACCTCACGTTCTGTGCTAATAGACACCTGGCCACGGAGGCCGGATAAGCCCGGTTCTGTTGGCTTCTGTGTGTGTGTATGTGTACGTAGCTTGGGAGAAAAACAAACAGGTGATTAGAAGTGGTGCCTGGTAAACCGAAGGTTGTTTTATCGCCATGTGCACAAACAAGAAGAGAACCATTGCTTTGGCTCGCTCTTCGCGCCACTCCCTCGCTCTAGGTCTGTATTCTCCTGCCTAGCTAGTGTAGCCTATAGGCAGATATAGAAACGCATCTTTAATATGCAGCTGACACATGAGGATATCATCAATTCAATTAGAGTATTGCTATTGAGTGTGGCCAGAATCAGAAGTATTGTAAGTACTTTCCATAATTTTGGAAAGCAGCTGTGCAATCATTCGTGGCTGTTATAACTGAAGTGGCGGCTAGTCAGGAAAATTTACAAATTGAATATACACCAGCATTCATTGGACGCTTTCAGGGTGCAAGCACCAGACGTGAGGAGCTATTCAACGCCATGCCCATAAAACCGTAAGCGAAAGTCATGTTCGGCGCTTCACCATACCACAAACAGAGGCCAGAGTCGGCCTGTCGCTCGACTACGAATTTCCTGCGTATGTGTACGGACCCGGAGCACAGACCGACACAGGGTCGGTTTGAGCTTCCCTAGGGCCGGGCGCGGCGGGCCTATGCCGAGCTTCCCTGAGGCCGGGCGCAACGGGCCTACCCGAACTTCCCTGGGGCCGGGCGCAACGGGCCTACCCGAACTTTCCTGGGGCCGGGCGCAACGGGCCTACCCGAACTTCCCTGGGGCCGGGCGCAACGGGCCTACCCGAACTTTCCTGGGGCCGGGCGCAGCGGGCCGACGCGTCGTGGCCGTGGAGCGGCCCCCGGCGGCTGCGCCTCTGCCAGCTCGACGGCGGGCGCTGTCCGTCGTACGTGTCGACAGCTGCCAAACTGATGGCGGCGCCGGCTGCGGAAGGTCGCCAGCAGCGAGCCGACAGCGGGACGAGCTGCGCAAAACGCCCGACTGACGGGGCCGACTCCCGCGTTCGGGAGACGCGTGATCGGCACAGCAGCCCGCCGGCGTCCGGGCACGGCGCCGCGGGACACTGTACCGGAAGATGAGCCTCCCGGCAGCAGCCGCCAAGACTCTGTCCTATGGTAAACCGCTTAGGTATTCCCGTCATGGTTGAGCGGACATTGTGCATTTTAGCAATGATATCGTTCGTTATAATGTCAAACTAGTTCTCGTGACACTTATGATAACACTCCCCAGTACTTGTTAAGATACCCCGTGTCGTTATCCGCGCATCATGCTTCTGCACCCAAGAGAAGAGAAACGGGCTGCTTTTCGGTATTCGCCGCCCTTCTCTTTAGAGGGGGAGGGGGCACAGAGGCAGTTCTTAATGCCTCATTTAAGTCACATCGCGAATCAATCCACTGATAGGGGTGACAACACATACTAAGTATTGTTAGTAACAAGTAACTCCTACTCAAACACGTAATAACACATGATTTTATTAAGCTGCAGGCCACTGGTGACGTCACAGGCCACGTGACTATAATTGCATTGAAAGTTGTCCAAAATTGCGGATCAATTTCGATGCACGGAGAGATCGAGATTAGGTGGACCATTCACTCAGAATGGCATCTAGTCAGGATTCCTTTTCTATAAAGACGAACAGTTGTGTACGCTATGTGTCAATTACTTACGTGCTTACAATTTCAGGTCAAGTCATCTAAAAGTTTGAACGCCGTTGTACCTAACCAGGCTCGCCTTTAAATGTTTAGCATGGTTGATATAGAGTCATCCATTGACCATCAAATATGCTGGTTATCCTTCAAAATGCGTGCACTGACCCCCTAAATTATGCTGACCGAAGAGTTCAGTATAGCTTTGGCCTCAGTGCGAAACATTATGTGTCTCGGGACCAATTTATTTTAGGCTCGTAAACTGCCTCCACGTAATGTCTGCACTGTACGGTTACCGCATTGAGTATAACGTAGCGTGACCTCAGATGGCTCTTACATTGAAATTAAAAAATTCAAAAGTAAGTCACACTTTCAGTAATTGGTTGCCTGATGCTTTTCAGAGGCGATCTAACTTGAGATGGGTTTTAGGATGATACGCGTTAAGTTGCTGACTGTTCACACGAAAAGTCACTCATGAGCAATATGAGATTTAAAGACGGCATACAAAAGTATGGAACAATATCAGAAACCTATTTTGTTAAAAGGCTCAAGTTATGACGTCATTGCAGGTATGCTTAAATGATATGACAGTTAAACACACAACTGTGGTTTCATGACTCGTGCCATAAATGATAAGGCTGTTGCCGGCTGAAAGCAGTAAGCGTTAACACCAGACTTGAAGACTAAAGATCATCCACTTTCGATAAATTTTAGTACGGTACTTCGATTGTACCTAGGATGACTCAGAATTAATTTTGTATGCAGGATATGTTGAGCATGTGTTGAATTGTGTCAAAAATTTTAGTTTACTGGCTTCACTTGATCCGGCGTTCTAGTCCAAAATTGAAAGGGGCTTCGAACGCCCCACAGTAAATGGCTCATCAATTCCCTCAATAGATCTAACTTGATGGTAGCAAAACGCAGGACAATGCCACCACCTTCTGATGACCATTTCCAAGAAGCACAACTCAAGGAGCTGCTTTCTTCATATATAGCTACTTTGAAGGCCTTGTTCAGATGATAGGGAGCAGGTGGGAGGTTTTATGAGGTATCGTGCAGCTGCCGCTTCCTGCGTGCTTCCCGGTTACGCGACCGCGAGCCCGCGCGAGCGTCCCTTCATAACCCGGCAGCCGCTACAGGCCGGTGCCGGCCGGCCGGCTCTGCCCCAGCCACTAATGCCTGCTGCCTGCCCTGCTCCAAAAATCCGAGTGTCCGATCGACGTGCCGGCTGGTGGCGTGGGAGGGCAGGGCAGGGAAGGGAAGGGCAAGGGTTATGGCTTGGAGCCAGCTCAGCGCCGGCGCCGCTCCTTCAGAGGCGCCGGTCGGTCGCGCTGCATCCGGTGGATTCTGAGTGACCCCGCGCCCAACTACGCCTCGGGCGCCTCAGGACTGCACTGCGCGCCGCTCCAGCTGGAAAAGCCTGCCGAGGACTGACCTTGCCCGGCCCCGGAGCCGGTGCTGCGTGACTGGCGGAATGGCGGCCACTCTGTTGGCAGTTGTACACGCTGTGTGGCGCCGGGAACGGCCCACAAATCATGAACAGCATCTGAGTGATCTATTTAGCAGTCCCTTGCGTGGCCGTGAACTATTGCATTTCTTATCGGTTTTCATCATGTTTGATTTATTTGATTTACTTCGTTGCTGTCATTCATTTCTCATGAATATGTACTATCTTTCTGGACGTGTTGTGGATAATTTTAAACAATCTTCATAGCCGTCTTGCGCCAGGTGGTTCTACTGCGTTCTTGGCGTGCTCCATAAAAGCACGCGTGGTGACGTGTGTTGCGTTAAAAAAACATGATAAGCTGCCATACCGTGTTTGGTTTACTTAAATGCACACGGGAAAAACAGATATAGTTCCTTTGCAGCTCAAAACTCATGCATTTTGATGCATCTCGCTACAATAACAAGACCAAATGGTTTGTGTGTCCGGTAACTAATGAATATTCATTTATGCTTTTCCGTCCACCGTGGTATTGTTTATTTTGAGAGACGTTCTTTACGTCGCTCTTGCTGTCCGCCTCCGTCCGAGCCAGTCCGCACCGTCGAGCCGGTCCGCCCCCGTTTTAGAAGTCCTGCCTCCGTCGTACCCAGCCCGCCTCCGTCTGACCTAGCCCGCCTCCGTCGTACCCAGCCCGCCTCCGTCTGACCTAGCCCGCTCCCGTCGGACCCAGCCCGCCTCCGTCTGACCTAGCCCGCTCCCGTCGGACCCAGCCCGCCTCCGTCTGACCTAGCCCGCTCCCGTCGTACCCAGCCCGCCTCCGTCTGACCTAGCCCGCTCCCGTCGGACCCTGTCCGCCTCCGTCTGACCTGGCCAGCTCCCGTCAGACCCTGCCCGCCTCCGTCTAACCTGGCCCGCTCGCGTCGAGCCGGCCCGCCTCCGTCTTAGAAGGCCCACTCCTGTCGTACCCAGCCCGCCTCCGTCTGAAATAGCCCGCTCCGGTCGGACCCTGCCCTCAGAAGGCCGGCCTGCTGTGTTTCAGGCGGCAGTCCTGTGCGTGGCGTGATGCGGCCGCCGCCCACGGTGGACATGTGCCCCGACCTGGACACGCTGGCCGAGCTCGGCGCCGCCGACGAGACGGTGCGCATAGCCGTGCTCGGCATGCAGGGCGTCGGCAAGTCAGGTGAGGGGTCAGCGGACCAGCGTACCGGCGTATCGGCGTACTGGCGTACCGGCGCACTGGCGTACCGGCGTACCGGCGTACCGGCGTACCGGCGTACCGGCGTACCGGCGTACCGGCGCACCGATGTGCCGGCGTACCGGCGTACCGGTGTATCGGTGTGCCGGCGCACCGGCGCACGCCTCGCTGGAGCGCGTGAGGACCGAATCGAGGGAGGGAGGGGAAACGGTCCGGAATTTGTTTTGTGAATGGCTAAGGGAGCACAGTCGTTGGTCGCGTGTGGTCTTTCACCGGTGTGTACATGGCGGTAACGGTACACTTACATAACATCAAATGTGGTAACACTGCATTCAGGTGCATTTGTCCTACAACAGAGCCCAGCGGCGTCGTAGATTACAATGGGCGGCTTTAAGGGCACTTGTACCTGCGTTCGCCATGTCAGGATATACGACACCACTTATAGATATTTCATATCGTGTTCTGAGCTCTTGACCCATGTAGCGTATTGCGGCATTGGCTTGTGCCGGTCTCGGAGCTGGTGTGCCTTGGTAACGGTGTTGTTTCAACTTGCAGCCATCACGGTTCGTTATCTGACGCATCGGTTTATCGGCGAGTACAAGTCAAACACAGGTGAGACAGTGACGCCGATCCAGGGGCGCCTCGGCCTTCGATCACATGTCAATCAACGCGGCATGGCTCGATAGCAGTGTGCCTGCTGCCAACTGCTTACTACTTGCAATGGCACCCCTGTTGCATTAGTCGTTAAACTGGTAGTGCGTTGTGTGAACATTGGTTGCCTTGGATAATGGAGGTGTTTCAAGCCAACGGCAACTGCTCCCGTAACTTGTGAGCCAAAGTATTAACATGAGCTACCAAAGGAAAAGCGATGATAGCTTTCGTTCTGGGAAGGGATATGCAATTATTATCAAATGTGACGGCGGCCTCCCTGCGTTGCAGATATGATGTACCATCAGGTGATCAAGCTGGATGGATCAACGATAAAAGTGGACATCATCGATGTCTCAACTTCAGTCCAGGTAATGTGGGAGCCCAGAACACGCGTCCTGGTGAATACATTCAGCGTAGACTAGACATACTCCCAGACCCATTAGTCCAGACGCAGTAATCGTCAGGACACCATTTTAGAAGCAGCCCCGGCAGAGACACCAGTGTTCAGGTATTGTCGCCCAGACGTCCGGTCCATGTGATGTTGCCTGGTGGCGACGTCGTGGAACGCAACATCCTAGGTAAAAAAGCCCGTGCTCTGAGTATAAACGACACGCCAACCGGTGATCCTGACGATGTCCCTTAGACGATTCCATGCTTGCAACTTCCACGGAAAAATCAAGCCTGATTACAAATGCATGACCCGGGCCGTGTGCTGCTGCGCTGAACAACAGCCTAGCTGCCGACGGCGGCCTTTGCCTCGCCCACTCCTACCTCGCTGAGTCTGTGAGCAGCTGCAGCCCCGGTGAGTCATGGTCCATCTCCCTCCTGACTGGTACTGACGCGGGCTGATTGTCGGCTCCTGACACCGTTCTAGGAAGAGGGCCGGCCAGCCCCAGCATCCATCCCAGAGATTATTTAATGCATCCTGTTGGCGCTTCGTGGACTGGCAGTCGGCTTCGCCCCACCACATTGGTCTTCCAGAAAGGTGGCAGCATGGGACGCCGTATCTTGCGCCATGGGCTTGGGGTCACGATTCATGAGCAACCGTCGTCTCTTCGCGGACTCATCAATAATCCTATCTTGTCATCTGCCAGTATTTTCATTATCGCGTTATTTGAGCGCTAGACGGCCATGTATTTATGGCGGCACTACGTTCTGCTGATGGATGCGGTGTTTGTTGTAAACTCAAGAAACTGGACTAACACGACAGGTATAGGCCCGGCGGTGAGCGATAAGGACTAATTTTGGCGGCGGGAGTAAACGCTTTTCAGTAGATCTGCCTGCTCTGGCTTTTTCGACACCCACCCAGGGAAAACACAGAACTGGGGCGCGCCGTCTGGGAGGTGAGAAGTCTCACAAATATTATCCAGCATAACGCGTGAGTTGCCACGGCACAAACGGGTCCAAATGACACGGCCAGATCTGATAGCAGCCACCTGGCAGTCGCGGCAGGGGGCCAGCGCGGTGAGAGGTCAGACTGTTCCGCTCGAGCGGCGGGCAGCTGGTGCGCCCTGCCAGAACACATGCGCTCGACAATGTGGGGCACCGGGTGGACGCCTGAGTCACATAGAGACAATTTACTGCAACAGTGGTGTTATGTTAGTAGGCTATAAGCGCACTGGCATGATTGTTGCCTAACGCTGCACCAGCATCTGCTACCCTAGGATATGACGCCTTCCGGGTAGCTCTCGCTAGTTATGCCAGCCACAAGACCATGAGGGATATGACACTGAAGTCAGAAACTGCGCGCGGGAAACGCCTCTGAGTCGGCCCCGGGGAGTCCTTGGTTCGTTTCCATCGGAACAGGCACCCAAACACGGGGCGCCGAGTCGGTGCAGCGGACCGTGTTGGCGGCGCCGTCGGCGGCTGGTGGCGCCGGGCCGAGCTGTTTTCCAGCGCGCCGCGCTGACGGCCGCTGTCCGGGCGGCTGCCAGCTCCGGCCGGCGTCGGCGTCGGCCCCAGCTCCCCGCCCCGTCACCGGCGCCGGGGCCCGCCGGGTCACCGGGACGACACTGACGAGCGCGCCAGACGGGGCGACGACTCCGCCCGGCCCCGTTTGGCCGATGCCCCGTGGCGGCGCCACGCGACCCGGGCAACGGCACGCCCCACAGACCGCGGACTCGAGGCAGCGAGCGGTCGCGCTGGCGCCGGGCGCGGAGCCGCTTCACAGAACTGTGCCAGATTCCGGCACCGTGGGCTCTCCGAAGGTCCGGATCGCCTCTCGTCACGACCCTTGATGCTTAAGTGCCACTAAATTAGTGACGCATATGCTGGGACTCGTGGCTAGGGTTCACATCCTAGCACTTTTGGCGCTGCTCGCTGGCACAGCATTTTGTTTTCGTTTCCGCGTCAAAGCGGTGAAAGTGCCAGCCGCACGAAACACTTAACCGCTATGATCTGATTTATGCAGTGTGCGTACCGTGACATCACGCGTGAGGCAGGTTTTCCCCATCTACAGCAGTGCATTACAGAAGACCGTGGGATTCGGTGCGACACGACCCGGTGACCTTTGCGCTGTGACGTCACCCAGCTTTCTGCCATTGCAGAGCGGCGCACTGGTGCACAACAACATCCGCAGCTGGGCCGAGGGCTTCCTGCTCGTGTACGCGGTGACCGAGCCCGACTCGTTCGAGCACGCGCGCCACCTGCTGGAGGAGCTTCGCCGGACGGGCGCCGGCCTACGCACGGCCCCGGTCCGCGACGGCTCCAAGAGCCCGGCCGGCCGCCGCAAGAGGGCGGCCACGCCGCAGCGGCCTGCCAGCGGGGACACCGGCGAGCCGACCGCGCCCACCATCCTAGTCGGCAACAAAACCGACCTCATCCACCTGACCAAGGTCAGCGCGCGGGGTCGACACGGCAGCGGCTCGTGTCGGGGCTGTGACGTCATCACGCCGCAGCGGTGGCAGCCATGGGGCAGCGGCGTCGGGGAGAAATGACGCCCGCGGACTGGGGAAGATGCTGTGCCGCATTGCACGGCTGCTTGGCGGGCCGCTGGACTCTGGAGTCCCGGGCAATCCGTCACTGGAATGCCCGCTCATCAACGAGAAACTAATGCAGCGGTCAATACAGACTGGTGCTCGAATCCGCTGATCTCGCATTACTTGTGTGTGCAGATTTTTTTGAAAATTCATGGTTTTAAGTCTCATCGTTATTTGTTGCAGCCCCGATAGCTTGCTGACCTTGGTGCCGCTTCACGAAACAGTTTCGTTTGACGTGAGCGAGACTGTTTTGACACTGACTTTCTCAAGATCTGATGATTATGGCGTTGGTAATGACTTCAGCGAGATCCGAGGAAAACCGTGATCTAGGCATCGCCTCAGCTTTCATTCATCTCAGCGTATGATAGACAAATATTGCCCACAGTATCCCAACATCATATTTCTTCAGATTCAAACTTTGCACGTAGGCTTCGTAACCTAAACAAGACTGGTAAATAATCCTAAGCAGTACACCTCAGCCTGAAGCTTCCCCAACACAGCTCTGTTTACGCAGGCGTCTGGCGTAGCCGGCCGTGCCACGGCCTGACGGTGGACGCTTCTGCCGCAGGTGGACTCGACGCTAGCCCTGGAGACGGCGCTCCGGCTGGGCTGCCAGCGCGAGGAGGTGAGCGCCTCTGACTCGTCCGAGGAGATCAGCGCGCTCTTCCACACCGTGATCCGGCAGTGTCTGGCGCTGAAGCGGCGCCGCTCGGGCATGGATGCGCTGCGAAGCGCCTTCTCCAGCCTGCCACGCGCCGGCCGCGGCCAGGCGCAGGCGGCCGGCGGCGGGCGCCGAGGCGGGCGTCGGCAGCCTGCGCCGGCGCCGGCCGCGCGGCCGCCTCCAGCTGCCCACCCATGGCGAGACCCAGCTGGTGGACATCGTGTCGCCGGTGGAGCTGCGCCCGGCGACGGCGGCGACGGCTGCGGCGGCGCGGGACAGCGAGGGCTCGCACCAGCGACGGCGAGAGCGTCTGCTCCGGCGCCACCTCGTCGGCCTCGTCGGCCGGCTCGGCAGGCTTCCGGCCTCCACACACCGCAGCCGGGGCGCCCGCGCGCAAGTTCTCAGTCTTCGGACGTGGGCCGCAAGCTGGGCAACTTCATCTCGGGCGGCTCGCGGCCGCCCCACGCCCGCGCCCCAACAAGTTCACCACCTCCCCGCTGAAGACGTCCGTGCCCGACCTCAGCAAGGCCTCGCTCTCCGAGAAGCTGGACACGCTGAAGAAAACGGTGAAGAAGGTGTCCGTGTGAGACGTCGCGCGCGCGGGCGCGTTGTGATCCAGACATTGTCGCCGGTCGCGGGCTTTCACCCCGCACGCGCCCGCGGCCGGCCCAGCCAGCATCACCCAACGACTTTGAGTAGTGATGTGAAGCCGAACGGTCGCGTCGGTGTTTGTTCACGGGACATTGGTGTTACGAGTGTGGACGTCAGCGTACATAGTGTACTTTCGCGCATTCGATTTGCCACCTTGCATTTCTACCTGAACCGTTCATTCTCATGTAATTGTAAGATTATTTCTGAGCATTTTGTACTGGTGCTACAATAAATGGCAAAGTGTGGCATATGTTTACATATTTTGCAGGCAAAGTTTATTCGGAAGTAATGAAACAAACAATGTCTTGATCTACGTTTCCCATGGTGTTCGGAGTCCACAGTGTCATTTCAACTGTACTTAAAAAGCTATGGAATGGTCGGCGAAATCCTAAAATAGCATTTTCGACGACAGCTAACTCCAAGGATTTTCATACTCAGTTGGAGCTTCTTTGAGAGGAATAAACAAGTTGGTTATGCGGATCATTTATCGTGCAGAACTGCCAACGTCCAGGCATCATTTACGTCTTCATCATCGATTAATGACATAGAGTCTGCGTCAATACAGTTTGCGTCTTTCCCAAACGTTTAACGAATTCCAACGGCTCAAAATAATTATAAGCCATCGATAGTGGATCCATAGGGGGCAAGTCTGATTACGGTGATGTGGCTTCATTTATTGCTCCTGGAGGTCTATCCAGCTCGACAAGAGCAGCATTGAATTGAATATAACGTACCCACAAAATGCGCAATCGAAACGGTGCTTAAAAGCTTGCAAGCTTGCAATAGTAGACATTGTGATTGCGGCGTATTGGCCAACACCAATGCGTGCAGAAAGTGTACAATTTCTCACGGAATGTCGGTTATGCCTTGCGCTCTGACATGCGTTATGTGGCTCTGACAAGATTTGACGGCTGACGCTCTCCTTCTGAGTGGGCATTGGTGACTTCGGGATGAATGACGGTAGCCCGGGTATGTTGCCGTCCCCCTGTTGCTGATGCACACCGAACTGGTTGTTGAAAACTCGATGATTGCATAGCACTGACGGTTTGCACTAGCCCAACGACGTCTTGTGCACTTGGCCACCCACGGGTCTGCTTTCGACCCACTGTCATCTCAGGATCTTATCGGTCAATCGGACGAAAACTGAAAAGGCCATTAAAAGACCTCGTCATAGCCATTTTTAACAATAAGCAGACATATTTCGTCCGACCAAAGAGTCACGAGCAAAGCAAAATGCCTGACAAGTCTACAAACCGTGTAATGGCAACGGAAGTGTCCAGCCCGTTAAAACTGGTCGCATAGCTTCGGAAACGGTGTTCGACGAGCGACCACCTGTCCTGACGTTTCTTAAGGTGACATTTCATAATTTACAACCTTTTCCTAGTGGTTTGTGACAGGATTACGGTCGATTACGGTGGGGAACAGCATATTCAGCGAAGGTCTATCAGTTTTCACGAAGTCCTGGTCGCCATTGTACGATGGAATTTGGGCCGTTGATGCCATCATCACTACTGTACCATGGACTTTGGGCCGTTGAGACCATCATCATCATTGTACGATGGAATTGGGGCCGTTGAGGCCATCATCACCATCGTACGAAGGAAATTGGGCCGTTGAGGCCATCATCACTATAGTACGATGGAATTTGGGCCGTTGAGGCCATTATCACCATTGTACGACGGAAGTCCGCGCTGCCGAAGCCATTATCATCATTGCAGGATGGAAATCCGTACTTCGCACCGGAAAAAGCCTACGAAACGCCCACGAAACACGCCTGAGTCGCAGGCGAAAACAGACTAGGACCGGAAACTGAATAAGGCGCAACGGTCAGTGAAGAAGGAGTAAAAATCGAGAGTAGAAGAACATAGCCAGCAAGCACCGGAGGACCTCTTTGCCTCTCGTTAACATGTTGCGTGCTTGAGTCGCCATTACCCAATACCCAGATCCAAAAGCGCTACACAACGATCTACGAGATATTCTGTAACATGGCGAGAGCCCTGTCACGAGTTATGCCGCAAGAGCTGGCAAGCGACCTCACCTGTCCATGGATATTTGAGGCGAGCACGTTTCGGCAACGGCCAGGAATACTGATCTTCCGCGAAAACGCCTCCGGAGCCGGAACAATTCGCCGAAGATGGCTCGTGGCTTTCCCACCCTCATCAATTATGCAATGATCAGAACTTCCCCAGATCAGCACAGCTCCCTAAAACCAGTCTGGCGCCAATGTCAGGTCGAAGATTTCGGAGCTCGGGATGGAAGCGAGCCAGTTTACCCTTCACTCACCAGGAATGCGTACACATGTTATCCCGAATGCATCGCGCTGCTCGTTTTGCCTCCCTTGACGAGTGCACTGGTCATTGTCGCGTAAAGACGGTATGCTATCCACCAACCAGCCACGGCTGATGCCGGCACAGCGCCATAGGTCACATACAGTCCCAAAGAATACAAACGCCGCCCCAGCCGCTGGACCACGGTGGCGGCCCCGGGGGGAGTTCAGTGGAGTCGCCTGCACCGCCAGCAGCCCGTGAGCGTCAACGGTGAGCCTGAGCTGGGTGCGGCCGCAGCAGCAGCTGAGGCCGGCGAGGAAGGCAGCCGGCGATCTGCCCCAGCCGCCGGGAATCCCGCGGCTGACTGGCGCAAACACGGATCGACCGAAATAGATGGCGCCCGACGGCACGGCGCCACCACTTAACATGCGACGCGGTGGGAAGGGGTGAGCGGCTCGTGATTCCGCAATCACCATCCGCGGAAAACCAGGCGCCCGTCGCGACTGCTTTCCACGATCTGTCTTTGGCTGCCAGCGCCTGGGAGTTGACCGAGATCCGGGAGGGTGTTATGAGAGATTGCTGATGCATCGGCTAAATAAGCGGAAGTTTTGTTGATTTTAACATGCTCATGCTTTTACCACGCAACTGTGTGCTTTTGGCGCCAGTGAGCAATAGCCACGGCACTAGCAATGTCACTAGTTGAGCCTGTCGTGTTATATATGCTCGTCTTAAGGCTCAGAATAGCCATAGATCACGCACTTGCCAGACGACATGAATTAATGTGCATGAGGAGCCTCTCCGCGATGCGTGGTTTGGTGATCCAGCGGCGCAACCGAAGAAGCTGTCTTTTCTTCACGGCCATGCTGCCGCGCGGTGCCGCTCTGCTTGTGGCACGGTCTCCGCCGGACCGTGTGACGTCACGTGCTACGGCCTTGAGATAATGGCACATGCCAGACATTTAGGATCCAATACGCGTTCTAAGCCCTTTCTCTGGGAACGGATATTTTACGATCACATCAGGCCAATGGTACTATTCGACTGCACTAAGCCAACTGATATCAGAACTCATGTGGAGTATTTCAATACACACCACGTACTGAAACTTCCAGCGCAGCATACGTTAATCGTCCCTCGATCAGAAAAAGTGCATCGCCTGCTAAGTGAGGCGTTGCAGGCCTCAAAACTGTCCAGTGCTATCACTTTGCCATAGCTTAGAACTCTGAAGAGTTACTGTCGTGATATCCATACCAGTATATACACCACACAAGTATATACATACCATACCAGTATATACACTTAAACTGAGCCACATCCAGCAGAGAGCAACGGGATTTAAACCTTTTTCGGTCATTTTTCCAGCACTCATGACCTGGTTGTTTGGCCTGACTTAGAGTTTGGGGTGTCCTATATAAGCATCAAGGCTTAGGAACCACCATCAGGGTTACCTCGCACAAAACTGACACCTTTTCGGGTCGGAAAGCCACAAACGGTGCAGCACGTTCGACGGAACACTGGACCGGTCGACTGTCGCCTGTTTCCAGTACCTAGTAGCGGTAGCGGCCTCGTGGGTCTGTGTGTTATTCACCCGCAGCTCTCCAAGAAGCTCGTGACGCACCGAAGCGTGCACTTCTGGCCAGTCTTGGGGATGTATATCACGCATGTGGGACATGTCTGGCATTGACTGTGAACACCACCACCCCACCGCCACACTTTTTGCCGCCGGTGGATGGACGGGCGATGCATTCCCCTGGCTGCAGCAGACAGGCCTCTGAAGCTGGCGCAGCCTTCTCGCGTGGTGACGTCATATTCTGTATTTACGTGTACATTTTTACGCCCCTGCCAACGGCAGGGCTAAGGGTTTTACGGCAGGCTGCATACATGTGTGTAGCAAATGTAGATAGCACATCTGAAGAGCCAATAATTCAATACCGAGAGCGCATTAAGCGCAGTAGAAATCGTGCTCATTCACATTTGTTTAAAAAGAGCTGGCAACCTTCTGAATATTTTTTGCATCATCTTACAATATTTTTTAAGCCGAGAGCACTGACCTTTCCAAAGTTCAGAGCCATAAAAACCTTAGACATTTTATACTCTAATTTAGGCAGGATGAGGACCGTCTTATCCCGCTGTCGACTTTTCATTTCCGGCTGTCGTGTTTTAAATGACTCGGCTATTGTGATGACACACCCTCAGGGGAAAAGGTGACATTGGTGGGTGGTTTCGTTCGAAACGGCCTTGTGCTGAGAGGTCTGTTTGTCATGCAAGACCAGGTTCACTGCCCGTGGGTCCGCGATTTGGCAACCAATTTCATTTACTTGATGGATTGTTTTCTCTGTTCAGCGCCTCAGTTACCGTATGCATTAAGATGAAAACTAAGCCAGAGAGGGAACAAGTAACTCATAAAGAGCACAGCGATCTTTACCGACATGTCATGGCCATAGAGACTGAGGAGAATCATCTCGCCGCACATTTGCCCGCGCTTGATGTGTTTGTAGATGTGTTTGCTCCAGCTGAGACAGCGATCTATCGCGACTCGTACCAAATAACATAGACATATGAGAAAGGTGGATTCAAATCTCGCGATCTCCTTGAGGTTAGAGTGCCATATATTTTCTTAACAACCAAACATGACCGCTTACGTTTGAAACGTCGCACGGGTTGCATGGTCGCGAGTGAACTATGCTTAAGGCTTGACAAGCGCAGTCCAAGAAGGAAGTGATAATGTTAGTGCTTTTAGCACATGAACGCACTTAAGCACATTTACAGCACATGAATGTTAGTTAGTGATAATGTTAATGCTTTGGCAGTGGTCCGGATATCATACCCTGTGATTCCTCAGCGTATAGCAAAGGTCGTCGACAGGTGCGGACAAATCATGGACGCGCAGATAAAAATAGGACAGGGCCGAATACACTGACTTGCCGCACACCAGACAGAGCGCAGGGTGCGTGAGAGCAGCCTGACGCCTGGGTCCTGCAGGCAAGATAACTTTCAAACCGAGGGAGACCAATTCCATAATGACGCAGTCTGTGCAGTAAAAGTGTGCAGTCTCCTGTGGTATGTCTTATCCAAGGAAAATTTACCTAGAAATGTATCGGAATATCCAGCCTCGTTGAGGCCTTCACGTTACTAGGCTACCGATTTCTATGACTTTTTTCGGTTCGCGAAGTTAGCTTTAGCTTTTAACCATATCCCTATATTTTAACTAAAATCTTCTGGATAAGTATATACATGACCTCTGTAGACCAACATCTGTGTTTGTATATTGGCGAGGTAACACGGCCACAGTAGTCTCTGTTGCATTCAAACGCATGAAACCTCATGCCTTTGAGAATCCCCACACATGCCTAACCTTTGCGTGATCTGCTTGGCTGGCCAGAAATCCTGCCACTGGTTCCGGTAGTTTGAAATATTCAATTTCGAATTTCGAAAACAATTTTTGAGACCTGATCGGTTTTCCTACCTTCAGCAGGACTGCAAATTATGCGATTGTTTTCAGTAAACATGCCGGATTGCTGCGATTTTTAGCCGCTGTCCGCGGATTTCAGGAAACATGTAGCGTTTACGAGCGTCTGTCGCTCACACGGCAGTGCAAACAAATAGCTGAATGAATGGAGTCGCGTCAGTACCAGCGGCGTCTCTATCCGTCTCGCTCGGCACGCCCTGCTCCATCCGTCCTTCTGCCCCGGCCACTAAAAAGGCGGCGGCCAGTTGACAAACGCTGCTCGCTGCCGGCGCCGCTGTCCGCCACCTATGTCCCACTTTGTAGCCGCGGGCTTGATTGGCGTGACCGGGCGGCATGAATGACGTCGGTAGAGGTCACGTGACCGGCGCAGCGTCCCCGGATTGGTCGCCGGCGCCGGCCGGGGGCGGAGGTGGCTGACCCTAATTCTCCCGTCATCGCGTCGTAGAGTCAACAGGCCGGGCCGCCAGGGTCGGTGCTGACAAATGTCCTCGCCCGGGACGGACCCGCGCTGCAAATAGCCGCCGCCGACGGCAACAGCACCCGGTCACGTGTCACATGGGACGGGCCCAGCATCCAGTCACTTGTCACACGCGGCGGGCCCAGCACCTGGTATCGCGTAGAACGGAGCCCGATACTCGGCCACCTGTCGCGCGGGGCGGTCCCGCCTTCCCCTACCCGATCACGTTTCATAGTGGGTAGTCCCGCCATCCGGCCAGGTGGCTGTCCAGGTGGCCGTCCAGGGTATACGCTGCGATCAGGCGGTACATGGGCACCCTGGGGTAGGTATGCTACCTTCCTCATGATAACCACCGAGCTTGATTGGGCCCGTTACTAGAAATAAAGGCAGTTCTTGAACTCCTTTCATGCAATCAGCCATGCCGTCTAGATGACGACCGACGCGGAGTACTTCAAATGTCGCACATCCAGCTACACGAGGGCTCCATCTCAGGCTACTGACGTATTTCCGGTGGGGGGCATCACCGGTAACAGCGACCTGACGCCAGGCCTTACGTCATACGAGTCCAAATCACATAAACAGTGCTCAAAGCGTCTGATTATAAACACACCATCAGCTGCTTTATGCTGCGTCCGTCATTCTAAACTGCCGTCGTTAACCCGGAGATATTGTTTGAAAACCTTCGTTATGCCTTCGCGCGCAGATCGGCGGATCAAAAAATAGGGTTTCGCAGTGCTATTTTTGGCACTGTGGCAAGCGGCTTGAGTTAAGCGCAGCATACATCATTGTTCTGTGCTGAGGTTGGCTGCAGGCAAGCTTCCGGACATCACTGGCGTTATCAGATAAGGTAATTAATCTAAATATGCTGCTGCACTAGTTGGAGCGTTCCGCCAATAACAATATTCCATGGATTGAGTTCCACTAGCTCGAATATGTCTACCCATTTGTCAGCATCAATCGCATGCATTTCCCTTTCAAAACGCACGCATGATGGTTTAAATGTACTGTGCGTTTGGAAATTGAGCGATTCAACCAGTATGACCGCGCGAACTGACGCTCTTATGAGCAAACCCTTCAGGCCGTCGTAGTCAATTGGATGGCTTGGACAAGCCGGCCCAGCTCGCACCGCAACTGAAAGCCTTATATATCTCCGGCCACGAATATGACGGTCGCAGATACTATACACCTATATTAGATAGGTCTCGGATATTATATACCTGCACCCGATCTGTTAAGGAGGCTGAGGCAGCTCGGCGCAAAGAACCTCACCGAGTACCACACAATCTGTCTCGTCCACAAGGCACTTCGACACCACGACAATTTGGTTGCTTGGATTAGAGCGCCTTCGACCAGAAATGACCATTTCAGGGCCATGGGGTGAAGGAAAAATGGCTAATGGTCGGGCAGACTTGCATGCGCCCGGGGGGGGGGGGGGCAACCGTACCCGGTCGTGGTCCCTTTCCCCACGGGGTTCGTGCCCCACTCGTAGCTGACGCATGCAGCCTGCCCCAGCATAGGTGGGGTGCCGCGAGGAAGAAGGGTAAAGCAAGATTGAGGATTAGAGGGTCGGATGCCCTCTCACGACGAACCTGAGGAGCTGGCTGGGAGGCCGATTCCGTACGTGTGCCGCCGTGCCGCACCGAGAGACGGGTACAGGGCGGGGCAGAGACGCGTCGGGTGTCGGTGTCAGGCACTGGCATGACCGGACCATCTGTCAGGCCGATTCCGTACGTGTGCCGCCGTGCCGAACCGAGAGACGGGTACAGGACGGGGCAGAGACGCGTCGGGCGTCGGTGTCAGGCACTGGCATGACCGGACCATCTGTCAGGCCGATTCCGCACGTATGCCGCCGTGCCGAACCGAGAGACGGGTACAGGACGGGGCAGAGACGCGTCGGGCGTCGGTGTCAGGCACTGGCATGACCGGACCATCTGTCAGGCCGATTCCGCACGTATGCCGCCGTGCCGAACCGAGAGACGGGTACAGGGCGGGGCAGAGACGCGTCGGGTGTCGGTGTCGGGCACTGGCATGACCAGACCATCTGTCAGGCCGATTCCGCACGTATGCCGCCGTGCCGAACCGAGAGACGGGTACAGGACGGGGCAGAGACGCGTCGGGTGTCGGTGTCGGGCACTGGCATGGCTCGCTGTCTCTCGGGCTGCTGCTGCTTGTTGTGCCTGTATGTCTCATCGCCACCTGAGGCGATACCTCCCTGCTGGAGCATCGGCTGCGAGCTGATGCATGTCTTCCTGGCCCTGCTGGATGTTTTATAATCATGACCTGAATGGCACGGGTTGACTATGACCGGATGTATTTGGTGATAACGACATATCACCCGCCGCCGATGCTTAGAGGAGAGAGTGTAATATATATATATATATATATATATATATATATATATATATATTCATGTCTTAAGTATTATTGCGTATCGCATGCAGTGCGGAACTTGGCATGAAGAAACATCTCTCATACACCACACATTCACTCCAATTTACACCAGACAATTCACGCCCCAAAAATCCGATGTTGGAGTACAATATTAAGATACGTCTAGCTCGATATTCGAATGCAGAAACCCTACCGGACGTCACGCTGCAACAAACACAAACATAAGATAATGCGTGATGCCCAATCCGTGGCTGATTTACAAATTAATGAGATCAGTATCAGTCGGATGCATACCTTTACGAAGTTGCCGCGGACAAAACACTCTTGGATATCATTCAGCGTTGTATAAGCCATAGCTGTCACTCTTTCCTCATATTTCGATACCCGGCACTGCCCGTGACTTAACAGCACAGGAGCATATCAACTCGGGCATGCTGTTGTCTGGGCATGCTTGGGCATGCTGGGGCTTGTTGCTGGGGCATGAAAAGGAGCATATCATCTCTGCTTGGGGTGCCGTGGACGCTTTGTTAACACAAGACGCCTACCTTTCCCATCACTTCCTCCATGCGCCTCGACAATGCGCGTGCGATAAGAATGGTCGGCAGCGGGTTGTAATCACAAGAGGAAGCACGCTCTGGTTACCTGGTTACCACGCTCTGGTTACAGTACCAAATCAAAAGTCGATTCATCCCGCCCTCACCCTCCTGGCATATCCTCCACAGCCACATGGGCAATCCAGTGTAGAGGAGGTAATGGCATCGATATGTATGGTTATGATGTATGGTTATGCCATACTTCCGATTATAATAGAAAATGCGTTGCAGCCTGGAGCCTGGAACATGGGTGATGCATTTAGAATATCTTGATTTTGTCAAAATATGTCACATTGAAAGAAGGGCAAGGTCAAGTTTAATCGCTCTAGCTGTAGCGGTTTTGTGATGAAAGAGTATAATATCCCTTATAAAAATAAGTGTCAAGAAACATTCAAATATACTGTTCTGGTCGCCCGCTCGCTCAAATATACCACAATATATTTGTGACATATTTTACATTATCTCATCAAGTGTTATCTAGTTTGTGTAATCTAAAAGGCTATCCTCTTGCATAATTACTACATAATTATTGCTTAATGTCACTTGTGTCAATATGCCATAATATATATGTTTTGGAGACAATACGCGGCGTTGCAATGCACGTGGTTCCAGGACGAGACGGTGAGTCCTCGCCAAAAGCAGCCTTTGAAGTACATTGCTCGGGCGGCGAGAAGGCGCCATTCAGCATGAGAACCCGTCATTCGGCATGAGAACCCGTCATTCAGCATGAGGACGCGTCATTCAGCATTCCATCAAGCGCAGCTGGATCGTTTGCCTATTTACATTTTTTTTCAATTCCCCATTGTCTCAGCTCCTCCAGGTACTAGGTAGACTATATCACTTACGAACAATACTGTGCCCATACACATCGAATCACCTAGCCAGATCAATCGTATTCATAAAAAGATACAGATCCATGTCCTCCAAAAATTTTCGAAGCTACAGACGTCTCTTTCCTGGACGTTCTGCTGGTCACACGTGTGCCTGTCATTCCACACGTCCGCTCCCGGTCGCCAGCAGACCGTTTTGTCGGACAAATTGGTCCAACATGCCGCGACGACGGGCTAGTAAGAATCCAATAAATTCCGCGTGTAACTGGGCCAGGTCCTAATCAGCGCGGCGGCGGCGGCGGCCGGGTGTCTCCTGTCGCAGCCGGCAGGCCAGGGCCGGGGTCAGGGCCAGCGCCCGACCCCGCCGGAGACCCGAGCCGCCGCCGGCCGAGAAACGGGGTCAGGCGGCGGCGGGGGCGACGCCAGCCGCCGGCTGTCGCGTGCGGCGGCCAGGGTCGACCCCGCTGCGTGGCTCGCGGCCGGTCGCTCAACACCGGAGGCGAGTCGGCCGCCGCCGCCGCTGCCGCCGCCGCCGGTGCAACGGGGGCATGCACATCGGTGGGACCACGAGAGCATTGCATTGGTACCTTAAAATTGAAGACGTCTTGCGATGTATTTTGATGTACTGGCCGGCGGTGTACTGTGAGCCAACGGTGCATATTTCTTGTAGGACATTGGCTTAGGTTAGTGCCGTTGTGAAGTCTGTAGACCCTTCGCCTGCATGAGCTGTGTCAAGGGAGCCGTGCCTCACTGTGTTATAGCTCGGAAGGTCATCAGCGATACCTAGCGCAGCTTAAAGCAAGACATTACAGCCGGAACAGCCAACATTTAAGGACTATGAAGCTTTGAAACGTGTTTGGAAAGATGATTGCAAAGGGTCTCCCGTAGCTTGACAGAAATAGGGTCATACGCAGAACTGATCTGGGTCTTCCAAACGAGGTTTTTAACTTTATGGTTACGAGCAAGACCATACGTCCGAACTGCGAAATAGTATTAAAGAGCCGGCCGGAAATTCTGCATCGTCAGTTATCTAACGCGGTGGGGGCAGCCACAATATTGACGGACTTGTATCTTCGTAACGCTGTGGTACTGTCATAAGGCTTTGGCCAACAGATAGCTAAGATGTTCACATTATTGTTGTCAGATATCCACAGCCCAGGGCCTGGGACAAGGAATTATCACTGGGTGGGGGGGGGGGGGCAATCCAAAAAATGATCATAGCCCCATCCCTCATTAAGCAAACCTCTCAGCCGATTTCGCTGAATTTTTAAGACAGCACCGACCGGAAAATCAAATGGGCCCCACCAAAAATGTTGGTGGGGCCCAGGCCCGCCAAAAGCAGTACGGGAGATTCCGTCCCAAGAAAGATCGTCCAAATCAGTCATGAACTGAAATGATTTCGAAACTATCTATATTTCAGGTAATTTTACCCGGAACTGTCAGCTGAACACAAAAGAGGCATGTTTGCTGAGTTTCAATTATCTCCACGGTGTACATTTGTTCTACTTCTTCCGCAAACACTGAAGAACCGCTGATAAGTTTTTGTCACGTCGTAATTGATCTGAATACAATGATAGCCCGCGCGATGCATCTCACTGAACTCATTTTCAGCAATCCGGCTTCACGCCTTGACCTAAATGCATGGTAATGGATGGATGCAGACTGAGGACATCGGACGCCTATGCCATCTTGCTGAGGCTCCCAAGCTGCTATGATCGAGATAGATATCGTGTATCGGGTTTCAATATTTCCAAGCTGTTTTACAACCTCACCGCAATTGACTTATGACCTGTTTGAGCTCGGTAACTTAATGGTTAAACAACGGGCAGTTTTACCCAGGACGGCTTTGCTTTATGTACATCCTGTGTCATGCACATGACAGTGCATCGATGCATATGAACTGTTGGCAATTGGATGACAATGAAGCAAATCACGCCAGAGTGGCATCAAAGCTGGACACATTCAAAGGAAAAGCCAAAAGTGGGGTCATTCACATGTATTGCAGGCTATGGTCAGACTGGAACCAAACAGCTTCTACAACGCCACAGTTCGCTGACACGCGTGCTCCCAACGTGACCCAGTACACTTAACAGCGATCCCTCGGAGCGGAAGAACTTCTTGGCAAATTCACGCTGCTTGTACCTCTCCGGGTCCGGCTGACGTTTGCGCCTGTCTTTGTTTGCCAGGAAGGCCGCCAACGCCGGACGCGGGTCAAACCTCGCGGTGCCCAAGCAGTTGACACTGATGACAAGTCGGTCGTTCACCGTTGGCAGACGCATGCCCAGGCGATGGCTCCTGCGCACAGTGTTTTGGTGCGACACGGCACGTTCGGTGCCCATGCTGTGCGGAGTGACGCAGAGGAGCGACGACAAGAGTTGCTGGCAGACGCCTTTAGCGTCTTTCGTCATCGCCATCAGTTTGTCTTTCGTGCCAGGATGCCGGTCTCTGGCGTCGCTCATCTTGCCCCACTGGTCACAGGCGTCTCTTGTGAACTGGGCCACGCTCTCTCTGCCGAACAGCTCGGATGCCAAGCTGCGACCGGCAGCGATGAACTGTTTCGCTGACCTGGACTCAGTCCTAGCGACCATGTCCTGCACAACTTGTTTCTGCTCGACATCAAGCTTGTCGCCCAGGAAGTTCTTCGCGGCCTGAACGATCTCATTATGCACAGCTTCAAATGTCCTCTTCGTCAAAACGAAGCTGTTGTGCGCTCTGACGACTGGTTCGTCTGCAGCTAGAATGAACTTGTCCTCCTGTCCACCAGGCAGAGGCTCCTATTTCATTAACTCCAACTGCAGCTGCGCAGCATTGCGGTCCTCCAGCACATCTGGTAGTACCAGGTCCCCGCACTGGAATTTTTCTGCGGGTGGCAGACGATTCCGCAGATGGCGGCCATGACGCTCGTCACACGGACCGCGCGCCCGCCCGCGGTCCATTTCTTGATAAAGCCCTCGGCTTCAGCCTTCTCTTTCTTGCTGCCTTTTACTGCTGTCTCCTGCCGTACTTCTCTACAGACCGCTAGGTTCGTCAGGACAGCGTTGATTGACGACAGCAGGTGCTCGGCGAAACGGACCTCGAAGTGCTGGGGAAAAGTGACCACCTTCTCGCTGCTCTCGCGGAGCTTTTTGTTCCTGGACTTCGGTGTTCGGAAGTGCGTTATTAGAGCACACAGGTCCGTCTGCCAGTGCAAGATCTCCGATACCGTCTTCTCCACGCTCTCAAGGGCTAGGTCGATTCTGTGACACACGCACCATATGGTGATCAGGTCACGTCCCAGCAGGTCATTGAGCCTTTTCCAGAGACCCTTGCTGCGACCCGAGTTGACGCTCTCTCCGTCCGTGGTCGAGCCAACCAGCTTGTCGAGAGGCAGATCAAGCCCTTCGACAGCAGCTTTCACCACCTCTAGCAGACCTTTTGCGCAATATTCTTCCGGTTCCACCACGCTTAGAATGAAGGTCTGCAGCTCAGTGTCAGCATCGCTCACTCTGGCAGTGACACATTTGTTGTCTTGCTACTGACGGTCTATACTTCCGTCGACCTGTAGGCTGTTCACAGCTCCAATGGCAATCTTGGCGCCGACCTTGGCGCGCCCTAACTTGGTGACGACGCTGAGCATCTCCCGGTATATATCCGGATTTATGTAGTGAAGAGCTGCAGGAGGTGGCTCTGTTAGCTGCTGCCTCCACCTTGTGCTATGCGCAGATGGTGCACACCAGCACATCTCGCTCCTTGCCGCTTATCTGCCGGTATTCTTGGAGAAGGCAGTCGAAGGCGTTCGACAACCACTAAACGTTCAATTTGGCTCCCTTATATCACTCGTCAGTTGCCGCACAGCTCGGTTCCGCTGGAATGGCAGGGTGTGTCTCCGAGGCAGTAGGGTAGATCGTCGAAGCGGCGAGAAGCGTTCCAGAAGAGGCGGGTTGAGTATACCGGGTGGAATCTAGGAGCAGGGAAGTTGCAAGGATTAGAACTGACCAACGAACATGAGAGAATTCTCACCAAAGGGCACAAGGATAGTAAGACAGACATTTTCTGACTGTGTGTACCAAGTTACCAACTTTTGGTGCCTGTTGATGAAGACTGGGATATTATTTTCGGAGATATCATGCCACTGGCAATAATGCAAATACTGAGCAAGCGGTTTCCTCCTTTGTAGGGAGTTTGAGGTCCAATCGTGTGTCGCGCCATATTTAGACAAACATCCTGATGAAATAGCATAACGTTCGTATACATTCCACATAGGCGTTGGGCTTTCAGCGCATAAATATCCCCGCGGGTTAGGTACACCAGGGTTATCACCACACGAGTCACTAAACTTGATTACGCGTTTCGTATGTTATCTTCAGTCTCAGATCAATGGGATATGTTTTTCACTGTATTGATTCAAAATGTGTGGCAGGTTACAGTAAAACGACACGAAGCGCAACTGAGAATACGGCAGCTCAAGCTTTAACAGGTCACTGTTAAATTCATGCGGCCTGCTGATGCTGATATATTATCAACAGTATGGCCACAAAATTTACCAACATCATGTCGTCGGAGCACCGTGACCTTAGGTAAGGCCCCGACCTAGCGATATGGGTACATGTTGTAAAACACCGCCTGTTCGTCCAAAATCGGCAGTTGGTTAGACTGCAAGGTAAGAATGAACGCCGGATTCGAATTCGCGGTCAGAATAGCCTTTAATGGCATTGAGGATCAGATAAAGGTCACCAGAGGCCTTCCAAGGTCGACGACCTGTTTTGACCTCAGGTGTGCGCGAAATATCTTATGGTCGTAAAAGGACAGTTGTGATACGTAAAAGCAATGTTAAAAAGCAACTAACATACTAAATTAGATGCTAGATGAACATAAGAACTTTCCTTATGCATGCCGTGGGAAGCAAAAGTGGCACTGGAGACCGGAGTCGTCGAAGTGAAAGACAAGTGAAATCAATCTATTGACCTCTCACAATTATCACTGGACGTGCTCTTATCTGAAAAACATTATCTTGCAATTCCCCTGTTAAAACACTGAATCCTTTGATTCTGAGCATTTAAAAATTTGATCTCAATTGACCTTAAGTTTGACCCTTGCGTCACCCAAAATGGCACTCTGTGCTTTGGTACCTCCTCACCTCGGTTCTTTGTTACCTCACATAGTAATGAATATAATTCAGCCATCAAAGCTTGGGCACGAGCAAATATAAAGAAAATATGTCATCCTTCTCCATGTGGGTCCTTTTGGAATAATGACATACTTAACCTGACCCACGTGAAGAGTTATAAATTGTGTCTCAGTTTCTGCCGGTCAGAATATGACATATGTTCATTTCATCTCACTCACGCATCTTGATCTATTTGTGACCTGTGGCGACTTCAAAATTGACCTGGGTAAAAAATTGCACGTGCTTTCGCGTTATATCGTCGACACCTTTCCGCCAGTGCCTTTTTCCCATGCCATCGATGGGGGATGAGATCATTGGGGGAGGGTGCGGAAATCCGCCCTTTCTCCGGCCGGACGAAGGGCCAGCTGAGGCCCGGCGGGGACGTGTTAATGAGCACCGGAATCAAATCTCAGCGGCGCTTTGCTGCTGGTTCACCTGATGATTTCATCGGGAACGTAACATTTACACAGAAGCAAATAATGGGTGGTGATCACATATCAGGAAAAGATGGTTTGCAGCAAATGACCAGCCGTTTTGGTCCAAAATACTTTGGTGGATAGAAGCGTAAAACGATAGAAAGAAAATGTTGTCCTAACTAACCGAGCATAGCCATCCTTTTTGCAGCAGGTTGTCCTTCTTCGATGTCCCCTTCGCCACCATCAGCAGCAGTCGTGCGGGAATCGGGAACGGGAATGGGCTCGGGTGGAGGCTGGAAACATAAATGCAGGAGCTCACGCAAACCGTACTGAGAGGTATTGTAAACGTTCGAAAAGTGATACCGGCCTGACGCCGGCGCCATTCTAAAATCCACGTATAATATTAACCGGACTTGGCATGTTTCACTTGAACTGGTATTTACCAGCACCTGATCTGAAAACACCCAGTGCAAACCACCATACATTGGCCGAGATGTAAGTACAGCCAAATAAGCGCGTGTGCTGTGGGGGAGGGAGGGGGGCGGTACCCCCTTTAACATTCAGTCTTTCCGTGCACAAGTACTCCGCAATGCTCCACCACGAAAAAAGCAAGAAAGAGGAGGAGCCTCCCCCCCCCCCCCCCCCCCCACCTCATCCCATTCAAATCGTACCTTTTCTGGCAACGCCAAAGTGCCGGCATTGTAAGTCTAAGCAAGTTCAATGCCGGTCCATTGTACATTATATAGGCTGCTACCGCCGGTGTTGTGTTGAAAGAATCCTGAGTCGCGTGTAACTTCTGCCATGGAAGAAAGCCTTTTTCTGGAATGTCAGCACCCACTAAGATTTTGGTCAGACTTGTATCTTCCAGGATACCTTGCGACTGGTCCTATCATGCCCACTACCGGGGGGGGGGAGGGGGGGGGGGGGGGCGGGGGAGGGGGAATGAGAATGGAGAGTTGTTTTGGGGCCATTTATCCATTCCCAGCCTCTTGCCTTGCGGCGGCCGTGCTGAACGATGAGCATTCCCCTGGGGTCAGGGGCCTTTCTAGCAGTAAAGACTGAAGAGGTTCAACAAGAGAACAGGATCAATGAGCCTTGACGAGGTAATGAGTGGAATCAAATATATTGGCACAAGCTTTCCACAGCTGGCTGAATGTCGATTTCCAGGAAATGGTGCATTTTTATCGGTCACACCAAATGAAATTCGGGCTAAGTAATGAGTGCCGCACGTGTCTTTGCTTACAGTTCGCAACCAACCAGTTCGCCTCTCCATCTCTTCCCTTCCCGCCAAGGCTCACACACTCCTCCCTCTTCCTTAGACACCTTCACACACCTATACACACCTGGATCTCTAATCATTTCGGTATTTTGCAAATTGCATACAAAATTTCACGTTGCTTCTATCTCCTATTTCTGGCGTCCCATGAAATTCCCTAGTTATAGTGAGCCACGCCATTCAGACCTGCAGAATGCGGCAGGCCTTTCCTGCTTTCTTACCCGCCTTGCGACCTCGTGGACCCAAAAGAAGCGGCTGCACAGTGCACATCGAACTGGGGATGAAGGAGCATCAAATAGCTACATTTTTCGTAAAGAACCGCCGTATGTCCATTGCAGAACACAGCGACCTGAACGAGAACAATCGACAACGGATCCGCCACAGGCATTTGAATTAACGTTTATAGTCCAGGGCCTTGGCTTATAGGGCCTCGCTTCTACCAACCGCGGGTTTGCATTTGGCAAACCCGGGCAACGCATTTGTATATGCTGCGTCGTTAACCATAGTAAAGAAAGTCCTGGTGCACTTTTGGTGTACCACACACCCTCTACCTTAGGAACAGTACCATGGTCCTGGTGCACTTTTTGTGTACCACACACCCTCTACATTAAGTACAGTACCACAGTCCTGGTGCACTTTTGGTGTACCACACACCCCTCGAAAAACCCAGCTCCCACGCAACATGATGGAGAGCATTTATGACCGTAGGCGGATTCCCGGTCATGCTCGTCTACTCTCGCAAGGTCCGATTATAGCAACAATGCAGTCCCCTGGCGCTGGTTCTGGAACCTTGGACTTTACCGCAGCACAAAGCTGCTGTGCCAAACTGTCCTGGTCCCGGCGCACGCCACCAGCAGCGGGCAGGTCGGACGGGAGAGTCACTGATGACCGGCCCATTTCTTCGACGGCGTGGCAGTGAGGCTTGACTGGCATTAAAGTGAGATGAGGAGGCTGATGTGCGGTCAGCTTTGTTCGCGCATCAGGCTAGTGGGTGGTGGGAACACATCGGCTTCCGGCCTAAAGTCGGCAAGATCATGTGACACAAGCGGAGGAATCGATTGCAGCATTTCATTCTTTTGAAAGGATAAGTCTCAACCATTTGATTGGGGACATTGCTGGGACATCGCCCGCATCAAGTGGTGCTTGTTGCGTGACCTCGACACGACCATCCGACCGTGAAAGTGGGTGCTAACAGTAAAATGTCACGCAGAAGTATAACGCTCCGCAACGCGCGACATTGCAAATGTTACCCTGAGTGTAGGACCCTCTGACGTCACATGACTTTCCCGCACCTGCTGCCGCCGGTCGCAGTCCATGCCAGCCAGGGCCAAATAATGAATGCATAAATCGAGTCGAACCCCCGCCAACACCAAAACCCAAATCGGAAGACAGACGCTCTAACCGAGCTATTGAGACGGACTGCAGAGGGGAAGGCAAGAGGAATGTCAGCTGTTAGTTTTGCGGACAAGCATTTGCATTTGAAAAACCTCGGCACATCCGTACTAACAAATCCACATGTTCAGAAGGAATCACAGCAAGTCCAAAGGAAACATAACTGTCCAGGCGTTCATATCTGGCTTTTGTGAGAACAATTCCCAGATAAAGGGGCCGTCAATAGGCTATCAATTCATGTTGTGCATGGTACGATGACGTAATCAAACAATGACGTATTCTGGGGCATATTTACCAAACAGAAATTGAGCTGTCCAGAGCAGTTTTTCCACTGAAAAGTATGCCAATAGTCATAAATGAGATTATTTTATTGTATCTGATGTTTGCTTTATTATCTTCAAATGTGGAAAATTCCTTTTAAAATACAGGAAAAAACATCACTGACGTGCTCAGGAGTCAAAGATATGATATGCATATGAAGATTTGGCTTCAGCCAACTAAAACACACGACTGGCCAGGCTCATAAGCTATTTCCATTTCTCCCTTTCAAAGCACGCTCACGCTTATTCCTAAGAGCACACTAGCCATGGCAGGTTGGGTGTGGCTTGTTGTCGCCCCAGTGCGCGTCGCATCGACCCCGACACAGGGGCCGTTGTCGACCTTTGCAGATGGCTGCCCAGCCCATATCATGTCTGATTACTGCGTGTGTATTGTCTAGTGATTGTTGATGTTTGTAAATGTATGTTTAAAAAACAACAAAAAATACGCGACTGGCTGTGCCAGTGTATGGTTTGAATGCTACTGCGGATTTCATGAAGACAAATAATGTATTGAGGGATCTTATTGGCGTGTGATAATTACCCTTCCCGCATACTAGTCAGATACAGTTCTGAAAATAGAAACGGACAGGCTGACGTTGCTACGCTTCCCTGTTCTTCATTATAAATATGTTGTTCCATTATTCTGGAGGTGCCAATACGTATTCCCAAGCTTGCTCACAACCAAGAAATTGATATTTTCCTTCCATCACTTAATCCGTCTCAATAGCTCAGTTGGTGAGAGCACCTGCAACCCTAATGACGAACTGGCGGGGGAGGGTTCGAGACGCCTCTCGCGGCCACTATTGGGTCATGGTCGGCATGAACTGCGGCTGGAAGCGCACGGTGTGGAACACTGCCCCTGAAGGGAGCATTCCATATTTATATGGGAGTTTGAACTGAAATGCCCACCTTGAAGACCTTTCGGCGCTGTTCACAATTATGCGCTTCTTAAGACCTAAGTCCCCCTAGTTTCTGAGTTACACGCCCGCAAAAAAACATCGCGGTGACTAGTCCGATGACTGTTTCGATGACTAGACTAATTCGGGGAAATTATTTCTGTAATCTCATGCAGACATCCCTGGCGTTATAACCTCATTCAAATCCTGTGATGCCATAAGCCGTGCGGCGTTCAAGGCCCAGAAAAATATAATTGTCGAGTCATTCATATCTGGCGTTCGTGAGCGCGATTTCCAGGTATAACTGCCGTCACTTGGTTCTCAGTCAATGTTGTATAAGGTACGGTGATGTAATCAAACCATGGCGCATTGAGGAGCATATTTACTAAACTGAGAATTTAGTTGTCTAGAGCAGTCTTTTCCGTTTGAAAAACACAAATAGCTACAAGTGAGCTTGTTTCGTAATATTTGATGCTTGCTTTTATATCTCCAGATGTGAAATTCTCCTTTAAAGATCAGGTGACGTCAGAGAGGGATAGCACGGACCCTCCTACCCATAGGACGGGCATTGCAAAGATTGCGGCTCGCAGTTTTTGCTGTAAAATTCTACCGCACCTGACACGAAGTTCTTCGACTGAATGGCAATGTAGCGAAAAAATGCATGGGCGCTCGTCCAAAAGATTTATACAATCAGAAGTGTATGGCCAAATCCTGAAGATATAATAAATAAAATGCTGCAAATAATTCCTTTATCTCGTATATATTCCTGAATTAACGCCAAATGTTGTTGATGCCCAGCACCCCCCTCGTCTCATACGCGACCAAAACCGACTGTACAGCAGCCTCTTCAGCTTTCTTCGATGCCGGCCAAGCCTCACTAACACACCATCGAACGAATGGGCCGCCCATCTATCACTGCACTCCTCTGACCTGTCGGCTACAGAGGGCATGCACCGGGATTAGGACTGTTCCCCGCAGCAGCCGTGTGCTGCGTTGCCGTCTAGGGTTCCAGGACAGGGTCAGGGGCCTGATCGTTGCTGTAATTGTACCAACACGACTGTTCTTCATGTCACATACCATACATCGCCGCTATAGTCGGCTGTTTTTACTGTGAGTGTCGAGCTGCGTGAATGGGTGGGTTGTTGTCGATCATGAAGACCATGCAACAGATCCACGCCCAGTCGTTTTGTTGCATGGTCTTCCGGTGCCTGGTCATCTCCGTTGGGTCTTGTACCTTGGTACGGCGATGTGCCCCTCTATGAATCCTTGCAAGGAGGCTCTGTCGGAAGGCGCCGTGTCCACTAGCTTCTCTGAGACCCTATCTGGAACGCGATACGCCGGGGTCCCGGTGTGCCGCGTTCCAGGAGTCCCAGGCCGAGTCCGGCTCGTCACGTCGTCAACGGTGCCGCGCTCCCTGGCCCGCTGCCACATTCCCAGGCCGTCACGGCTAGTAAGTGTGCAATTTGGAGCTAGCAGCAGGGAGGTCACAGGCTAAAAATGAACTCGGGGCAGCGGTGGTCGGGTCCGAACCTAACCGCCAGCGGGCATTTCAGAGCGTCTCACGGCGGTTACGAGACTGCACCCGTTTACTTCCCGGCTCTCATTCCGTGCGCACGTGGGTGTGTCGCTTGACTTCAACTCCACATGCACAACGTAAGCGCTCCAATGGCGCCACAACGCGCAGCGCTGTCAGATGTGCTGGCGTCGGCATGTAACGCCCGCGGGTGACGCTTGGCGCCGGCCCGGTCGGCTGATTTCGTTGCGACACTCCGCCCCCGGCACAAATCCCGCTGGGTTTATTGTGCAGCAGGTGCGCGTCGAGCCGCGGCCGGCCCGTCCGTGAGGGGGAGAGGAGCGAGGAAGACACGGGAGGAGCTGACACGCTGGCGGCGCTGCCCTGGAGCGGACAGCTCCAGGCCAGCCGGCGAGCGCCCAGGCGCCGCCGCCCGACGCGACGACGCGCGGGAATGCGATCTCGAGCAGAGCAAACAGCCACACGTGCTAAAGCCGTGTAGGCCGCGCAAGATGAATGACTCCTGACGCAAATGGAATGAGCGGTATGCGCGGGATCGCAGGTGATGCGTCTGCGGACAGAGCGAGCGGCACAACCGATGTAACAGGCAGGGGATTACACGCTCCGAGCCTGGCTGTGTCTCACGGCGGTCCGATTCGTCCTGCACATATGTGCTATGTTTGAGGGGACGTGAACCCGTTCAGCATAGAACAGTCGGCAAAGCAAGCTTTGGCCGCTCTGCGCAGCCGGTGGATGAAGCGTCTTGTCTGGGCTCGGTGCATCAAAGGTGTTGGCCGAGTTCGTTGAATCCGTACATTGCTCTTGCAGTTATCTTGCAGTTATCATAGTCCTCCAGTTGCAGCAGTTGTATCCCCCTTACCGCCAGCAATGTCTCGTTAAAATCCATTCATCACTTTGACCCTAGACTAGTCATCACGATTGCCACAGATTTTGCAATCTTCTGCGATCACAAGATGCTTTTTTCAAAAGCAGAAATATATCATAGACGACTGACATCTAATGGCACACTGCGTCGAGTCCAGCAACATGGACCAATATGGTTCATGCTTTAGTTATTAAAAGATCAGCAACAAAAAGTACCCTTCAGTACACGATGACTATATTTGGCATCGAATCGGATGACATATGTACACAATCAGCGTGAGCGGTTGGTTATGGTCATTAATGTCAGCAGGTTATGCGCGCGCGGCGTAAGCTAGTGGCCTCAGGCTGCCGAGCTGACCCCGGACAGGCTCCGCATGGCACGGCTCGGGTCAGCGAGGTAAGCTCAGCTGAGAGTCGCGAGACGGGATTCGCCAACACGTGGCACCCCTGCGGACGCGCAGCAGGACAACACGCGACTGAAAGCGAAGCCGGTTAGCTGGGCTGCATCACAGATCATCAGTGAGGAATGGCTATACGGTATGGCTCCATCCAACCGGCGTACAGGCAGGCAAATCTCTGACCAAGGCCGGGTACGCGCCCGCTGGCGCCAGTCTGGCGCTGCCCTGGGTCCAGCGTCACGTGTCGCAGGCTGGCGGGCTGGAGCCATGGCCTCAGGTGCTGCCGGCCGAGACACCGGCCAGTGAGCCGACGCCGGGAGGGGCCGCCACGCTTCCGGAGGGCGCACCGGCGCGCCACGGCACGGCGCAGGGCGGACGGCGGACACGAGCCGTCTCACTCCCGGAGAGTCTAGGTCGGGGACAGCGGCCGACACGAGCCTTCTGACTCCCGGAGGGCACGGAACGGAGCCCAGGTCGGGGAAAGCGGCGGACACGAGCCTACTGACTTCCGGAGGGCATGGAGTGGAGCCCAGGTCGGGGACAGCGGCGGACAGCGTCGGCTATCGCCAGAGCTCCGCTCTAGCGGACGCCAATCAGAGTTCAGCAGCGTCAGCAGCTGACAGCGCTCTCAGAGGTCCGTGAACGAGTCCTTCGAAGCAGCCTCGGGAAGCACTAGACTCTGCCTCTCTTCAGGAGACATCTTTGTCTGGCCTGGTCAAGCTTACTGCTTCCCTCAGGCACCCCAACGCCAAACATATGGCTTCAGGTGACCTCGGGTGGGGGAGGCTGAGCCAGTGCCAGCAGATGCAGTGACTCTGGGCAGCCTCCTGAAAGGTCTGCCCCACCGCTCATTCCGTGACCTCAGCTTGGAGAACGCTCCGGAGGTCCGGCTCCGCTACTTGTGCCGTGACCTCGAGTGACCTCGCCACAGGCCTGCCCCCGAGGCTTGGGCCGTGATCTCGGCTGACCCGCCCGGAAGGCTGACCCCGCCGCTTGTACTCTGACCCTAGCTGAGCCCTCCAGAAACCTGACCCCGCCGCCGATGCCGTGACCTCGGTTGACCCCACCGGGTCACAGCCGCACCCCGACGCCGCTCATGCGCCGGTGGTGATACGTCAGCGGTAGTGAGAGGCGCGAGTCCTTGCTGCGGTAGTGCTCGTTGAAGTCGAGTCGGAAGCTGAGGTACTGCAGGCTGAGATCCTCCTGGGATGACAGCATCATCAGCAGACCCAGCACCATGTTCTGTCGGGGAGGCCGAGACGCGTCACTTTCTCTGCAGTACCGTCCAGCCAGCTCAACGTCCAATATTGAAGTTAAGTTGGAATTTCTAAGAACCAGAGAACGACCAAAGGCATAATAAAAGAACGCGAACATTCCGCAACTAGGAACCATAACAGCGCGCAGGCGGACATGAGGTTCCAGACATTTCAAGCTTCTTTCCCACACATTGGGCTCTCATCCCACAAAAGAAAACGAACAGATGTCATGCAACAAAGAAGCAAAAAAATCCGCCCACAAACGCCGCTAATAAACACTACTTCCCAGCCCTAGCTTAGCACTTGAGCGTCCACATAAGCACCACCAGTGTCAGCCGTCTGCAATAGCGCGCTGCCCGCCACGCGGCTGACCTGGTATCCCTGCGTGAGGTTCTGCAGCTGCGCCTTAGTGGCCGGCAGGAAGATCTTGACGAAGTCGCGCCGCCGCTCCGCCTCGGCCGCCTCGTCGGCGCTGCTGGTGCCGTACTGGCCGGCCCGCGTGCGCGCCGCGATCTGATCCGCACAGCCCACCGCACCCCGTCATCAGCCGGCCGTCACCGGGGAACACGAGACACGAACGCTCGCTGTGGCAGGGAACAGCGTGCTCCTCACAAGAGGCTCTTACGTGGCGCTCACGGCGCCAATGGCCGCAGTGGTAGCTGTGAAAACGGCAGTTACACCGTGCAGAAGGACGCTACAATCGCTGGTTTTTACAGCGGGCGGTCCAGTGTGGGCTGATCATTGCATTGTGCTGGGTCCCGGACCCGGTACCCGGGAGAGGCAGCACTGCGACGCACGCCGCGGCGACACACACTGACCACGGCTTGGTACCGACCCTGACCACCAGCCCCGACACTGACCGCGGCTTGGTACCGACCCTGACCACCAGCCCCTACACTGCCCGCGGTCCGGCACCGACCCTGACCACCAGCCTCGACACTGACCGCGGTTCGGCACAGATCCTGACCACCAGCCCCGACACTGACCAGGGCTTGGTACCGACCCTGACCACCAGCCCCGACACTGACCGCGGCCTGGTATTCAGCGCGGCGCGCCAGCTCGGCCTCCACGCGGTCATAGAGCCGCTCCTGCAGGATCTGGAACTGCAGGATCAGGTCGTAGATGACGCGCAGCTGGTGCAGCATGTCCTGTCGACAGAGAGTACGACCGAGTCAGGACGTGGCAGGTCACACGCCGCGGGCCAGTCCTACAAGTCCGGCGTGTTCAGCAGCGTCGGCGATCCGCTCCGACGCGCGGAAACCTAGGCGCGCCGCAGGACGGTGGGCCCGACGACGAGAGAGTGCCACAAGACGGAGGGCACCAAGCAACCGACGCCAGGACAGGAATCGATGTCCAGACTTGCGCGTGTGGCCGGCTCCTACAGCTGAGCGGACCAGCGCAGCCCGCCGTCCGCCGAGACGGGCCGGCTCTAACCTGAGACGTAACCTCTGACCCGGCTATAACCTGGGGCGTGACCTCCGACCCGGCACTGACCTCAAACGTAACCTCTGCCCCGGCTACAACCTGGGATGTGGCCTCTGACCCGGCTCTGACCTGGGACGTGTCATCCAGCAGGGCACGAGACATGATGGTGTTCAGGAACTCTGTGTGCGCGCTGATCACCTCGTCCAGACTGTCGGCCCGCTTGACCTTCGAGGTCAGGTCGGCCCAGGAGCACTCCATCACCTGGCCGACGACAGTGACAAAGTTCGTCAGAAGTCAGACACGACGACATGCCGATGCCGAGATCAATGTGTCGTTGCCAAAGGCACATTTATCATATAGGGGCGCAGTATAGCAGTTTGCGCATATAGCACGGCGCAAACTGCACAAATTTACGTGAGCTGTTAAAGACAGCACTGGCGTTGAGTGCAATCAGTAATTGTAGCTCGGTCAGCGTCACGGCGGTTCCACGGACTGACTGACCTCAAATGTGATGTAATAGGCCAGCTGGTGGATGAAGTGCACCATCTGCGAGGTCAGCACGTCCGCCAGGTGCAGGACCACGCTGGTCTCCGTCAGGCCTGCCGGGGGGAGGGGGAGGGGGCAGTGTCGACGAACGGTTCCGGTGACATTGCAGTGGAACGGTTACGCACCAATGGTTCAGTAGCCAAGAGCCTGAGGACAGCATGCTGCAGCCCACTCCACACCCACCAATAAGCTAGCACGATTAGACCCTATCGGTAAATCGCGACAATCACCTCACGCGGTCTGACTCACTTTTTGTCATCTTGGCCAGCAGGGCCTGCCGCTTCCACACCCCGGAGAGCACGAACTCCATGCGCTTGGCGCGCCACAGCGCGTTGAACAGCATCAGGTAGCACGTCATGCACTGCGGGGTGAAGATCTGAAACAGGCGCCGGAGCGACGTTACACGCTGGCTGTGCAGGCAGGGCCACACGATGTCGCACATCGAATCACAAAATTTGAAAATTCGGAACAATGATGCCGGAGACAATACACGGGTAACCATCTCACCGTCCCCATGGACACGTCCGTTGGACACCCTCACTTGTCTGATATGCGGCTCTAACGCCGTCCTGACCCGCGAGCCCTCACCCGGTGGCCGCTCTCGCTGTCCTGATGAGCCGATGCTCGGTGCGACAGCCTCACCCGTCTGGTCCGCGACTCCACCGCTGTCTCGATCACTAGCCCCTCTCGGTCCTGGCCTCAAGCCCTCACCCGGTGGCCGCTCTCGCTGTCCTGATGAGCCGATGCTCGGTGCGACGGCATCACCCGTCTGATCCGCGGCTCCACCGCTGTCTCGATCACTAGCCCCTCCCGGTCCTGGCCTCGAGCCCTCATCCGGTGGCCGCTCTCGCTGTCCTGATAGCCGATGCTCGGTGCGACAGCCTTACCCGTCTGGTCCGCGACTCCACCGCTGTCTCGATCACTAGCCCCTCTCGGTCCTGGCCTCGAGCCCTCATCCGGTGGCCGCTTTCGCTGTCCTGATGAGCCGATGCTCGGTGCGACAGCATCACCCGTCTGATCCGCGGCTCCACCGTTGCCTCGATCACTAGCCCCTCCCGGTCCTGGCTTCGAGCCCTCACCCGGTGGCCGCTCTCGCTGTCCTGATGAGCTGATGCTCGGTGCGACAGCATCTCACCCGTCTGATCCGCGGCTCCACCGCTGTCTCGATCACCTCCCGGTCCTGACCTTGAGCCCTCGCCGCGCTGCCCGGTGGCCGCGCTCACCGTCCTGATGGGGCCGTCCGTGTGGTAGTCGAGGCTGAACACGTCCCAGCCGGTGTCGCCGGGCGAGACGCTCAGCAGCCGCACGTCCAGCCGCTTCAGCACGTCCGCCGCCTCCCACTGCGCGTTGGTGGCGCGGATGGCTGACTCCAGAATGCCGTTCAGGTTGTGCGGGTACAGCGTGGTGGCCGGCTTGCACAGCTCCGGTCTGCGCGCGCGGCAACACACGCCAACAAGGTGAGTATAAACAGGTAGGGTCGAAGGGATAGTTACGCATATTTGGGGGGCACATGTTCAAGGACTGTGTTTTGCTGTCAACGGGAGGGGACGGACCTGTATGATTGAATTCGATGACAAGGAGGGTAACTTTGGACGAGACCAATGGCCGAGACCACGTCTATAAGACTGTTTCATTATCCATACACATAGACGTTGCGCAAGTCTATTCCCACGGCAGTAAACAGTGTGCCCGCGACTCGGGGGGTGCGTGTGAGCGGTGGCTTGTTTCTAACCCAGGCGCCAGCGTGAGCTGCTGCGCCTAGTGACACTAATTCAGGCGTACGTGTTCGCGGAGTCCCGATGCTGACTTAAGGGCAAGTGTGGGCATTGATTCGGCACTGATTCAAGGGTGTGTGTGGACGTGTCTTGGCACTGCCTCACGGGTACGCTGCGACTGCGTCTCCGGGTACTGACTCGATCAGCTCCAACAGGTGCCGAATGAAGTCTCCCTGGCCCAGCAGCAGGTAGCGCCGGATCGCCTGCAGGTTCTCCAGGAACTGGTAGCGCTGGCACATGGTGTCGAGCACGTGGCGGGCCGTCTCGCGGTAGACGGCTGCGATCGTGGCGCTTAGCTCCCCCGTGCCGTCCTCCAGGTACAGCGCCTCCACTGGCGGACGCGGCACGCGCCCAGTGCAGGCGTCAGGCGGACTCCAAGGCGTGCGGGAATCGGGAGACGGAGAAGGACGGGTGGCACGGGTCGGACTCCGGCTTTGGTTGAGAGAGGCGTTAATTCAACAGCTGGGAGGCTGGTCAGGGGTCAGCCCGTCGGCAAATGTGGAGATGACTGATATGTTAAACGCCTTGAAGGACTTTTTGTATCTTGGGAGGAAGTGGTGGAGGCAAGTTCTCGGAAGAAAAATGCAGCGTCCAGCTTACTAAATGTGCAGCATACCATGGAGGATTCCAGGAGCCATCACAAAAGACCAAACAGTTCGGAGGGTCCGAAAACATCTTTACGCAAACGCAGACCGCGACCACAGGACGACAGATCAGGCCCGCTCTCTCCCCGGACGCCACACACACACTGAGCTGAACATCACGACCAGGACTAGGCCCAGGAGCAGGACCAGGGCCAGGGCCAGGGGCAGGGCCAGGGCCAGGGCCAGGATCAGGATCAGGATCAGGATCAGGACCAGGATCAGGATCAGGATCAGGATCAGGATCAGGATCAGGATCAGGACCAGGACCAGGACCAGGCCAGGACCAGGACCGGGACCAAGACCACACGCCCTCCCCTCCCTTGGTATCGCGGCTGCCCCTGGCCGGCCAGCTGGACGCGCCGGACACTCACCGTTGATGGCGTCGAACTTGGCGCGCAGCGACTCGATGCCGCGAATGCCACTGTCGTCGCGGCACACCTGGCGCAGAAAGTTGATGCTCTTGCCAGTGGCCAGGATGCGCCGAGCCTGCGTGTTCGTCAGGAAGCTGGGGATCTGCGACTCCCTGCGGCGCCGACATTGAGGGTCACATGGCGAGCTGAAGCAGGTCGGTCGGTAATGGTGGCTCCGACGGCCAGCTAATGCGGTGCTGCTCCTGTCAACCGCTCATGAGCTCGAAGCAGCACCTGTTTCACTGGCATTAACCCGCAACAGAGCCAGGGCAAAATCCCCGGCCCAGGGCAAGTATGAAAACACACCAGCATCACAAGCAATCCAGTGATACATTGTAAGGTGTCACCTGGCTGACAAGCCACTGGTTCCCAGCGATTCAGGAGTTGCCAAGAGCTGTTTAACCGGGCGCGATACCGACGGAGCAGCGGCGAACAGCACCGTCCGAAATTGTATCACAATGGCTGACCTCAGCTGATACTTGTCGTGCCAGAGCCGGTCGTCGGCCACGGACGGGTCGGCGGCGATGAACAGCTCCTTGTGGCGGTCCTCCAGCTCGCCGTCAAACATCCACTGGCTCAGCATGATGAACATGGGCTCACAGGTCTGTCAGCGGAGGAGACGTCAAAGCATGACGTCATTCATCCACTTGCTTAGCGTATCGAACATTCGTTCACCAGTCCACCAATGGAGATGTAACAAGGCGTCCAGCACTCACCTTCTCATGCTGGGCGAATCTGAACTTCCGTGAAGGATAAATCGGTACTGCATGACTAACATCAACTAGCTAGGAATAACTAATATCTGGCTAGAGCCCTCCTGAACAGAGTTTACCGTAACACGACACCAGGCTTTCGCCGGCTCAGCAAGAGCAGCGCCACCCGTACACCTCGCCCCTCCCCCTCCCCAGCGACCTAGCTGAGTCTCTCGCCCGGTGCCGACGCGTGCGCCCGGCCGCCCGCGCCGCCAGCTGACCTTGCTGAGCAGGTGTCGGACGGTGCGCACCAGCGCCGGGTCGCCGTGGCTGAGGTGGCGGTGCAGCACGGAGGCGAGCGCGCCGCCCGTCTCGCCGCCGCACGCGTCCGTCAGCGCCGCCAGGAAGCGCAGTTGGAAGAACGGGTCCAGCGTCCAGACGTGCAGGCGGCGCAGCGTCAGCCGCTCGCCGCCCGACTCGCCGCCCGACAGCTGGGGGACAGACGCGGCGCTCACAGGGCGCACACAAGCAGGCTAGCTATCAGCCGCTCGCCGCCCGACTCGCCGCCCGACAGCTGGGGGACAGACGCGGCGCTCGCAGGGCGCACACGAGCAGGCTAGCTATCGGGCGGCCAGTCCAGGGAAAATAGTGCATCGCACCAGATTTGAACATCACCCCCACCCCTCAGAAACAAAAGGCCATTATCGTTCAGATCTTGTTGGTATTCGACGCTGCAATAAATAACTGTCGTCACAAGAATTCGCATCAAAGTCTAATTCCAATATGACACCTAAAAATATAACTACGCGCGACTGGGGCAATACTCGACCACTGTTCGGCGGAATGTCGGTGCACTCCTGGCTTCGACTTCACTGTCTGTTGCTTATCCTCTGCCTCAGAGTCCACCGACCAGCATCGAGCCGGGCAGCGGTCAGCCTAGCATACGGGCGCCTCGGGCTTGGCAAATCTATCGGGTATCTCAGGATGTCACGGCTTGGGGTCAAAGGACAACGGATAAGTCACCGACGAAATGCGAAGCGTGCGGAGAGCACCGGGAGCCAGAAGTCTGGAAGCATGAATTTATAATTACACCTTTCACACCCCACCTCATCCATTTTGGAAATCTGCCATCACCATATGAGCCAGCGATACTCCTCAATTGTACCCTAATCAGTGCCACCACCTGGTAGCAACCCCCACCTGGGCCTCCATCAGCGCTATGAGCCGGTAGAACTGCTGCAGTTGTTCGCGGAGGGCGGAGGCCAGACTCTGGGCCAGCAGGCCGGCGTCGGGCCGGGCGGCCACGGAGCGGCAGAACAGCCGAACACGGCCGTACAGCCAGCCCAGCTCCACCAGCCGCAGCACCGTGCCGCGCACGCTGCCGCTCACAGAGACCTGGCGGCGGTGCGGCTCACGCTGGTCACACTGACACCTGGTGACACTGACACCTCGTGACGCCGATACCTGGCGACACTGACACCTACTGACGGGCCACGCCGGTCACACTGGCACCAGGTGAGTGGTCATGCTGGTCACACTGACACCTGGTGAGTGGCCATGCTGGTGACACATACCTGGTGATAGTGACACCCAATAATGGGATGCACTGGTCACACTGACACCTGGTGACAACGACACCTGGCGACAATGACACCTCGTGACACCAATATCTGGTGACATTGACACCTACTGACGGGCCACGCTGGTCACACTGACACCTGGTGACAAGCCACGCTAGTGACACCAGCTCCTGGTGACGGGCCATGCTGGTGACACTGACACCTGGTGATGAACACGCTAGTGACACTGATACCTGGTGACCGTCCACGCTGGTGAAACTGACAGCTGGTGATGAACCACACTAGTGGCACTGACTCCTGGTTATGGACCACACTAGTGACACTGACTCCTGGTGATGGGCCATGCTGAAGACACTGACACCTGGTGACAGCCACACCAGTGACACTAGCCACTGGTGATGGACCACGCTGATGATAATGACAGCTAGCGAAAGACCACATCGGGGACACCGACAACTGGTGATCGACAACACCGGTGGCACTAACAAACGGTGACGGATCAGAATGATGATGACGACACCTGGTGACAGCAACAAGCTGCACTGTCGCTCAACGACGCCACCATTCATGAAGGATTAGTAGAATGAGTCGCGCTTTTACCCCCATTCGACCTCCGCCCCCCCCCCCCCCCCCCCCCCTCCTGCCAAGTGCCCTCTGGAAATAGCACCGCCGACCCACCAAATCGCAGAACAAGTAAAGAAGCAGCCCCCGATTTCGAAACCACGAAGCCCACAAGCGCTGAATAGCACAAATCAGCCGACCACGTCGCAATGGATTCACGCCTCACGACAAAAAAGGTGGTCATCACACAGCTGGTTTTGTGCTGGGTGAGACTACATCCAAGCCACAGTGGAGAAGACCGGCGCACACTGACGAAGCCCGTCCCGTCCGCTGGGTGGCCGAGCGAAGCCAACCTCTGCTGTCACGGCACCACTCGTGTCAACTGACGACCGATGACGGTATCGATGACGGTACGAAAACGTCCACCGAATCCCGCACTGGTCTGCATGATACATTAGGTTGCATCCTTTGCTGGTGTATAATACAAGACTTGCAGCCGAGACTGAGGGCGTAAGCCATCACTCCGGCCACTCCCAGCGCGCATGCCGTGGCGTGTGACGGCTGCCTGTGGGTGGGCCGACAGTGCGCCGTTTGTCCGCTGACCTTGGGGTCGATGGTGACGTGGTCGCGCTTGGCGTTGGACTTGAGGTACTTGCCCTCGATGCCCTGGAAGGCGTACAGCACCTCCCTGAGCAGCGTCTGCTCCGACAGCTCTGTCTGACCTGTGGGTCGTCCAGCACATGCACCTCGGTCAGCCGGTGTCGGGTGGACGGCGAGACAGCTCTCGCACGCTGACACACTGTCCGGTTAAGCGGTCGCCGCCAGCGCCGACCTTAGGTCGCCGCCAGCGCCGGGCAGATGGCCAGACAGCTCTCAGACGCTGTCCGATTAAGCGGGTTGGCCTGTCAGGTCCCCGCCAGCGCCGGGCGGACAGCAAGACAGCCTTTAGACGCTGACACACTGTCCGGTTAAGCAGCGTGGCCAGCGCCACGCAACGCAAAACCGGCGGTCGCTACCTGGTCGACCAACGTAAGCACGACTCCCAGCGGTCAGATCGGCAGCGGCAGCTCCGACTGCGCCCAGTCCCAGCATCACACCGCAGCGCTGATCGTCAGCAGGGGGCGGCAGACCGACTGCACCCGCTCCAGCCGCCACTTACTGGTGAAGGGCTGGCGGGGTGGCTGTCGCGTGCCGTTGCTGACCGGCTGTGGAGCGCCGCCGGCCGCTGCGGGAGGGGGACACGGTCAGTAGGGCGGACCCCACGGACGACGGCGGCGCAGACAGCGCAGGCGCACCGCGAACTGGGCCGCCGGTAGTTGACAGACTTCACGCGTCACAGCGTGTTTACACTTGCTCCCTGGCTCATAGCAGCATGTGTGAAATGTATATGTTTATTGGTGGGGCTGCAGGTTCAGAGGCACGTTCGCGCCTAAAATATCGGAATTAGATACGAGCACAGCAGTGCCAGTACTGCTGAGAGCTTACCCTGCCTCTAACATACAGCATACCTTGGGGGACGTTTGCCAAGAGTGGCGGCGCCAAAATCAGGTCGGAGGCCGAAACAAAGCCACTGGTGACGTTGGACGCCTGCTGGGATTCAATCAGAGTGTTCTTTGCCTGGAAACGGTCCACAGTGCAGGCTGTTAGAACTGGATTGCACGGCGCAAAACTGAATGAGAGCATATAAGATCAAAATAGTAAAAACAAAAATACAGTTATAACACTGACAAACCAGCCTCATAATCACAAAGCACCATCCAATGTTTCTTAGTACAGTCCTTTACACTATACTGCATTGTACATCATCCCATACTGATCAGGACAAATAACCATGCCAGAGAGCCTTCATTTGAGCCTCCGCTGGCATCGCGTGCTTCGGCTGCGGGGGGCCGCCGGCCGCTGTGGGAGGGGGACACGGTCAGTCGGGCAGACCCCGTAGATGACGGCGGTGCAGACAGCGCAGGCGCACCGCGAACTGGGCCGCCCGCAGCTGACAGACTTCACGCGTCACAGCGTGTTGACACTTGCTCCCCAGAGGCCGAGCTCGACAGACTCACGAGGCTGGGCAGGGCAGCGACCGGAGCGAGACGCTGGAACGGAGCCGCATCAGCGCCGCCCAGACGGCTCAGGTGCAGCAGGAAGCAGAGCACGGACGCCTGACTGCGCAGCACAGGCTGGGGGAGGGGGCGGGGTCAGCGGTGCTCACGGGCCGAGCGGCCGGCGTCAGCGACGTGGACACAATGGCACACTTGTGAGGTGGCTTGGAGCTGCGTATGAGCGATGGCAGTGTGAAAATATATGGGATCAATGGTGTGGGCTTAACTCACGACTTAACATGTAAACATGAAGTGATGCATGAAAAATGCACTTCATCATATGGATATCAAACCAGCATACTGACAGGTTAAACTTACAGCCAGGTATGGGATCTGCCATACACAAGCGACCTTTTTGCATGTAAAGACCCAATAACCAACTACAACCATAACACTTGTAAGGCAACAACTGCTGCTGTGCACACGAAACCTACGCTGTGTTGGAGTCTTCTCAGCAGATCTCCAAAGTGTACAGCATCACGCTCTCTGCCATTCTTGGCCAGCAACTTCTTGATCTGCTCCCCAATGATGAACATGTTGTATTCCTTCTTTGCCATGCCATCAGCACCAGACAATTGCTGGATTGTCCGGTAGAAGAATGGAAGCACTTCATCTGAAAAACCAATTTGAGCATACCAATGAATGCTGCTTCATGCTTGGGTCTGTGGAAATGTGCATGGATCACTTTGAAGATAGCACTGTGAGTGACTAGAACATTCTCGCTGTGTGTCATCTGTTTTGAGACCATCAATATACTCAAGATTATAGAGATGAACACTGGACTAACCTGTCACTCAACACCCCATTGTGGGTTGACAATAGGACAGGACAGGTTCTTGATAACTGTTGCATTCAGAGCAGCTTTTAGAAATTTTAATTAAAATGTTTTGTTGTGGAGTAGCTTGTTATCTTGGGGCATCTTAACACGTGCCCGGGTGGCCAGCTAGACACCCTTTGCTCGGGTGGGGGGGGGGGGGGGGGGGGGGGCAATTTGATTCCCACTGGGATCTCGGGAAAGAGAGCTAGAGACATCAAATTCACAGGGTGTGTTGACCTGTATGTGAACTCACTTAGGTCAAAGTTTGAGATTCCTAGGTCATGACCTTCAGGTCAATTAATATCAACAAGGACAAATTCCAGGTTGGTCTCCAAATTGCCCCCAGAACCTAGACAACTGTTTCCAAGTAATAGGTCCCAAGCACATTTAAGGTTAGTGACCTTGCTTAACCTTTTGAAGGTCATGGTGACCAAAATCATACAAGACTGCTGAGTTTTGTATTTGAATAAGCGACAAAGATTACGCTAGGCAGTATGCTCCTAAAAACAAAATGTTGACCTGGGTTGTCTTGGGTGAATAATGTATTCTGACACCTAACAAGTCCATGGAAGATGTATAATGTGGTTCCTGCTATCAATAAATTCAAAATGAGCACCAGAAACTGTCCCATACAGCGAGCCCTAAAGTGACAAAACAGGTTGGTTTTGACCTTGGTTTGACCTTCATACCTGACCTTAGGTCAGTGTAATTTGCTTATTCAATATTTGTATTGCCTAAGAAAGCATCTCAGAGATGTATGGCTTCATCAAACACTCTGTCATTGCATCAGATTGAACAATTCCCTAGAAATCGCGTTCGCTGAGACCATGGCTTGGCTTTGACTTGCCATAGGTCAGCGACCTTACAAGGTACATCCAATTTTTTTAGTCAAACAATCTTCTAATCAATTGCCTACAGCTATGCAAAATTGGGTTCTGCTAAGCCACGCTATTCCGAAGCCATTCCGGAAAAATCTTTGGGGGGTCAATTTGACCCCTCACCCAGCCATGTTAAATCTGGTGATAAAGTAGAGTCTACACTGTAAAAAGCTGTTGCAAATGAGAAAGTATTCAAGCTGCTCCAAATCATTCATGTCTTTGCCATGGTTTGCAGATCAGGGTGTTTATCTGTGTGCACAGCAGCGTGCCAGCTGGATAGCACAATATTGCAGTTTCACTGTTGCTGTAACACATCTGTTGCAGTTTATCTTGCAGTTTCAACAAAACTATTCACTAGAAACAATATTGGATAGGTACTGGGTTGGATTCAGTGGGCCTCAGTCAAAACAGACATATCAGGCAGTTGATCTGATCCCACCTGCAAAAGATGCATCCACCCTACCACAATCCTACATTAAACACCTGCAGAACATCAGTGAGCTGAGCCTGGCGTGTGAGGCAGCGTGCTAACTTTAGGACAGGCCAAACCATCCTGACTTGGAAATCATTCAACTCAATAAATAAATCATCAATTATATGGGAGTACCTTTTTTGGATTTAGCTAGGCAACTTCATCATGGCTTGAGACATTGGCTCTGTGTGCTGGAGCTGGTGGTAACAATGCACCAAAACCAGATCACTCAAATGTGATTACATACACATATTTTACTTGTTTCCAGAATGTCCCTGCTATACCTGGCATGTACAAGGCACATATTTTCTGTAGCCCGGGACATAGTTTCATGGGTATAATGTGAAGTTTGACGACACAAGCAGTCCAATTTTAAACCCACTCAGGAAACTTTCTCCAAATAACTCGTACTCTTTTCAATGTAATTTCAAACAAGCGCCTGGCACTACATTTAAATAGAAGGGAATCCCAAAATAAGCATCTCAATTCCCAGGTGCACTAAAATGCAAGTTGTTTCACCTTTGGGAAGAGGGGCCCATTTAATCTTGTCCGAGGTACAAAAGTCATGAGAACTTACCTCCCTTTTTCCTAGTTATCCTGGTGCAAAGTTTATGCAGAAGGTTAGTAGCACTACCATCATCAACTGGAAAATTCTGCATTTTCTCCGGCCCGCGACCCGACCCCAACAAACGCCCACATCAAAAACAAAAGTGGTTTCCGCGCCGAGGATGCAGCTGAGCCATTCTAATTCACTGCCCTTGTCTGCTGCCAAATAATTTCAACGACGACTGGATCGATGTCACTTGTTTACACATCAGTCGAACAGAAATTATTCAATTTCAAGGCAAGGTAACTCGAAGTGCTGAATGAGACCATAATTTATATGCAACCAGCCCTCATAACACTTGGGACCTGTCGTGCGAAAAGCGATAATTTCATGAACGCCCTAATTCGGCCGGTGAAATCGAAAACCCGGTGTTTTGTGGATTCCTCTGTTCAGAGATTGAGATGTTATGGTATGGAATAAGCATTAAAAACAGGTTCTTAAGGCGTCTAGATCCCTCTGAGAGACCGCCAGGTCCTTGCTGACCTTCAGTGAGACCCCTGCATTAGAAAGTGGGTTAGGTCTAATGCGAGGCGTGAGTCAGCGTGAACCAGAATAACCATGCATCGAAACAAATAAGGCGGACGAAAGCAAATTGACTGTTTGGCGCAGAACCGTAACAACGTAAGCCGGCGTATCGAGCAAAAGTAAGCCAGCGGAGACCACTCCACCACGGATTCAAACATAGAGAGACCAGACGCACAGTCGCATTCTACGTGTATTGTAATATTGTCGAGACAAAATATGATCACATACATTTGATATGCTTCACTCGTAGCAACCTACCAACATCATCGTATGACGCATAACGCGGGCTAGCGCCGTAGCGTCCATTATCCACTGAAATGATACACATGGCAGCAAACACTTAAATGTTAGGCAGTCCATGTTTGAATAATGAAAATGAGAAAAATATTTAGTCGAAACACAGCCCGAGCCAGATGGCAGATGCGCAAAAACCTTGCAAACATTCCGCACAAACGCCAAGGCAAAACCAGCCTTAGATGAAACACAGCATACTTCAGGACCACTGCACCGCACCAGCACAGCATGTGTTGAGGCACTGAATGCATTTAACAATCCAATACATGGCACGACTTATACCGCGCCGGTCCTTACAACACCCCTTTGATGCGTCAGGACATCTTGCATGGAAGAGGGCGCTTGGCACGGTACACATCGCCCAGCACGGCATTATGCAAACAGAGCCACCACAGCAAACTCGGCAGGCCGGGCTCGGTTCGGCGCGCGGCGCAGCTGGCGCCAACCAATCCCCGTGTCGAGGACGCGCCGCCCAAGAAGATCAGGGCCGCCGCCGGCGTTACAGGAACTTCTGCGCGCCAGCGCCGAACATATCGGCGGCGCCGCGCGAGCGCTTGATGGCGGCGGCGCGCTGCGACTCGTCGAAACGGTTGGTGCCGAGGTCGCGGTCCCGGTCGAACTCTTGGCGCCGCTTCGAAGTGTCTCCCGCCTCCTTCTGCGTGGCGCAGGCGGGGTGGGGAGGGTCAGACCGCGCGACAAGCTGGCGGGGGGGGGGGGAGGGGAAGGGGCATGTTGAACAGCAGGCGTGGAGGTCTCGTTCTTAAAAAGGGGACGTGACAAAGGGCGTTACGTGCCCCTTTGAGGACACCAGCGCCTGCAGAGGCCACATTAGCGCTGTGAGGTAACGACGCATCCGGGGTTAGAACCCGGGGCCCCCATGTGGGAGCGGAGGGCGAAATCCACGCGCCCACGCGGGGGAGCCAAACCGAGTCCCAGGCGTCGGAGGGGACCGTCACCAGTTTGGATCAGGCTGCAAACCACAGCCGAGGCGCAGGTAAATAGTATCGGCACAGCATTCGGGGCTCGCGCTGCTGGAGCAGCGTGGTGTGATGAAGATGGGGAGCCTTTCGAGGATCTGAGCATAGGAAATACTGGGTTGTGAAAAATAATATATTATTGTGACTAAGTCAATAGTTGAATGGCTGAATGGCAGTAACCAGCAGCAGCAGGTAAGAAGTTGACATATCAAGAAAATGAGAATGACTAAGAATTGAGTCAGTGACCAAAAGCCAAATGGCGTGTGAATGTTTTGACAAGTATCCATTAAAGCGCCGACAGCGAACGTTAACTGCGCTTTTATTTGCTTCCACAGCAAAGATGTTACTCAAAGTGTTTATGCTGCTGGCAACAAAGTATAAAATATGCAAGCACACAGCACACGTACTGCATGCAGAGAAATGTGTCGAAATAAAGGTGTATTTTTTGGCGCAAACCTACATAATATTTCACGAATAATTATTCGCATGCAACTAATATGCAGCTCCTACTCGTAAGTGAATGCACAGGAAACTCACCTTTCCCTGCTTGACCTTCTTCTGGTGAAGGTCGAGCAGCGAGTCCTTCCTGCTGGCCTGCAGAGACTCGGCCACCTCGGCCATGCGCTCATCCCGCCGTCTTGTGGCCAGGTCCACCACAGCCTCCGCCCTTTTCTGCTGGCGGGTGGGGCGCAGGGTCAGAGAGGTAGACCGGGGTCATCCCTGCACCGCCGCCGCCGTCCTACTCTGCTGATCACGAGTGCAGACTCAACTCAGCTCAGCTCAGCAGGCTCAGCGCGAATAAGTTCGCTAAACGGTTGGACTAGACAATCTCATCTGCCTGCAGAGCCTTGAAGTATTACGTGAACCATCACAAGTAAGGAAGGTTGCATTACAAGCCAAGCAGATAGGGATAGCAAAAAAGGAAAAACGAGAAACGCGGTGCAAGTTCCCGTGCAATCGGATTTGGACATGTGTTTTAAGTGCATGTCGTTGCCAGCCAACAGCGGGAGCCCGCGATCAGGATCGGTTTAGCGTGTGAGTTCCAAATGACAACATCTTACACATTACAGTTGCATTACAAGTTAGTTGCTGCTTATTCTATGCTAATGCAGGCCAAAAAACAAATCGTACAGCAGCTCAGATACCATTCAAACAGGGACGCCTTCAGGGACCCCTTCAGTTCGCTGCCAAAGCCTGGATCGTACACGTTAAACCCCATCAGCATGTCCAGCAGTCTCAGCTGCGCTGGCCGTGCACCAGTTTCCGTTCTCCAGACCTTGCTGGTGGCGGCAGGGCGCGGTTTCTGGTCGGAGGCCACCTCAGTCCAGGCGCTGGTGTCGCCCCGCTCCGGCGCGGCACTGCGGCGAAACTGGCGCGGGCCGAGGCCGAACTCGCCGGCGCGCTCCGGCGGCAGCTCCAGCATCCACTCTTCGCGTACCAGCTCCACCGGCCGACCCTGCGGCCGGAGGTCACAGGCTTCACACAGAGGACACCGGTTGGATGGTCCACGGGCCGAAGACCACGGTCGTCACACAGCGAACAAAGGGCAGACACGGCCCGCACAAGCACGGCACCAGCTCCGTCAGTCGGCCCTGGAACACGACTGCTTTCTCACGGCAGATGCCTGGTTGATATCCCCCAGACGAAGATCACCACAGACACCCACAGACATCACTGCGGCGTCGAGGCGGCATCTTAACAGTCCACATGTCCCCTGTGTAACATCCGTATTCGTACGAGAGTTAAACAGATTCGCAGCATGAGCACCTTAAGAATTCGGTTTTGCCCTTAGACGTAGAACTGCATGGATAAGATCAACCCACATTCATTGTAAAACAGCTATATAAGCCTTGCCTTTCTTCTAACAGTTTCGATCATGTCCTCCCAGTTAAAGGGCATGTTCCACATTTATATAGGGGTTTGAACTGAACCAGCTCTCCTGAAGACCTTTCAATGCATTTCACAGCCCTGCCCTTCCAAAAACCTAAGCCCCTCTACTTCCTGAGCTATACGGCCGCGAAAATAAGGAGAGTATTCTGGGAAGGGTATTCCAAGGTGTCCTTGGCATTCATCACGTCATCATAACGTCGTTCAAACACTGCCATTTCATATTTCAGGTGACGACTAAGGCCGAGAAAAATATCATGCTCGAGTTTTTTTTTTCTTATCCGGCATTCGCGAGCATGGTTTCCAGATATAATGGCCTTCAATTGGCTCTCATCCAATGTTGTGCAAGGCAAGATGACGCAATCAAACAATGACGCATCGAGGAGCATATTTGCTCAACAGAGAAATTGTGGTGGCTGGAGCAGTCTTTCTTCCTTAAAAGTGTACCAATAGTTATAAGTGAGCTTATTTCATCATCTCTGATGCTTGTTTTAATACCTTCAAACGTGAAAGCAAAGAACCATGAATTGAATCTAGGCTACACCTTGATACTGCGTTAAGATCCGAAATATCCCTGCTACAAACACGGGACCCTGGGAAGGCTGTGCGCCCCAAGATATACTCAAACATGACACCATAACCATGTCATTAAACATGAGTCTGCCTGTGAAGGTGGCATACATACTGCAGCATGTTGCCAATTGAACACCAACCTGGAGCCCACATTGCCAGCTTACCAGAGCGTCCAGCTTGTCCTTCATGCTGCTGGCGCGTCGCTCCACTTCGTCGGCCGCGTACTGGCCGAGATCCGCGCTGGCCGCTGGAGGCAGCGGCCCGATGATGTCATCCTCGTCCTCTTCGTCCTCGGCGGGCGGCGGCAGTCCTCCGGGTGGCAGCGCCGGACCCTTGACCGCAGGACCTGCCGGCGCGCGCCGCACGAATCCGGGTGGCAGCGCCGGCCCGTAGGCATCCTCGTCGCTCGAGCTGTCTGGGTCAGAGCGGGTAGGCCGGTCCGCAGCCGCCGACCCGCCCGGGTCCGGCCGGCTGGGGCCGATGGGAGGCCGGTCTGCCGCGACCGACCCGCCCGGGTCCGGCCGGCTGGGGCCGATAGGAGGAGGGTCTGACTGGCGTCGAGCCCTCATTGATGGCGGCAGGATGGGACCATAGCAATCATCATCAGAGGCTTCCTCGGAGCTGGCACGCCCTACCCGGGGCTCAGCCACATCACAGGCCTTCCGCATTGATGGTGGCAGGGTTGGTCCATAGCAGTTGTCATCTGACATGACTCTGATGGAAACAAAGGAGGTGATGCCAGCATATCTCAGATAATCAGTCCTTAGTGCCCAAGCATTGACAATGGAGAGAAGATGCTCATGGTGCATAAATCTCTAGGCTGGGCATTATAACTTAACTTTGGAATGAGACCCAAGCCTAAGAAAGTCTTAAGGAATGCCATAATTTGGATGAGTTTCATTGTGCATGTGGCCTTGAAAGCAAAAGCATGGCATAGCACACTGTCTGACATTGAGCCATCAAATGCAACAAACCTGTCCTATTTCAAACTGCTTGTGTAATTAACTAATACTAAAATCAGCAGCACTGCAATTGACTTATAACTCATTTATAATAAAGATATGTGATGCTCATTATTACCATACTCTTGTTGCTGTCAACATAAGGATTTTAGAATGCACTCAGCTACTAAGGCTATATGCCATGGCCTACCTCCCACCTCTCTTTTGCAAAGTCTGTCTCTGTCTAATAATGTACTGCTGGTATCTGAGATATCACCATGTTTTTCAGCATGGCACCAACATTAACAGCGCAGCAATAGGGTTTCAAAGTTGTCAGGGCCAAGGGTAACATTATACAGTCAATGTCTGGCAGGAATCATCAATAATGTTTGTCTGCATATCATACTTAAGTGCTGTAGCACTTTGAGAATATGAAAAAGGTACGAAAACCTCATCTTATGATGAAATGTGTTCTTTCTTATGATAAATACTCAACTTACTATCAGGCTATACTCCGCACGACCCGCCAGTGGCTGCCGGGAAACATTCATCCCGTTCATGTGAACCACTGAACGCTATTGGATAGACAGCGGCTCCAAAAGAAACGAGAGCGCAGCAAATGTATCGAATATACGATTCATTTGACTTTAGGTGTAACTTTAATTTTTATCATAACTATGTTAAGTAGCGATTTCCGCTGTACCTTGCAAAAGGCAAAAATAATATTATTTCAAGGTATCAAAAATTGAAGATCCTTAAAACACGGTGTCTCCCCTGCATATTCTCATAGGGCCTGACACAAATAAGGTTCGTTTATTCGTCAAACTTCTTCAGCACTGTTCTACATTTTGTTTACGGCTCTTGACTAACACAGGATCTGTCGCGGGTTCGGGGCCGCGGTCCGGTGGTGTGCTGTAAGTCAGTAGCGGCTGAGTCTGTTGGCACACAAAGTAGCGTACTTTCAAGGCGGCTTTTCCTCAGTGTTATGACCGTGTTTAATTTGTACATTTACAACCGTGATGGTGTCCTTATTTATTATCAGGAGTGGTCAAGGAAAAAACCTATGACGATGTCCCTCGATGAGGTGAGTTTATTACTTTTCATACTACGCCCCATGGAATTCCTGATATAGTTTTAGGTCTGACTTCACTTAAAGCATGCACTGTTGTTGTGGCTGCTGATCATGATAGTGAGTCTTGTATGATGATGATGATGATTTGGGGTTTTAGGGCGCATCGACTGCTGAAGGTCATGCAGCGCCCAAAGAGTCTTGTAGGTATATGCATGCATTGAAGGGGATTTGGAACCAAATGTAACTTACTAGGGTTTCTAGGATTGCAACTTGATAATGAGTGGATAGGCATGATGCACTCTAAAAAATCAAGCTGACTGGTATACAATGGCATTGTGCATTGATAGTGTTATGTTTTAATTGCAGATCATTCAGTTCATGAAATGATCAGCTCATCACTGTTTTCAGGAGGCACGCCTGTTATATGGGATGCTCTTCTCCCTGAAATCATTCTCCAACCGCATATCACCACTAGATGTCCAAGATGGAGTCCAATCTTTCATGACCAACAAGTATAAGATGACACTCTATGAGACACCTACCTCACTGAAATTTGTTTGCAACACTGATTGCAATGCTCCTGGTGTGCATGAACTGCTGCAAAAGCTTTACAGTCAGGTAAGAAAGCTGTTGAGTATTTTTCCAGAAGCTACTCCTAGACTCATTGTATCTTCAGAAATGTCATATGAAATAGTGCATTATGCTCAGATATAAGATATCACACTTTATTTTGAACTAACCCTGGAAACATATGTGCCCATGTTCAGGGCAGTGTAGTGATGGCACCAAACAGTGCTATTTATATAATAGGGCATACTTGGCAAGTGGCGTGAAATTGAATAGTCAGTGATTGGGAAGTAAAATAGGTTGATCAGGGTTTGGCATCTCCACATGCAATAAAGTCAGGCAGTGTGAGTGTGACCCTGAATGTGTCTGCTCTTGGTTGGTTTGAACCTATGATCATCTTAGTGGACTTAATAATGGTGCTAGGGGGAGGGGAGTGCCTTCAGATGGCCTGCTGGTGATGTCACTGTTGGGGGTCACCATCAGGCCCATGTATTACTGGGAGGGAGGAACCAGCCTCATGAAATCAAAAGGGATCTGTAAAATTGAAGATGGCTCCACCTCATTAGTGAGCAGTTGACATGTTTTTGCCATGGAGATGTTGGGCTGGACCCATACCCAGAGGACCATGTTGGCCTTGGTGGTAGCTATCACATAGTGCTTTGTGGTCAGGAGGACCATATTTGTGGGGATTTTGTTGATGCATCACAGTGTGGGGAAAATGTGTTCAGACAATGGAGAAAATGAATGAGTCAGCTGTCTCAGACCTAGAGTCAGCTCTGAAATTTTGTCAAGTTTGCTGAAGTCAGTCAGATCCACTGATATTTTGGTGGTGGGGGACAGGTGTGGAATCAGCTTCAACTAGCAGGTCAAGTGAGACCAGAATGGGAATAACCCTCTGCATTGTGGGTCAGAGTCAGGTTTGCTGTTCAACTAGAGTCAAGTAGTAGTATGTCAGAAGCATGGGATGCTAAAAAGCAGGACAATTTGGTGTGACTCAGATGATGCAAGGATGGAACGGTCTGCGGGAAGCTCACTCAAACCAGACAGAGACAAACATTGGCTTACTTAATGTAGCATTAATGGATATTTTGTTTGTGAGCATAACAGGAGCATAACAGGAGCGATAATAGGAGCGCGCGCGAGGCAACGCCACTGATGATAGCTGCACATTGTAAGGATGGGGAGTCTGTATTGTGAACGGAGAATGGTGTTGCAACGGCTGGATGCTGCGGAATGGCAATAAGCTAGAAGCCAGAGAAGCACTGTAGGGATGATTTAACCTTCAGAACGGCTCCCGAGCCCTTCAGCAGACTCACCATCACTCACCGAGTGTTGTTCAGACAGTGGGGTGGTTAAGTTGCGCATGAGAGGGTGGCGAAACTGATAAGCTGTTTGAAGTTTAAGTTACTTGCGTCGTTTCAGGTGTACGTTGAGTACGTCATCAGGAACCCAGCCTGCCAACCAGCAGCGCCCATCAACAGTGAACTCTTCAAAGCCAAGCTTGACGAAACAGTGAAAAGGTCGCCAGCCTTCGCGTCAAAAGTGTCTTAGCCTGTAAGAAGCACCAAATATGTTTGATGTGTTGTCCCGTTTAATATGCTCCGTGGATCGTCGCAGATAAAGTTGCCTCGGACATTACAAGAAACACCTGGAAGGTTTCAAGTTCGCTGTCGAGACGGACAGAGAATGTGACCTGGTAACCGGCTCGGGATGGTGGGCCTAGCGTGAGGTCTAGTGGACTTCTCGGGCGTTGTGGGTATGGAACCACTACGTCCTCGCTTTGAAAACGGTAAAAACGCTCTGGCAATCGCTGCCAGACGTTTCAGGCCGCATTTCTCTGTAAGCTCTTGAGAAACGTATTGTGTGATTAGGTGGCGAATGGCCATATTTCAGCAGGCAAAAATAAAAATAAAATGAGATGGCCAAGCAAAGGAAAATGAGAATATGAAATCCGCCAGCCATGTTCCGAATTCGCGGGTCAGTGGTCGCTGGGCCTTATCCAGTGTTTACGGGTATATGATATATATATATATATATATATATATATATATATATATATATATACATGTGTAGTAAAAATGTACATTATATTAACAAGGTGGCATACCCGCCATCCATATTGAAATAACCAACAAGCTGTTTGCTCTGCTTATACTTTGTGATCACTGAAAATGCTGATGGAAGTGTGCAGAAAAGGACGTGTGGGTGTGGGTGTGCGCGCGCGCGCGCGTGCGTGCGTGCGTACGTGCGTGTGTGCGTTTGTATTGGACAAGATGCCTGATCAGTCTGCTGGACAGTCACCATTAACACACGCCCAGGTGGCCGGTTGAATGCCCTTCGCTCAGGTGGGGGTCAGGTTAACCCCCCCCCCCCCGAGATCTGGAAAACATAGATAGTTAGGTACACCAAATTCACATGGTGAGTTGGCGTGTGCGTGAACTCAGTTATGACAAAATTTGAGCTTCTTATGTCATGACCTTGGGGTAAAATAAGGCCAAATTCTACAGTGCCCCAGGCCTCATGCAACCGCCGTGCAGCCATTTACATATTCTATACGAAGGGCCACTGAGGTCATTGACCTTGACTGACCTCCATCAGAGAAAGATGACCGAATACTTGCGAGATTGCTCCTATCTTGCCACACAAGTAAGCGTCACAGATTACACTTGGCAGTATGCCCCTGAAAAAAAAATGTTGACCTGGATCATTTTGGGCCAATGACCTACTGTGATGGTTAAGAAGTCCATGGGTTATGTCCGTTGCGTTCTCTGTCGTTAATGAATTCGAAATGAGCCCCCCCCCCCCCGTGAGGCACTACCTTTCCGTGGTGGGGGGGGGGATTGCGTGCCCCAATGATCCTGCGGGTGATTGAGGAGGCTTGTAAAGCGCCCCTTCCGGCCAAAGAGGAGGGGCCAGACATAACGTGCCTCCCGCAAAACGTGACTCGTTCAGAGTAGGGATTAGCAACCCCTCGGCCCCAGCTTTTCAGTCTTGTCTGGGTCTCGCCGTACCCCGTTGGATCCGCAGGTAGCGATGAAGGGATCCTGGTCACTGAGGGAGTTGCGCTGCGGGTCAGTCGGGGTAGCTTACCAACACGTGGCTTTGGCCCGAATTTGTGATCCCGCGGATGCCTCGTGAAGTCTCCACACGAGGAAACCGGCTGGTCGGGCGTCGTGTTTCGTGACGCTTGGAAGCAGGCAGGTCATGTGACTGGTGTTGAGGGGGAGCTGCTGGGTGCAGTGTCTGCCTCCTGACATCATTAAGGGACCGTATCTCGGTTTGTTACCAGGGTGCCTGGTTAGCCCTTGCGAACCGAGGCACTGGCGCCCGCAGACTCGTGCCCGGTGGCTCTCGCAGCAACTCTTTTGGCACACTGGTCTGCGTATAGCGTGCTGGTAGCCCTGGCGGCTCCTCTGTTAGAAGTGGACCGTCCCCGTGTTGGGCTCCGTGGTGGGCGGGGAATCAGCGCGCCGAATATAAACACACACCTATGGACGCTTTATCATCAACCAACCCCCCAAACCCCGAGTGTCGCCCTGTGCCACTACCCCAGTTTCTGGTCGTAAGATCCGCCAAAGTAGATGACCAAGGAAGGACAGTGCCGCTCCGACTAAACCCATTTCAGCGCCAACAAGCATTTTCAAAGATCGGGACGCCCAAGGATGTCTTTTCGTATGCGGACGGAGGCATAGAAGTGCATCTAACAGACGAACGCGAGATCCAGCGCATGCTTAAAATGACCACACTTACCTGCAAAGTACGAGGACAGGGAGAGGTTAGGGTGCCCGTATCGGTGCACCCTCACCCCTCTAAGAACTACTCCAAGGGTGTCATTACTTGCCGGGGCATTCGCGGTGTGAGTGATGAGGATGTTGCTGAGGGTTTGTGTGAGGAAGGGGTGACGGCAGTGAGACTTATCAAGAGGAGAGAGAGAGGAGAGCTGGACCGATACTGATTCAATTATTCTGACGTTTTGCTCTGCGGGAGTGCCAGATATGGGTCCGCGTGGGATATCAGTCGGTTCCTGTTAGGGTCTGTGTACCCGATCCAGTCCGATGCTACCGATGCCAGACGTATGGTCACTTCACGGACAAGTGCTGGAAAGAAGTTAGATGCGGAAGGTGTGCAGGAAATAGGTCACCAACACTCTGAGTGTAAATCAGAAACCGTGAAATGCGTCAACTGTGGTCAGGGTCACGTGGCGTCATATCGCAGCTGTCAGTCCTTGTCGGCGAAAGCTGTCCTGAACATCAAAGTGAAGGAAGGAGTCTCGTTTCGGGAGGCCCAACGCCGACACAACGATGCTACCACCACAAGGGACATACGAAGACGCCCTTACCAATCCGGCAAGAAATTTAGCCCAAGTAACACCCGCAGCCAAGGAGGTACTTGAAACTGAGGTGGACTCGATGATTTCAAAGGCATGACTGTAGGTGAGTTTGCACAGCTGATACTAAGCACACTTGTATCAAATGGCTCTGCTGCTACGTCGTACCGGAAGTCGGATCCTCCGGAAAATAATGCACCTGCGGCATTGGCCGCGCTAGAGGAGCTCAGCCTATGGGGCTGGAACCCCCTGGTGGAGCTGCCAGAGAGCCCGGGGCTGGGTTGCGACCCGGGAACAAGGGATGGACCACGGTCCAGCGAGGTTGTGGACTTCGCCCCCCCCCCCCCCCCCCCCCATCATCGCACCCGGCCCAGCCCGTGCTGAAGACACGCCCTCCCGTGCTCCATCTCCCCCTCCATCCATACCAGCTACGACGGGATCTGTCGTCGCTGGCACAGGGGCGCTACGAGAGCTGACCCCTTCTGGCTCCCCAGCTAGTGGCCCTGCCGGAAGCGCCGGTCCCCCCGGCTCACGGGAACCGGACAAGGTTCGGCATCCCCCAGTCGTCGCTCCCCCCCGAAGCCGCCCTTCTGAAACTGTTGAAACCGGGTTCTCTGGACCTTGGCCCTGCAAGGCGCGCCGTCAGGTCGGCGTCTGCACAGCGGGCGGGGGGCCGGCTCCCGCTGTCGACTCCGCCCCACTCACCGGGAGGGTCAATGGGTCCGCCTCCCATCCCTCCACCTGGAGACGGGGTTTCGGGTCGGCCTACCCTGCAGTCCCCGGTGGCGGGTCGTGCAACAAAGCGTGCCCCTCCTTGGCCGACACTCTGAGGAGGGTGGGAGTCCCAAAACTCGGCCAAGGGCCGGCTTACCTCCACTGAAGTAGAGCGTCGCCAGGGAGATTTGTTTAGTGCAAAATCCTAGGTGAACGCTTAAAGCAGATGTAAGCTGTACCGATGGATCTCAACCGTACACCCCACATACAAGTATACCTAGCATGCCACTGACGTTTTTACAATGGAACATGCGTGGCTTGAGGGCCAACATGTCGGACCTACACACACTCTTATCTCATCGTATCCCGGTTGTGGCATGCTTACAAGAAACAAAGGTATCTGATGACACTCACATTAACATCAAATGTTACAGCATCTTTCGGAAAGACGTGAGAACTGACACGATCGCCCATGGTGGGGTGGCGGTTTTAGTTCATCACAGTATATCGTGTTCTCCTGTAAGTCTTAACACTGACCTTCAAGCTGTTGCTGTCGTCGTCGACCTTGGGTCGCTGAGACTGACTGTCTGTTCTATCTACCTCCCTCCTGCTGAGGAAGTACCGGATTCGACACTACAGTCCATCTTCGATCAGCTTCCATCGCCGTTCTTGTTGTTAGGTGACTTCAACTCCCATAGCCCTTCGTGGGGCTGCAGTCACGCAAGCCGCCGAGATCGACATCTTGAGCGTTTGCTGAATACAAATAATCTTTGTGTTGTTAACACCGGCCGGCATACCCATATATCTCTGCCGTCCAGCACTACTTCAGCGAAAGATCTTTCTATCTGCTCCTCGTCCCTTTTCTGTCGGTTGTCTTGGTTCGTTGAGAGCACTACATGTGGGAGCGACCATTTCCCAACATGGCTTGGGATGAATGCTGGACACCCAGGCAGGATGCCTTCCTGCTGGGACTTTCGACGTGCTAACTGGCAAAGGTTTACTGAAGAGTGCCATATTAGAGTGCAGCCGACCGAGGACGACAATGCAACGTCTCTTGCACAACAAGTGACATCCACAATTGTTGACACTGCAAGGTCTTGCATTCCCTTGACATCACCTGAGCCGCGCAGGATCCCTGTTCCCTGGTGGTCAGAGGACTGCAAGGCGGCAATTCTTAACCGGAAGCGGGCGTTCAGGGTTTTTAAGCGTTCTGCAACGACCAACGACCTCATCGCTTTTAAAAAGGCCAGAGCATTTGCGAAACGCACAATACGCGAGGCAAAGCGTACATCATGGAGGGAATATGTAAATGGTTTAAATCGTCACACCCCACTGAGTGCAGTGTGGAAGCGAGTTAGTCGCATTCCCGGTAGGAGCGTCTCCACTGCAGTTCCGGTGTCGAAAGTGGCGGGAATCATGATATTAAACACAGAAAGTTTCCAACAAAATAGGTCTCGTATTTGCGGAAAGGTGCCGACATGGAACAGACGACCCACGCTTTATTCGTTACAAGGAGCAAAGTGAGAAGACGGCAATCAATTTTAGAATTCCTGACTCGGAGATTTATGAGTACAACCAACCACTCACTGTCATGGAGCTCTGCACTGCTCTTAAGAGAGCTAAGAGTGTGTCGCCTGGATTGGATAAAGTCCACAATGATATGCTGAATCACCTGAAGAAGGAGTCCCTCCATGCCTTACTCTCACTTTTCAACTACATATGGTTGCAAGATGACTTCCCGGAGTCGTGGCGGGAGGCCATTATAGTCCCGATACAGAAGCCCGGAAAGAATGGTTCCGACCCACTGCACTACCGCCCAATTTTGCTGACTTCATCCCTATGCAAAGTGCTAGAGAGGGTGATGAATGATCGTCTCATGTGGTACCTTGAAACTCACGGCTGTCTTTCCAAAGTGCAATGCGGGTTTCGGAAGAACCGATGCACTGTTGACCACTTAACGATCTTAGACACAGCTATACGACAGTCTTTTAAACAAAGACGTCAGACGATAGCAGTCTTCTTTGACATTGAGCGAGCTTATGATACCACCTGGCGCTATGGCATTCTAAGCAAAGTACACAAGTGTGGACTCCGAGGTCACATGGCACTCTTCATTGAAAACTTTTTACGTCGTCGATTCTTCCGCGTCCGAGTGGGTGGCATGCTATCTGATCGCTATGAACAAGAGAATGGTGTTCCTTAAGGGAGCGTCCTTAGCGTAGCCCTGTTTGCGCTGATGATCGATGATATTGCCGACTGTCTGCCACCTACCATTAGTCGGTCACTGTTTGTGGACGACTTTGCCATCTGGCGTGCAGCATCCACAACGGCGTCTGCTGAAAGGCAGCTTCAGCTGTGCCTCATTCGACTAACTGAGTGGAGCCTAAAGAATGGCTTCAGAATTTCGACCATCAAGACAAAGTGTATGCACTTCTGCTCACGGACTAGAGGCTGTAGAGACCCGGAGTTGCGACTGTATAATGCCGCTATCTCAGTTTGTAACAACATTTGTTCCCTGGGCCTCACGTTTGACCGTCGGCTCACGTTTAAGCAACTTTTAAAGATGGTTAAGACTAAGTGTCTCAAGCGCATGAACCTCATGAAAGTAATGTGTCGTGTGACCTTTGGAGCCGATAGAAGCACTCTGTTGAACTTGTATAGGGCCCTAATTCTATCAGTCATCGATTATGCTAGCCCTGTCTACGATAGTGCTCCTTCATCTTCAAAGCAGGTTTTGGACACAATCCACCATGCATCTGTTCGTGTAGCCACTGGGGCGTTTCGTACGACCTGAACAAGAAACTTGCGTGGAAGCGGATGAACCGCCTTTGCCTCTTGGAGACAACGACTTACTTTGAATTACGCTACAAAGGTTTCACAATTTCCGGATCACCCTGCCTTTAATTTCATCTTCTCTCAGACGTTAATCCGTTCTTTCTTGACGGGGCGGCCCATGTCAGCGCGGCCGATGTGCCTGCGCGTCCGGGACTGGTTGGACGAGGCAGATATTACGCTGGATGACGTTGCCCCGCACACTCTTCGGGACCCAGCTCCGTGGAGACGTCTGAGTCTTAAGTATGATTTGGAACTTTGTCAGCATCTTAAAAATGGCACTTCACCACGAGAGTTCCTCACGTATTCGCTGGAACAGATCTCACAATACGCGAACTCATTACAAAGATTTACCGATGGGTCCAAGGGCTCAACAGGAACGGGTTGCGCATTTGTTTGCGGTGACCATACCGTATGTCTATGCATCCCGCAGCACCTGTCAGTTTTTTCCTCAGAACTGTTAGCTATTTTAGCAGCGCTTCAGTACGTTGCTTGTCGTCCTGAAAGGGACGTAGTCATTTTGACCGACTCGCGTAGTGCACTTTTATCATTAGACCCGACGGCGATATCGCGTGACCACTCATTTTTGACGCGCTCAATCTGGGAGGAACTGGAATGGCTGGACAACACTTCCTGCCGTATCACATTTATGTGGATCCCCAGCAACATAGGAATAATGGGAAATGAAAAAGCCGACGCCGCAGCTTTCGCTGCGGCGTGTGAGAGAAACCCAATACCAATTTATGTACCCGCTCGAGATCTGAGGTCAGTCATTTCCAAATACGTCCGCAATACATGTTCACAGTGGCAACACATGTTCGACCAACATCTTCACGCTTTCAGGGAAACCAAGCCCCAACTGGGTGATTGGGAATCCTCCCATCGCCGAAGCCGCTTCCAGGAAGTCGCCCTTTGTAGGCTTCGGTTGGGTCATACATATGTAACACACTCGTTTTACTTGACGCGTAGGGATGTGCCACGGTGTGATAGATGTGGGGACCGGTTGTCCGTAGAACATGTCCTCGTCACATGCCGGCGCCTTGAGACGGAGAGGCGACGATTTTTCCCTCCGGCGCCCCTTCATCGGTTACTCGGTCGAGACCCATGTGGTGAACTTGGAGATATACTCGCATTTTTAGCACACATTGACTTTGACCTTGTTTTCACTCACCCCTCAGTGTAAGTGTGCCAGTGATACTACCTGTTGTTAGGTTGACGACATACTTATCGCGTCGTCGCAGATGTAGATAACCGTCATCGAGTGGGTGCAAAATGGCCCTGATGCCGACGCGCCCTTAAAAACCAAATCACCACGAAGTCGAAATGAGCTCCATAAACTACCTCGTAAAACCAAGTTCTTGAGTAAAAAGCAGATTAGTTTTTGACCTCAGTCCGACCTGCATATTTGACCCTATGTCAATGAAATTGGTTATCATTCTAAATCCAATTTCTGCATTGCCCAAGATCCCAGATAAGTATGGCTTCGTCTAACACCCCGTTCTCGCGTCACGTTGAACGACTCCCTAGAAATTTCCTTTGCTGACAGCAATGGCCTGACTTGGCGGCGAGAGGTCAGCGACCTTCCACGCCACATCTGATTACGTACATCAAGCGATCCGATTTCAACTCTACAGCCATGCAAAGTTTGGCGTGGCTGCACCGGACCGTTCGGAAATCATCCTTGAAAAACCTTCCGCGGTGTCAATTTGAACCCCCCCCCCCCCCCCTTGGGCGCGTATTAAGGCCGAAAAACGCGTGGCGTGCCGGAGGTCGCTTCCACACTTTGGAAGTCCGCACTGTCAGATCACCACGAAAGAAAACCCTCCATTGTCCGGTATCATGCGGTGAAAAAGGCGGCAGTGGAGAATTCGGCGACTTTTGGTTGATGGTCAAACTGAATGGCGATGGGCTACGTTTTATGTTGCACCCATTCCCAGACTCCATGTAGGTTCAAGCTTTTGGGGTCGATCGTCGTGAGACCCCCGAATGACAAGTGTCACTCTAAAGCGACAAACCATCGCTGATTATCAGGTGACCATGGATAAGGTCTGGCTGCGTCCGAGGCAGTGCTCCCCTCGCTTGGTGGCGTAACGACGCTCCGAACTGAATGCGAATGCCACCACACGTCCAAGGGCGTTCGCTCATCTGTTAAGTAACATCAATGAGCCACGAAGTTGTAACTTACTTTCGTTCTCGGAATCGCAGCGCGAAAATGAACAAACCCAAACGCGCAAACCCCTGACCAAAACGAACGCAAACCTCTGACCGGAAGAGTTCGCTGGCGAAAATTAGTTGCTATTCGGTTATGCAACGACGCTTTCAGATGATTCAATTTCCCAGCATCCGCATCTAGTCAGCCGGCTGCCGACGAGAAAGCGAGCTGCTACGCAAGTGGTGAGGATAGACGTTCTACCCTAGTTTCCCGCGGTCGCCGGCAAGGCCCCGAAACCTAAATCGCCATCATCTTCGTGAGGAGTCATCCCCCTCCGCTAGTCGATTTGGCCATGCCCTGCAGCTCTACACACCAATGTCGCAACACTATCCTTTTCGAAGACGACTAAATATAAATTGCAACGGCGCACGGGTCAAACACAACACACGCTGTAAAATGCGTTTATATTTCAAAACAATAAACAGCGGATGACTTTTGGAAAGCGGCCATCGGGACGAGCCGTCACTGGTTAGATCTTGTTGAAGGCAGCGATATCGACGGACTGGACGAACTCTTCGTTCTCCTCGATCTTCTCGGTGAGCTCCTCGATTGACACCTTGTCGTCCTCAACGGTGCACATGATGGTGAGCTTCTTGATGCCGAAGGCCAGTGGAACCAGTTTGCCTGTAACACAGGAAATTTGACACTGTCTACCATATGAGCATCTTCAAGGAATGTTACACACGAATACTTAAGTTGCTCCAACGCAAAAAAAAACGTGTACGGCTAAAGGAGAAAGCTTCCACGGAACCGGTGTAATGCCCTCCTCGCTGGAGATTTAGCATATAATACTCATTCGAATGTGTACCCTGCACGTCTTAATATATAACCAGGCCTGTGTTGGGTGAGCTCGCATCTGTAAATCGAAATGCGGTTCCATTTATGCTAGTGTTCCTAACCCAGTGCTTGTCGAAAAAAGGGCGTCTCGGGGAGGGTGCACTACTTCACTAAACACATACGCACACCCGGCGCAGACGACCGCGAGGATCTCTCTACAGGTCACATACCGGCTCCCCAGACAAGGCCGTCCATGCTGATCTTGCGGACCTCCGCCTCCATGGCTTTCATGTCGGTTTCGTCATCCCATGGCTTCACATCTAGCAGCACAGAGGACTTGGCGATGATGGCCGTCTTCTTGGCCTTCTTGGCGTTGTAGGCGGACACGCGCTCCGCCTTGATGCGCTCCTTCTCCGCCTCATCCTCATCATCCGAGCCGAACAGGTCCACGTCGTCGTCGTCGTCGTCGGCCGCAGCGGCCGGCGCGGCACCGGAAGCGCTGCCCGGGAACTTGGAGCGCTCACTGCCGTAAGAGCTGATCTGGGTGTACCAGCGCAGCAGATGCGGCAGGCCGGCCGGCGGCGCGCCCTTCATGGCCTCGAACGCGGCGGTGTCCTCCTGCGATGGGCTGTACCTGGGGGAGCAACCAACAGCAGGAGTGGATGTGTGCACCTGAATACAGTCAGCACAGGCTGAAACATCCTGCAGCCTGAATGACCACCATCAGCTTGTCATGTGGCTCAGGTTACTGTGTGACTCCCAATAGATCGGTAGCTCAGAGCATGTGACAGCTCTAGTAAATGCCTGATTAACTCAGCTGACAAGAGTGAGTTTCAGTTGTGTTTTGCCTCTGGGTTTAAGCTCACTTTTAATCATCCCTGAGATAGCCCACAGTCAGTGACAGCAGCCATGCTGAGGAAAAGAGATTCAAGGCAAGAAGGATCATGCAAAGCACATCAATGCAAAAAGGGAGTACTCCACATTTGTATGGGGTTTTGAATTGAAATAGTCATCTTGAAGATCACTGAGTGCAGTTTACAGTCCTGTCCCTCTAAAGACCTAAACCCCTTTAGTTACTGAGCTATATGCCTGCAGACATTCAGACTTTTCTATTTAGCTATTCCAAGGTCACCCAGGGCAATGATGAGGATGCAATGACATCAGCATGTCATTCAAATCCCATCAATCCACTGGACATGCAGCCATCAAGCCTAAGAAAAGTGTAATTGTCCAGTCATCTGCCTGCCAGTTTCAGTGACTAAGCCATTTCTCACATACACTGACATCTTTTCACCATTTTCACATAAAATGGCACAGCTCCCATGTAGCTCCAACATCAAAATCCTGAGAAATAAAAATAAACTTAATGTAATGGCCTGCCCAACCTGGCCCAAACCTTTTGAAGTGGGAGACTAATAGAATCCAACCCAGCTGATCCTCATCCAGCACAATCCAAATTAATAGCCTATAGGCAGCAACCTATACTTAAGGGGATCCAGTGGCACGACGGTACATACACAGCTTAAACCACAACATAAATGGGCATCAGCACAGTGCTTCATGACCATGGATGCTGTATGCTGCTGCAAGCAACATAACCCCCAATCTGGAAGCAGACTAAAGGTTAAGGAGGAAGTTACTTAGTTGACACACACATTATTTAAATATGACATCTAAAAATAAACAATCTGTTAATATTAAACAATACATTAAGTTATACGCAATAAGAGTAATAAAGTGCTTCCATAACAGACTAACCACTATACATCATTTTAATTTATATCATAGTGACTTTAGCTATTGAGATCATGGGGGAGTTAATTTGATACCAAACAAATAGTAACCAGTTGGACATAAGCTGCAAAGAAATACATATTGCACTGAGCATGACTGGCACAGTAGAAGAATCACTGCACTGATTTTAGAGGACACACACTAAACCTACATGCTTAAAGCTTGGTGCATGGTTAGCACTAACTTCAGCATAAATAGCACCAATATTTCAAAGGTTACTGATATCAAGAAGGATTTTTTGGGGAAACATCACCCAGCATATCCCTTGGAGAAAACATGTAAGAATCTAGCAAAACTTGGGCTGACCTAAAATGCACAAAGGCACATCTCTCAGTACACTGCCAACATATGAACATCTAGCAACATGTAAGACTGGAGATTCACACACAATGGCAATAACTGCCTATATTATTGGTCTGGATCAACTTTTACCCTCTAATGTCTTTAACAGTTTAACAAGCATATTACTGCGCCAGCATCTGCAATAGTTCCATTCTCAACCGAAAGCATGTGGTGAATAAGAGATTATTTGTTTCCGCTAGAAGCAAACATTTACCCACAAGCGGGCGGTTAATAAACAGTGAGTAAAAAGGACGTAAAAGCGAGCAGCTGCCATGACCGGTAGTCAAAAACGGCGCACAGAGGAGGACAGCGAAACGTATACCCACCCTACGATGTAGCTTTTGTCGGCAAGGTAGCCATTGAGTTTCTCGAGAGCAGCGGTAGTTTTCAAGTCGCCGAACTGCATTGTTACCAATAAGAATTGGTGAAAATATCCTCAAATGACACGTAGCGGACAGGGCCACCCACGCGGGCAGAAACCGGCGTTCGTAAAGGGCAGAGCAAGGTTGGCCGAATTGCATTTCGCTTTCGTGTTTCGATGCTAAAGTGTTCAATAAGATATGGAAGCTATGGAGCTCGGTTCTCACCAAGTTTTTCGGGCCGAAAAACTTGGTGGGAACTGGGCGCACGAAACGGGCGGGCGTTTGGAGCGCACGAAAACTGAAATCGTCCACTGTTTTCTTACCAGTATTGTTTCCGTCTGTATATTGAATGGTGGCTGCTTGTTTAAAGTGCGTGCTTGAGTCATACACTACAGCCCACTTCCAAGCCAATTTTCTTGCAGGCTAGAAATACTGTCGTCAAGTTGGCATCAGACTCACATTCAGACTCACATTAAAGAGGTAATCATGATAAAGGAAGGATCACAGTGAGAAAGTGGATTCCTTAGATTGTGTCCAAAATTCCTGCGCTGGTAGAAATTGACCTCCTGATAATGATCAACACAAATGTTGGACGGGTACGCTGTATCAGAAAATCTATAAGCCACTACACTATCGGCATCCTGGAGTTAGAACAGCAGGCAAGATTAGACATGACATGAAATAATATGATAATATGAGCATCAGGGTGTGTCATCGATGGGTAAATATCTTGGAGTCAAATGAGACAAAGTTTTTCCTTGGCACAGGGATTCATAATAAACTTTCAGCTTAGCCACACACACCAATACTGATTTTTGTGACGCAAGAGCAGTTTTTCTTCGATAGGCCAAGAAAATTGTGTTTGATAATAGTGTCATATATTTTACGCATCGGGGCCGTGTTCCAACAAGCCTTAATCCTGCCACTTTCCACACCACTGGTACTTGGTGGATTGAGTATGAGATAGATATCACGAAGAACGCCAGCAAAATATTGTCAAACAGCTATTAAGCTGACTTTTTATTGGAGAACATTACTTTTTGGTGCGACCGAAGCTGTGCAATTATGAGAATGCTCCACCAGGCCGGGGCAGGCTCAAAGTTGAGATTGTTTACGCATCATTGTGATGTTGATTTGCACTTAATAAGTCTGTTGTGTGGGCGATACAAATTTGTTAGCTTAGTTTCGCGCGTACTGAAACGTTTCTTTTGAACAGTTATTTAAATAATCATTCAGAAGGCCACACGGTCACGCACGACAGCACTTTGTGATAGGCCACCCGGCTTTCACCACCACCTGCCGGCTACGAAAAAGCCTTCGCGCAGGCACCGGAAGTTTACCTTGGGGTCATATGACCGGGCTACGGCTGTGACTAGGGAGGCTCGTGAGGCGCGGAGGATGACCAGGCGGTTCCAGGGGCGTCGTGGCCCGGTCGCCAGTGAGGCGGTGTTTGCTGCTGAACCTGGGCCTCCTCCTCTGTCGGCTGCTGAGCTCGCGCCGCCTGCCGAGCCAGCGCCGGCTGGTAGTGCTGAACTCGAGCCCGTGTAGCGGCACGGGGTCAAAACCTAGTCGCATGGGTCACCAATAGGTGGTGCCAACGAGTGCTGTTGTTGTGTGTGTAGCGTTGTGCGTCGGGTGAGAACTGTGTGCGTCCCCATAGCTTCGCTGCTCTGTTAATGTTAGGTAGTGATAGAGTGTGGCAGTCGAACCGAGCCATATCGTTAAATCCGTCCCCCTTATCCTCTATCTTGCTTCATCTTGCATCCCCACGACACCGCGCTTGTCCGGGACAGGCTGCATGCGTTAGCCACGAGTGGGCCGAGAGCCTCGTGGGAATGGGTACACCGGCCGGGTCCCCGCGCATGCGCGGTTTAAAGCTCGGCGGTTGGCCCCTCAGGCGTATGCACGTCTGTCCCATCGTTAACCATTTTCCTTCATCCCATAGCCCTGAAATGATCATGTCTGTCAAAAGGGTTGTAATCCAAAAACCAAAAACCAAACATAACGCTAATATACTATTTGTGCAACCTGACAGCGCAGTGTTATTTACTCTTCGTGATCCGTCCCTCTCTGGACGCGCTTCCCTGTCTGTCAGTCCGGGGCGGCATCACCTCGACGCCGGCAGCGAAGTTTCAAACCGGACCAGCACGACCAACGCAACAGTGCTAGCCCGGCCACTCGGCTGCATTCAGCCGGTTGACAGCCCGAGTCCTGAGATGCGGGTGATTACACTTGTGTCGCACCGCACGGGGCTCGGGTTGTTAACTGAAGAGAACGAAGGGCAACTACCGCCACATTTTCTCTTTCGTCGCCGAATACAGTGACGTGCGCGACACCCACTCCGCGACCGGGTGATCTTATCGCTGGCGAGTCAGCTGAGAGCACGGATTCTGGCACGGCTCTGTACATGGTAGAAGGTGGCGACGGCGCCGATCGTTCGTTCCGGGTGAGACTACTGCCACTGTAGATTATGACGTTAACGATCTGACTACTACCGCTCTGACGGTTTACAGCTACGATGGCTCTAACAGTTACGATGGCTGCTGCTATCATCAACGCCCTCCAAAAAGACAGCAGAGACGGAATGGCTGCTTGAAATCAAATATTGTGGATCCTAAGAAGACATGGCGGGCAGGGCAAAGAGCGAGAGAAAAGACGGCTCATCAAAATGCTGAATCAATCTACGAATCAGGTTTAACCGTCCTCTACTTCGACGGCCGCGAAGACAGAGCCCACATGAGCCACACACAGCCACGCAAATGCCGTCGAAAACACCTGGTCGTCATCGCTGATCCAGGCGGCCGCTACGTGACTCACTTCACGTCCAAGTTCGGCCGCGCCCTGCACTTGCTCAACGAGTGGGCTCCGTGAGCCTGCAGTGCGATGTGCTCAATGTGCTCGGCTGCAATGGCACGGCTGTCAGCACCGGACCGACAGGCGGCGTGTTCCGGCTGTTTGAGCTGGCCAACGAGCCACCCGTACAATAGTTCATCTGCCAGCTACAAGGCAACGAGCTGAGCCTCCGCCATCTGCTGCTGAGCCTGGGCGGCACGACCACGGGGCCGACATCTTTTTCTGGACCCATTGGCAGGACCTGCGATGGAGAGGTTTGCGAGAGGGACGTATTGGCGTTCGAGCCTATTCCGGGGTATGTGTCAAACTTGCCGGTCGCCCTGATCCAGCAGCTGAGCACCGACTAGCAGCTGCTGTACCTGGTGGCCTTCAGCGTTCAAGATGGCTCCGTCCGAACCGCGACAGCCCGGCGTTGCATGGGATCATTGAAACAATTCTGGTATATATGAAAACGCATTATCTTCAAATTTATAGCAATGAATATCTAAGCTTTTTCACGTATCACTTGGTATTTCACTTGCTCACTGTTGAACATTATTACTCAGGACCATGCGTTGTGCCATAGAACGTCGTATCATTTGCTCGTTGGTTCATGCTTGCTAATATATTAACTATTAGTACTAGTACTAATATTAGTATATTATTAGCTTATATAAATTCCGTCACATGTAATGCCTATAAATATCGGCATAATAACATGCGCTGAAGAGGCGTAACAATTTTTGTGTTGTTCATTGCATTAAGTCGCAATTTTGGGTGTCATGCTCAGTTCGTAACAAATTGTTCTAATCTATTCGCTTTTGTTTGTCGATGGTTGACACTGGCCGCTCCTCTGCTCCTAACTCACATCTCTACGGAGACCTCCAGTAGCGCTTTCAGGGACTTCGTCCAGTGTGTGTACAAGAACCCCGTCCAGACTGGCCACTACGTACCGGTATGGTCCGCCATCCGGCTGAGCAGCCGCTGCGAGTTGGGCTCACACAGCTCGTTCCGGAGCGTCGCGCTGCTCGGCGAGCTGCCGCAGCACACACACAGGCAACGGTGCAGCCAGTCCTCCAGCGCAACGGATACTGGGTCCGTCCGGAACAGCTGCTGCTGGGCATAGTGGGGGGACGAAGCTGTGTGGTCCTCGAACATGCGGCCCGGATCATCGCGTCGCGCGTGAGCGGCAAAGCGGGGTTATCTTCAGCCCAGAGTCTTCGTCATCCCCGTGATAAACTTCGAGGCCGTGAGGTACTGCCAGCTGATCTCCTGGCGCGGGCCAGTTACACGGCCTCCACTGCGAGGCTTCAGCGATGGCGAGCCGCGAGACAAAGTGCGGGCTCCGCCGGCCATCCCGCCCTATTCGGCTCACATCCAGGCGGTGGAGAGGGCCGTGTGCTCCGCCATCGAGGCGTGTTCGGTGGAGATGGGAGAGGAGACGCGGTACGGCCTCAACACGGCTAAGCTCAGGCAACGCCAGATTTTCCCCAGCGTCAACTCAAAAACAGATCTGATGTGAAGGTGACCTTGTAGTTGTTAATTAATCGCATCATCAGAAATATCAGACTCCAGTTCCGACTTCCACCTATCACACAATTACTCAAATCTACCTTTTTCTATATTTCAATTGGTTAACAAGCAAATTAGAAATGCACGCAATGGTTACGAGATGCGTTATGTTCTTTCTTCAGCAATTTCATGATTGTTGCAATTCTATCGCATCCCCTTTAACTGCATCTGCCACGGGGAGTCGTAACAGCAGGCTACGGCAAGGCAACCGCCACCGCCGCCGCCACCGCACCATTCCGTCGTCCGTCTACCGTTGTCCATACCGTCTACCGTTCCGTCGCATTTCGTCCGGGTACAGGACAGTCGTTCGGAAGAGAGCAGACCGGAGAGCGAGCAGCTTGACCAGCACTCAGCGCTCACACAGGCAGCACGTACTGCGTCTCTGCCTTCTGGTTTAGCAGCGCTGCGGCAGGAAAGTTGGACGCGTGCAGCCTACATGAGTGGGGAGAGCAGCACCGCGTATCAGCCAGGCTGGCAGCGGCCAGTGCAGCAGTGCCCGGACACGCGCCGCATAGCAGAGTGAGACCGGCGCCCTACTGCCGAGAACATCTGGGGCTGGAGCTGGAGCTTCGGCAATATGTAGAGCCCATCTACGACGCTACGTCTGCCGCCGTGCGATCTCCACCAACACGCGTCCCGGTTTCCGGTCTGTGTGCAGCTGCTGTTTGGGCCTGTGCATCGAATACGCAGGCTCGGCCAGGAGCAAGATGTGCATGGGTTCACCCTCCCCCCTCCCCCCACGCTCGTGGTGCATGTCGCGGACTTTGCTATATGTATTAAGTTGTACACCAGGCAATACATTCTGAATCATGTGCTATGCATGGTTTCGTTTGCAGCACGTGAGTTGTCTCAGAGAGGCGAAAGCCTAAAGCAGTGCTAACCAATGTACTCATACAACGAGTTCACACTTGACAACACATAAAGTTTTTCTCATGTGATAATCAGTCGAGCAATGTCTGACCCGCATATTAGACCTCATCCCGGAACATTTTCGTACGACGACTATGCATCGCTTGCCGCCCACGGTTTGGCGCTACCTGCAGCGACCAAGGGCGCCCAACATGTGGTAACTGCAACGCCGGGCGTCGGTTTAGAGCGACATTTTGATTGGCTCGCACGTCTCGAAGTTGGCTTATTGAGAATAAATTTTGCTATGTCATGTACTTTTAGGCTCCCGTGCTAAATAATTTCTTTGTCTCACTTGGTTGTCTTACTTATGACACCCTAATGAGCATGTGAAGCTGCAAAAGTGTCATGCTCAAAGAAATTTAACCTCTGACCTGGCATAAGGGGCTTAAATTTCGATCTAACAACAACAATGCTACTTTCAATCGCGAAATGTCATTGATGCCGATCCACGCGTGTTTTCTGCTAGACTCTATCCTTCTTTGTTTGGGAAAGGCAGAGGGAGGGGGTTGTCACATCGGCCCCTCCTAATAGTCCGCTTTAACACGTGCCCGGGTGACCGGCTAGATACCCTTCGCTCGGGTGGGGGGTCAATTTGCCCCCCCCCGAGATCCAAAAATAAGAGTGTGAGACACCAAACTCACAGGGTGTGCTGATCTGTACATAAACTCATTTAGGTCAAAATTTCAGGTTCCTAGGTCGTGACCTTCGGGCCAAAAAGGTCAAACAAGGTCAAGTTCCAGGTTGGTCTTCAAAGTGCCTCCAGAACCTAGATAACCGTTTCTAAGCAAAAGGTCACATGCTCATTCGAGTTCAGTGACCTTGTTTGACCTTTTGAACGTCAAGGTGACCAAAATCATACAAGATTGCTTTGAGTTTGGCGTTTGACTAAGCGAAAAAGATTACGCTAGGCAGTACGTTTCTTAAACAAATTGTTGACCTGGGTCCGTTTAGGTCAATGACCTATTCTGATCTCCAAAAAGTCCATGGAAGATTTATAATGCGGTTCCTCCTTTCAATATATTCGAAATGAGCACCAGAAACTATCCCATACAGCAAGCACTAGAGTAACAAAACAGGTTGGTTTTGATCTTGGCGTGGCCTTCATACTTAACATTAGGTCAATTTAATTTGCTCATTCCACTGTTATGTTGCTTAAGGAAGCATCTCAGAGAGATATATGGCTTTGCCTTACGCTCTGTTGCTGGGTCAGATTGAAGGATTCCCTAGAAATTGCCTTCGCTGAAACCATGGCCTGACTTTGACCTGCCATAGGTCAGCGACCTTACAAGGCACATCTAAATTTTTTATGCCGAACGATTTGCTATTCAATTGTCTACAGCTGAGCAAAGTTTGGCGCGGCTACGCCGCGCCGTTCGGAAACCATTCTGAAAAAAACCTTTGGGAGGGTCAATTTGACCCCCACCCGGGTGCGTGTTAAGAAAAGCGGCGGATGAGGGCGAGGGCTATTAATCACTTGTAATCTTCCTTTCACGTCACCGGCCATGTCCATGTGCGCTGAGCACGCACGCGATAAACTTAAGACCTCAGGTTGCAGGGGTATAGTTTGCTATTCAATAGTAGTGCCCCCGCGGGTATCGATTTGCATTCTTTTGGGTAGGCCACTATCTCCTTCCCCTTTACCAAGTTAAATTCCCCAACCGTGAGGTTACCCCCAAATTTTCTGGGAGGTTTAGTATGCACAAGCAGCACATTCAAAGTAAGAGTTAAATATCAAATGCATTTTAATGGTTTCTAATAATTGTGTCACAAAGGAGACAAAGGAAGTGCAGACCGCGATGCGCTGTTTAACAGAGTTGAGCTGATCGCGCTGTTTAAACTTAACAGCTGCTTTGCTGCATCATGTATATTTTGTTGACACAATTGGGATGCCTTGTTCTGTGTTATCGCCTGAATATTTTGGAACCATTCACCAATATGTCAAGTTCTATAGAACGCAACATGCTGTATTCGATGTGTATTTTCGGCCCCGACGTGTTACCGGAGAACCAAAACATACCGGTCGAATATCAGCTCTCAGAAAGTTGGCCAATTTACTAGCCGCCACGTTCGGGAGAATCCTTTACATGCGCCGACCTCCACATAGACGAGAATATCCAACAGAACAGCACGAACACGTGGCGATCGACACGACACGAATAAACCGATGATGCTGGTCGTCCGAAACTGATCAGCAAAACAGCATAAGGGGTTTCGGACATGTCTATTGCGAATGGTGCGCTGTAGTTTGAATCCCTCCGTGTGACTTCTGCCGGGGGTTTCCGTGGCAACCTGCAGTACTCGCGCCAACTTACACCCTCTATTTCTAAAGCAACATTTATTTCCAAAGCATCTATTACCCGTCCAGCAACATCTAAAGCTACATGACATCGACCCTCCGTCAGGCGCCCCTCTCGTCGTGCGCTGAAGGCTCTGTCATGCAGTTTTAACACGCGGTCAGGTGGGGGTCAAACTGACCCCAGAGTTTTTTCCGAAATTGTTTCCAAATTTTGATTAGCTGTAGATTAGTAGCCTAATTTTGACTAGTTGTAGAAAATTTAATAACGGATCGTCTGGCACCAAAAACTTACATGTGCTTTGTAAGGTCGCTGACCTATGGTAGGTCAAAGTCAGGCCATGGTTTCAGCGAAGGCAATGCCTAGGAAATCGCTCAATCTCATCCAACAAGAGAGTGTTAGACGAATCCATACATCAATGAGACACTTTCTTTGGCAGTGCAACAATGGACGAACAAATAGCATTGACTTAATGTCAGGTATAAAGGTCTGACCAAGGTCAAAACCAACCTGCTTTATTTCTCAAGAGCCGCCTGTATGGGGTAGTTCTTGGTGTTTATTTCGAATTTCTTGAGAACAGGAACCGCATTATACACCTTTCATAGACCACCTAAAGGTAAGAAAAGGTCACTGACCTAGAATGACCTAGGTCAACATTTTCTTTTTAGGAGCATGCTGCCTCCCGCAATCTTTGTCGCTTATCCAAATGCAAAACTCAAAGCGGTCTTGTATGATTTCGGTAACCATAACCTTTAAAAGGCCAAACAAGGTCAATGACCTTAGATGAGCATGCGAACTTTTGCTTGGAACACTTATCTAGGTTCTAAGGGCCCTTCGGAAACCAGGGTGGGATTTGACCTTGTTTGACATTATTTGACACGAAGTTGATGACCTAGGGACCTCAAACTTTGATCTAAATGAGTTCACGTAAAGGCCGGAGATCTCACAATCGCTGAAGGGTCGGCGATTCCCCCGCCGGGCCTACATTTTGCTGAGGCGTAGGCGCTGAACGCCCAGTCGCCGGCTCGCCAGACCGATGTGATCTCCCCTCCCCGTGTCTGTGTCTATGTCCCCCGACAACCGACTCTCACTGTTACGGTACTGTCTAAACGTGCCATGTACTGTTTGAACATGCCCCACTCCGACGGGGTCGGTGTTTTAAAGATCCGCCCCCTCCCCCTCCCACTGATCGTCCTGGCGCACATGTCCGGGGCGAGCACCCGGGCCAAACGTAGCAAACAAAAACCGTACTCGAACATTGCGAGTGGGAACAGCCTGTGGCCCGCGGTTGACAAATACGCCGCGCACTACGTCTGAAGCTAACCTGTTCTATCCCATCCATGGGAATGCAAAGAAAAACAAGTCGAAAGAACAACCTGCTAGGCAAGCTAGGCAAAAAGCAGCATGTGGCCCGCGACGGATAGATAAGCCACGTGCCACATTTGGATGGTTGAAACAATGTACTACCAGCCCACCATAGGCGTAGGAACGCTTCAGAAAGTGGAAGGGGGGGGGGGAGAAGCTCAGGGCATACTTCAGAATTTTTCTGGGAAGCAAGCCCGAAGACCGGGGGGGGGGGAGGGGTTAGAGATGGAGGTTGTTATCGCTTTTCATTCAGATGTCATGTTGCTATGCTAGATATACATCCAGAGCTGTTCCTCACTGGTGTGCAATCTTGCCCACTCGACTGATCTATGTCATTCGTCAAATAAGGCTATCCAGCTTCCCAGGATTATTCGTCCATTTTAACACTGACTTTTCTGGGGACTCAAAATCCAACGAGCGGGTAGGCATTTTGGGCCATTGAGGGGGCATCTGCTTTCACAGGGTAGATGCCAAAATATGGCCTGGACATACACTGTTGAGAATTTTGAACGTGAGGCAATGGCTCACAGCGCGAAATATTTTTCATGGGTCTTCATTTCGCTGGCTGTCCTTCAAGAGATAAGGCTTGTCGTAGCATTTTAGGCGGAAACAAAGTCGGAAACTTTAAACTGCCAAAAACACTGTCACAAAAGCCATGAAACCGGAGATCCTGCTTTAACAACCAAGCCACGGAATGAGGGCTCTTCTGTCATATATTGCTTATGTGAGCCCTGCTCCCTTCCGCCATCGGTGGCCACTGCCCAGGCTCGGCTGTCTCCCTCATGACTAATGGCTGCTTTGTTGCATATTTCTGGATCAGCATTGCTACTAATTGGTGTATCAAACATTTTGAACACCTGCAGCAGTATCTTTTTCCGAACCATTTTCCCTATAAATAGTCTCCGGGAAGTTGTCTCCCTTAGGTATAAATTGGACCAAGGGATATTTAATTGCCCATCCATCAACGTAGACGACTTGATCTGCTTCTTGGTGTAGGCAGGTGCGCAGCCAGAGCTTTGCTAAGGGGAGCACGGGGTTGACAAAAGCCCCTTTTATGGCGACCCCACCCCCCCCCGAAAAAATCCCCGGATATAATTTACCTGTTAACAAGGGTTGCGGTTTTCTTCGTTTCATTGCTATTTTTTACTTGCCACCAGAGCAGAAACCAGAAGCTGCCGTGACATTAAATCTGTTTGTATTTTAAAGGTCAATAAACTGCAGTAATCAGGCGTTGAACGACCTCATGGAATAAATCACCGGTGCTATAAATTTACAAGGGTTTAGTGGGCTCTTTAGAAGCCGACAGAATTCAGAAGATTTGTCAGAGTGTTTTGCTTGGGTTTTACAAACAATGAGGACATCGCGAAGGTCGATTGCAGATCGATATGTTGATCGAAATTTGAAGATGCAAATTTGGTTGTAGATCGAGTGGTCGACAATGTGTTTTACGACGGCCAAGCCGTGTTTGTCTAGAAGTGTTCAACATCCAGTCAGAATCGATTAGTGATACAATTTATGTAACGTGTTTTTTAACACGCGCACTCGCAAATCTTCGCAACAAAAACCTCGACACCAGGCGTTGCAGTCTCCATAGTCGGCGGAGCGTTAGTCTAGCGCATAACTTTTTGGCGTGGCCTACCGGTGAACGAAAATGATGACGTCTCTGAAACAAATAACCTTCAGCACTTGTGCCAATTAGTAATACAAGTTGTGTGATGTAATTTTGAGCATGCGCACTCGCAGGTCTTGGTAACAAAAGCCCCGATGTCAGGTGTTGCAGCCTCCGCAGGCCGCGTAGCGTTGGCCCAGCTGCTTATACTAAGTCGTGCCCAACGTGCGGACGAAAATGAAAGGAAGCACTTTGAACGCTTCAGGACGTCAAATCTTACATGCAAAAGGAAGTCTGGGTGCATACTTGATGCGTGCGATTGTTAGACTGATGATAACAACGGATTGACCCTTAAAGCATCGCGGAGTGGTGCTGGAATCTGGTGGTAGAACTAGAAGAGTTAGGATAGAATCTCTATTTTCGTGTTTCTACAACTATTAATCTGTCCAGAAGACAGATTAACACGGCGCTCCCAGTCTGGTGGCATGTGCAGTGACCGCCGCCGTTCGGTTTTACGGAAGCTGCAACTCAAGCCATCGCTGTCCTGTCTCTCGAGGCTGCGGGCGGGCATGTTCAAACCTTTTGATGTAATTTTTTCACTAATCCATTCTGAAAAATAAACATTCTCAAGCAAGCATGTGATGACCCTATTCGTTTTTTAACAATTTGTTTCGACCCACTCTAGTCAACAATAATGATAACTCTACTCACCAATAATCAGATCCCTTTTTTCTCCCGGTCAAGGGGCCCTTAAGTAGGATGCAAGGGGCACATTACCGGCTCCGGTCAAGGGCTGCAGGGCCAATCCGTCCCATCGCGAAGTGTCTTCTGGCTGTCATTCCAGCGACACGGGGCGGGATCTCCTGGTCGATCCGGAGACCATGAGAAGGATGCATCATATTCACATTGTTCTCCTCTCTGACACGGGAGGTCTTCTGACCCGCACACTTGGCCCCGGATCAGCATGGGAACCCTCACTGACGCAACAACATGCCCGATTGTCGCAGGTGGTCAAATAATTTCACATAGACTACCGCTCCATATTTTTCTTCTGTGTTCTTCAGAGATATTGAAGACTCCCTGAACGTAGATTGCAGATAGAATGGGGTCCCATGGTTAACCCATGTTCGCCTTAAGATGCTCAAGATTCATTCAGACTTGATTACTGATAAAAAACTACGCAATATGGTTCTGAAGATGCGCCCTCGCGAGTCATAGCAACAACAGCCTCGACGCCCGGCGTTGCAGTCTCCATGGCCCGCACGATCTCGGCCTGTGGCCGTGACACAAAGCGATCGCCAATAAGCAAACGGAAAAGATGACACATCTTGATGAACTAGGCAAATCGGCATGTATATTGAACATAGTGCAAAAGAAAGCTAAACGCAACCTTAATCTGAAAATTGGGGGAGAGGGTCAGTTAACACTGCTGGCCCCACCTTGGAAAATGGGGGGCCATGCCCCCCCCCCCCTGGCCCTCCTGTTCCTACGCTCATGCAGCTCACCATCGGTGAGAGCACATACTAGCTTCCGTCGTAGAGTTCGGACCTCTCTAGGTCACCCTTCAAGGTCAAATCTCGACTCAACGGATGAGAACACTCTCCAATATCGCCCAAATGCTGCCAGCCGAGTTCAGATTTGTAAGGATCGGAAGATGTGCCAGCGCGTGAACTACCGCCATGCAAAAAGTTTCATGACCTCTCAAGGCAACACTTCAAATATCTAATGCAGGTTGAATGGACGGGGAGCAGAATACCAATTAAAAACTACAGACTGGTTTCAGATTTTTTGGCACCAAAATATTCACTAGTGTATGAACTAGAGCACGTCAATCAGTCCTGCCAACTCCAGATCACTCTTCAAATCAAAATTAAGAATATCCCTGTACTTAGCGATTTACTGTATGGGGTATTCCGATTTAGCTACAATACCGGTAAGGTGGTCAATAATTGAACGAAAACAACTCGAGCCTGACACGTTTTTTGGATTGCCATGCAACCAAGGGCAAATACATGGTGAAATAGAATGCCCCACATTTAAAGATAAAACGAGCGTAATATATGATGGAATCAGCTAACTTCTAACCATGCAAGAAAACATAGCGTGTGTCCGCCTGGGCCCGTCCACAAACCGACGGTCGCCTGCGGGCGTCGGGTCCCTGCCGCCGCCTCAGCGGCCGACCCTTGACCTCCGGAGAATCGGGAGACCCGCTGTCACGTGACGCCCCCCGGCACCCAGTCAGATGTAGAGCTCGGAAGACAGCCAGGGCGAGGGCGCACACCCCGCACAATTGCCCCCACCAGCCAACTGCCCGCACCACGCAAACACTGCACGCCGGGCGAGCTCGGTCGGCGTTGGAGGCACATTACTGTCTCGACACCACCGCAGCTGATCCTCCCGAGCCTCGACTCGAAGGCCGAGCATTCGTGCTCCATCCGCGACGCGCTCCGGCGGCTTGCAGGCCAGCCCGTGCCTCGCAAAGAGCTCCACCATCTTGCCGGCACTGACCACGTCTTCGTCGGCGAGCAGGTCGTCTGCACAGGCGAGCTCTCCCCGGCAGATCTCCTCGTTCTCCCCGGCAGATCTCCTCGTTCTGCCCGGCAGATCTCTTCGTTCTCACGCAGCACCGCCTGAACAACGGCCTTCATAATCAACGGCGCCATATTGAGGCCGAATCCGAGCCACATGAGGCTGTAGGTGCGGCCCTTAATCTGCACCGTCTAATACGGCCACAGTCGGCGCTCCAGACGCAGCTGCGAGTACGCTTTTCGCAGGTCGACCATGGCCAACCGGGCACCATGCTGGCGCCAGCGGCGCAGCTGCTCGGCGCACACGTCGGCATACGTGGCGTGCGCGGTCACATGTCGGTTGAGTTCGCGGTCGTCCAATACCGGCCTGACCTTCCTCTTGTGCGGTTGTTGAGCTGCCATCAAGGAAATCAGGCCCCGAGCGGGCCCGTCCTCTTGCTCGTCATAGGGCCGGGGCCATCCGTTTGCCACCCATTCAGCTAACTCGCGCTCGTGGGCCTCTCGTGCTTCAGCCGGTAGAGCGCATTCACTCACGGTGTTCGCCAGACGTTCGGGACCACGTCCGTGCGCCCACTTCCACGCCACACTCCAGTGAGCGCTGTCGAACCGAGCTGTGATCTGAGACCACCAGCGCCGCGAGCATTACTCGCTTGCCTCTGTAGTCGAACGTCACTTGGGCGGTTCCCACGCGCCGCAGCACTCCATCGTTCACCGTTCGCATCTTGACCGCGCACGGGCGCCACGTGCGGCAGCAGCTCACGTGATCCAGGGTGTACGTACATTCCGTGTCGAGCAGGGCACGCTGGGGGCCCTGGTCCACCAGCAGTATCACGACTGGTAGAGCGCGCGCTACTGCTCGGGAGACTGCGCTGGCGCCAACGCAGCGCCTGGCCGTTTTGGGCATGCCGCTGCCAGGTGACCCGTCTGTTCACCGGTCCAGCACTTCCGGACGGGTCGCCTTGCCGGTCGCGCCTGTTGGGTTCCTCGTTCTTCGTGCGCTCTAGCCGCTGCCGCTGCCGCTGCCGCACGTTCGTCGCTCAGCACTGCGCGGGCTCGCACCAGGATGTCCGCCAGACTCAAAGCCTCCACCTGGGAGCCTGTGCGGACAGTCCTTCGCACCTCGTCGGGCAGGCCGGCGACAAAAGCGCACGTGAGCACGTTCTCCGGAACCCCACAGTGCAGAGCTGCGAGACGCTGTAGGTCCGCCAGGAACACGTCAGGCGACTCACCAGGCAGCAGCCGTCGGCTGGTATATGCGTCGTACTCGGCAAACCGAATCATCGCAAAGACGTCATAGAGAGCGTCACGCACGGCGTCACTCGATGCGCGCGCCTGCCCCGGCATCTACAGCCAGACGGCAAACGCGCCACCCGTGAGTCGCGCCGGCAGAATGCTGGGCAAGTCCGCTCCACGATGACGGCAGAGCACGGCCGCCCTTGTGAAGCACTCTACGACGTCGGCCGTGCCATCGCACTCGGGGATGACTCGCGCGTCGAATGGACCTCCACCAGTCACCGCGGCCCCTCTGTCCACTCCGGCCGTAGTAATCGACATCACTGGCGCTGGGACACTCGCAGCAGTCATTGTCACAGCGTGGCAACTGGCCGCGGCGATTTCGGGCATGATGGCCGAAATAGCTTGTAATAGAACGTAGCATGTATCCGCCTGGAGTTGTCAAAAAACCGACTGGCGCCTGCGAGCGTCGGGTTCCTGCCGCCGCCTCAGCGGCCGACCCTTGACCCCCGGCGAATCAGGAAATCCGCGGCTACGTGACGCCTCCTGGCACCCCGTCAGATGTAGAGCTCGGAAAACAGCGAGGGCGAGGGCGCACACCCTGCACAATCACATCACAAACCATTTGCATATTTTGAGTGGAAAAGACTGCTCTGCACAACACTTTTTCTCTGGCTAGCAAATGTGCTTCTCGACGCGTTATTATTTGATTACGGGACCGTGCCTTGCACAACATTGATTGGGAACCAATTGACGGCCGTTTTATCTGTAAACCACGCTCACGAACGCCGGATATGAGTGGCTCGACAATTTATTTTTTGGCCTGGATCGCATGGCCTAAGAAATGCCAGGGTCTAATGACGTTATAATGACGTCTTGGATGCCTAGGTTACCTTTAAATAGTCTCCCCGAAATAGTCTGCACATCTTAGTTCAGAAACTAGAGCGATTTAGGTCTTAAGAGGGGCAGGGCTGCGAACTGCACCGAATGATCTCCGTGATCACTATCCATTTCGAAGCCCCATACAAATGTCGAACACTCCCTTTAAATGTTACCCTTTAAAAGCTACAGGCTGATTTTGGATTTTGAAGCCCCAGAATGTCCACCAGCGCACGACCCAGCGTCCGTCAAAATGCACCACCCTTTTTAGGCTATCCTTCGATAAAGTTCAGGACCAAAGGTCGGGGAGCTCAAAATCAATCACTTCCTGGACAACCTCGGATTCGTAAACAGAACATTCCCTATCGTATGGCCTATTGTCCGTCAGGGTCCTGGCCTTCCAGCGTCACCATGCGAGGTTGACTTCCGGCAAGACAAGGACGGGAAGCTCCACTGCGCATGCAGTTCCACGTACGTCAACCGAGCCGTAATTTGACCTTGAAGGATGACTGCGAGGTCAGGGCTTCTTTACAGACGCACCTATACGCGCGGAAGACGATCTGATGCTAAGGATGAAAATCTACTGGTAACTTTGGAGTGATAAGAAGTTCACGTCCTTTGCGTGATATGCAGTTTTTGGTCCATTTGAGTCATTTAAGCCCGAATCTGACCTTAATGTGATCTTGAGAGGCCAGGAATAGAACTTGTTGACGGACCCCAGTTCATGCGCTGGTGAATATTCCGATGCACAGCCCGTCTTCCCAAAAATAATCTTCCTAGTCCTCGCTTGCCACATATATTGCTGTTCATGCGCACACTGACAGCGGCAACTGTACTTCCATCCCCAAGTGAAGGCCGCACTCCATTCATATACGAGACAACTAGCAGAGGTGCAATGCGACGTCAGTAAGTGAAAGGGCACCCCAACAGGAAAGATGGCCCTCCCGGCAGTGTTTCGGCGAAAGAGCCACCGTCGTTCTACAGATTTATTACCGAACACGGCGGGAGCTCCATGTCGACTGTAATGCACGAGCAAGTCCGTGGCAGCCAGGACACACACACACACACACGAGGCAATAACAACATGCGTATGGATTAGTCGACCCCGCACTAGCCGATCGGCAGCTGGCACCAATCCTTATTCGAGGCTTGCCGAGCAGTTCGGGCGCAGATACTGCCGCAGCCCCACTGCCGTCGCCCTGCCCAGCGGCAAATCGATGCAGAATGCCAATGAGCGATTACAACGAGCACAGGTTGTCTCTCACAGAGGAACACCACATAACATACGTCAGCTGACAACACTGTCGGCAAGTCGACACTGTGTGATCTATGTCGCGGTCGACCGAGAACGCGTAAAACGCAGACGAGACACAGTTCGTGGGAGCACCACACGACGGGGCGCTCGCCGTGCCGTGCGCTGCGCACAGCGCCGCGAGGGCGCCAGGCCCCTGGCGCGTCACTACGACTTGGGCTGCAAGTACTGTGTCGTGTAGCCCAGCCCGAAGCCCTTCTGCGTGTGCGTGGTGACGCGCGCCTGCTCGTATTGCTGCTCCATGTCCTGGAACATCTTCTTCTGTTTCTCCACCACCTCGGACGCCTCTGTGTTCTGGGAGGCCACCTCTGTCCGGGAGAGAGAGAGGCCGTCAGCACGGTGCCCAGGCAGCACCACTGTCCAGTGACGTCATAGCGCCCGGAGGCAGCGCCACTGTCCAGTGACGTCATAACGCCCACAGGCAGCGCCACTGTCCAGTGACGCCACGGCGCCCACAAACAGCGCCGCCATCCAGTGATTTCACAGCGCCTATAGCCAGCGCCCACAGGCAGCGCCACTGTCCAGTGACGCCACGGCGCCCACAAACAGCGCCGCCATCCAGTGATTTCACAGCGCCTATAGCCAGCGCCCACAGGCAGCGCCACTGTCCTGTGACGTCACGGCGCCCAGAAAACGGCGCCGCAATCCAATGACGTCACAGCGCCCACAGGCAGCGCCGCCAGCCAGTGACGTCACGGCACACACTGTCCTCAACTCTGAAGAACTCAGGATTTTCCCCATGATTTTGTCACTGTGCAAAGCAGGGATAAATAAAGACCCAAATGTGGCCACCTGATGGCCGTTCGGTAGCCTTGCCGCCGTTGGCCTCTCACCGAGCTCCGCGCAGACTGATCGGAGCGAGACAGCCATGATGCGCAGCTTGTCCCTGTCGTCCGTGATTCATACGTTCTTTACACCATTAATATGACGCGGCTCCGTGACAATTTGATGAAGTCGGGAAGAAAAGTCAGTGAGCTCATGTTGCAACCCACTGTCCGCTATTGACTGCCGCTATAACGGATCAGTGACCTATGTGCTTGGTGTAAAGTGTGTTGCCCTTAAGCTCACGTCAGGCGGCGAAATGCTCAACGGAAGGCGGATATGAACGGTTCAAAGTCCTAAAACACTGAACACGACAGTGTGTATAGGGTTATGACTATTTTGATTGGGTCGCGATGTCAGACATATTATTTTTTACAGAAAAGGGAACATAGCCTGACATACGCGCCAAGCTAGTTGCGAGTGTTTTTAACTGCTAAGTTAATACCAGTCACACATGCAAGATGGATCTTTTGAACATGTGACTGGAACATCGAAATCAGGACCTCCACCTTGCCCTCGGGCGCCAACAGGCGACACGTACCCTCGGCGTTCTTTACACCCATCAGCCGGAGGAACTTGGTGGCCACCTTGCCGTCCTTGTCCTGCTCGAACGCGGCCGTTTTCCACACGCCGGCCGCGCAGGCGCCGGGAGCGACCTCCGCCGCCGTAGCTGCCTGCTGCTGGTCCAGCTCCGCCTTCTGCCGAGGCGCCAATGCCCGAGGGCAGGTCAGCCGCGAGAACGGCTGAAGCTCGACCGCACTGACTGGATGACAAATAGCATGTGTCTGCTAGAATCCAGGGCAGTGGGCGTGGCCAAATGAGGAGCACGTCATGTTCGCGACGGTGGTCAGACAGACAGCATGCAACCAGAGTTCCGAAAAATAAAAGCTGAATGCAAACACAAAATTTCACACACAAATATATCACATATATATATATATATATATATATATATATATATATATATATATATATATATACACATCTATTCATATGAACTACACATCTACAGCCAACAAACGCCTCCGTTTTCACAGGGTGTTTTGTATTCGTTGCGCATTCAGTGCACTCCGGGCACATCCCACGCGGTGGCGGCGACCCCGCGCCTCACCTTGTTTCCCCAGAGCAGCTTCTTCTTGCGCTCCTGGTCGGCGAACTTGGCGGCGTTGAGCGCCGTCTGATTGTAGTAACGCGGCAGCATGGAGCCGACCGGCGGCTGCGCTATCCCGCTCATGATCTGCTGGTACGTCTGCAGGCCTCCTGCCAGCGCCCGGCGCCAGCCAGTGTCAGGCACGAACCAGAGGCGGACACGGACTCGAGCAGGCCACGAACCAGAGTCGGACACGGACCCCAGTAGGCCACGAACCCGAGTCGGACAAGGATCAGAGCAGGACAAGGACCAGAGTAGGGCACGGGCTGCGGGCGAACACGAACCGGCGCCGGACACGGGCCAGATTCGGACACGGGCCAGCGTCAGACACCGACCAGAGTCGGACACGGACCACGAGCGGACAAGGGCCAGAGTAGTCACACACAGGGGGCGGACACAGACCGGAGACGGACACGGACCGAGGGCGGACAAGGAGCAGAATCGGACACGGACCGGGGGCGGGCAAAGACCAGACTCAGACATGGACCAGGGTTGGAACGGACCAAGGGCGGACACGGACCAGGTGGATACGGACCGGCACTGGGCATGGACAGAGTCGGACACAAGGCAAGGTGGGACTCGAAACAGCGCCAAAAGAACGGAGGGAGGAGCCATAGACATGTTAACACAAGACAGCGCTAGAACCGAGGGGATGGACCATAGACATGATGCTGACACAAGACAGCGCCGGAAGAAAAGGGGGGGGGGGGATGGGCCATAGACAGGATGACAAGACGGCACCTGGCATTAACTCGTCGAAATAAAAAAAAAACAATGCGTGGCGAAAAGAACACGCGCCACATATTTGCACAGCAATGGAAGCTAGCAAAGGAATCTGACCAGAAAACGTCACCGCGATGCTCGAAACGGAATTGTCGCAAACTTATCTTGCACAATGGACCGCTGCCCGGTTCACCTAAACTGGTGATGATAGTGATTTGGGCTTTGGGCACGCCGACTACCACGGTCATATGGCGCCCATGCACTCGAACCAGTAATGCGTGACTATTGCACACGCCGCGAACATACCTTGCTTCCGCAGCTTCTCCAGCCTTTCTCTGACTTTGTCTTTGTCTGGTCCGGGACTTTTCTTTTTATAAGGGAAGGGGTTTAGCATGGAGGGTGCCGGCAAGGCCGGCCCCGGCGCCACCGGAAGGGGCCGCTTTCTGTCTCCACCCTCCTCGGAGCTGAAACACGTCCAGCACACAAACATCATACCTTACACATGGATGACGTGTCATTCTGAAGTGATTCTGACGTTCTGATGTACCATTCCAACACAACCCAAAAGCATCCATATTAGTGCAGGCACATATCGTGTCTGAAAAGGCAAGCACGGCAGTACACCACTCCAATCGCAGATTGATGAAATGTTGAACCGACACCACAGAACGAATCACGGGTGCGTGCCCAAACTGCGGTCGCCACACACCTGGCGTGCCGTTTGCGGTCGGGGCTGCGCGAGCTCTTCTTATCGGAGCGTCGGTCCCGGCTGCGCCGGTCCCGGTCCCGGTCCCGGTCCCGGCTGGAGTGTCGGTCCCGGTCTCGCCGGTCATCATCCCGGCTGCCGCGCCGGTCATGCACGCTCTTCTTGTCCCGATCCCGCCTGTCCCGCCGGTCCTTGTCGCTGTCCCGCTTGTCCCGCCGGTCCCGGTCCCCGTCCCGCTTATCTCGGTCGCCGTCCCGACGGTCGGTCTTGCCGCGATCAGACTCGCGCTTGCTGTCCCCCTTGTGGCGGTCGCTGTCGCCTTTGTGACGATCGCTGTCTTTCCTGTGACGGTCGCCGTCCTTCTTGTGGTGATCACTGTCGCGCTTATCACGATCGCTGTCCCGCCTGCCACGCTCGCTATCCTTAACACGATCAGAATCCCTGCCACGCTCTTTGTCTCGACTGTTGCCATGCCTGCTCTTCTCCTCTTCCCGTTTCTCCCGCGTGCTCTCCCGCTTGTCCTTTCCACTATCCCGTCTATCTTTTTCACCGTCACGCTTGTCCTTCTCAGCGTCCCGTTTGGGCCTTTCACCGTCCCGTTTGTCCCTATCACTGTCCCGTTTGTCGCGTTGCTCGCGGCGGGCGCCGTCTCTGTCGTGACTAGCGCCGGGGCCGGCCGCCGCGCCCGGAACCGGCTCCCTCCGGCTGGAGTCCGCCGGGGCCGTGGTGGTCGTGGTAGGCAGCGGTGGCGCGGTGGTGGTGGCAGTGATGGTGGAAGCGGCTGCGTCAGGTGCCATCCCACTGCCAGTGCCGGATCCACAGACCCTGAAAACAGCACAGGCTACCGTAACGGGAGCCGTGTCAGTGGGTGGTCCGGACGGGGCACACGACACGTCCATAGTCCGGACGGGGCACACGACACGTCTATGGTCCGGACGGGGCACACAACACATCCATAGTCCGGACGGGGCACACGACACATCCATAGTCCGGACGGAGCACACGACACATCCATAGTCCGGACGGGGCACACAACACATCCATAGTCCGGACGGGGCACACAACACATCCATAGTCCGGACGGGGCACACAACACATCCATAGTCCGGACGGGGCACACAACACATCCATAGTCCGGACGGAGCACACAACACATCCATAGTCCGGACGGGGCACACAACACATCCACAGCCCGGACGGGGCACACGACACATCCATAGCCCGGACGGGGCACACGACACATCCATAGTCCGGACGGGGCACACAACACATCCACAGCCCGGACGGAGCACACAACACATCCATAGTCCGGACGGGGCACACAACACATCCATAGTCCGGACGGGGCACACAACACATCCATAGTCCGGACGGGGCACACAACACATCCATAGTCCGGACGGGGCACACGACACGCCCATAGTCCGGACGGGGCACACAACACATCCATAGTCCGGACGGGGCACACAACACATCCATAGTCCGGACGGGGCACACGACACGTCTATGGTCCGGACGGAGTACACGACACATCCATGGTCCGGACGGGGCACACGCCACGTCTATGGTCCGGACGGAGTACACGACACATCCATGGTCCGGACGGGGCACACGCCACGTCCGCGCGTGGTCCCGACGGAGCACACGACACATTCTTTCTGCGATATCACGGCGCGAGATACGACGGCGTGAGACGCACTCAAGCTCAAGACGTAACACCTCTCAAGCTAAAGCTCGCCCATAAATCACGACACAACAGATGGACACTCGGCTGTATGAGGTCTAAGACGGAACACGGAAGTTCAACACAGCCTTTATTGTGACCATTGTACAGAAAACGGAAGAATGCAATACAACTGCGTGCCGTTCTGGGGCCAGCGGCCTAGCGCGTGGCGACGCTCACCTGGGCTCACGGCGGACGGCAGCGGCGGCGGCGGAGGCAGCGGCGGTCGCGGGGGCGGGGGCGGTGCCGCGTGCGTCCCGGGGCGCCGGCCGTGGCGGCTCGGCGTCGTTCGAGTCCTGCCGACAGAGCGAACGCCGTCTCCAACAGAGTCCAGGGCGGGGCCGACCAGCGCTCAGCGACGGCCCGACACCACCGACACGGCGAACAAACACAGCCAGACATGCATGTCGGCACGCTCGCTGCTGACTGTGGCCCTGCCCCTGACTGTGGCGCGGGCGGCGGGGGCCGACACGCCGACCACCCGCCCCATCAGTCGGCTGGCTAATCCTGACCGCGGCGCCCGGGAGCCATCAAACACCGGCCCTGACAAACGGCGGCACGGGTCCCCGCCAGGGGGCCAGCCCGCTGTCTCGCGCCACAACAGCACGGAAATGGTCATGACCGAGAACCAACACGAAATTACGAGAACCTTCAGACACAGTGTTAAGTCATTACGCATCCGGAAGAATTGATACCATGAACTGTAGAGGTGCGGAGTATAGATGCAATAGTCTGCCACTTAAGCTGCGCTCTTGTCACCAGACTTAAGAATGGTAACCAAGCTGCTTTTGTGACCACTTCGCCGATTCTTTTAAGTTAGACTTCCAATGCGAGAAACAGTAGCTACTTCAGGTGCCACATGGTAAAAAGCGTCAAACCTGAGCTGGTGCCAGTGTACCGCGGGTCACTGGTAACTGCCCTTCAAAGTGCTACAAATAAACCCTGTGCTCAAATTTCTATCATGGCGGCTAAATCTGTCCGAAATATATATGCCGGCTTAGTATGTATCACTTACATCTGGATTACGAACATCATTATTTACGCCAACCCAGGACTGGGAAAATGTCACCATGTCTCACCCAGCGAAATGCCCTCAAATATTTATAAAATAAATGCAAATGAACCGAAAGCCGAGGCTGAAGTTTATGCCTATGCGATACAAAACACGAGCCAACGGCATCCAAGTACATGATCAAAGGGCCCGAAGCAGATATTTATTAATTCCATCACATCCCCGGCGCGGCTCACTGTCTGTCGCTCCACCTCTCACTGGGATCGTCCCTCAGGATCGAGCCGGACGGCCGAAAACCCGGCATCTGGGCACCTCGGGATTGGCAATTCAGGCGGGCAACGCCAGGACGTCAGGATTCGGGGTCAAAATGCAACAAATTGACAGCTCACAAAATGTTACGGGCGCGGACGCCGCCGGGGGCAATAAGTCTGGTAACATGAAGTTATATTTAAATCCTTGGCATCTAACTGGATTAACTTTGAAACTACACTGCAAAGCCGCACGCGACGACCGCACCAAGACGCTGCCGAGCACGGAGAAATACTTCCCCAATGTATAGCAACAGACCAAGGTCAACAACCTTTCACTGGAGTGGAACTGTTGTGGTGGGTTAGTGGGATCAGGCTCAGGTCAGGGTCTTCCCACTACGCAATCCTCAGCCGCAGCTGATCCCAGCACCACCCCTTCAAGTATTTAAACCACCGAAATACTGTTGCAAAAGGTTTTCAATCGCAAAACGATGCCAACGAAAACCACACCGTTAGTTCCCACAACTTTACATTCTAAATAACTTTGAGACAACACACATTAACTGTAAACATATCACTCGTGTAGCACCATTCGCCAATACTCCGGTCTTTAAGCACTCTCAGACAATGATCTCACATCAAACACACATACTTTATTGTTTAACACACGGGAGTACCGAGATCAGATAACTAAGAACCAAGTGCCACAATCTCATATTACATGTGTGCTTATTACAAAGGCCATTACAACAAAGCATATGGGCTGACTTAAAAGGTACTGATACAACTAACAGCGACTTCAAGGACAATGCGCGCGGCAATACGAGAACAGAGGAACCATTTGTGGCTGAGTTATACGTCACCGTGTTGGTACTTACGTGTCCGCAGTCTTGAACCCACCGGACGACTATGCGGCCCTTGGCCCGAGGGTTCCACAGTTGACTTTACATATAGTAATTTAACAGAATATGTTAATATCACGAACGCGATCCCGCAAACGCATACACTGATCTGCATCCCCCAAAAACAACTCTCGACACTGGCAATGCTCGGTTTCTCAAACATGAAGCTGATAATGCCACCGGTACACTGCAAGAATGTGCTCCCAACTGAACTGACTTGCCAAAACACATAAAATATTGCACAGCCATTACCTGGAGAATCCGACCAAATATTGCCTTCCCAGTAACACGTACCTGGTGTGGACACATAAATAATGATAAATGTAAAACAAAAAAACGAGTTTTACGATACATAAGGGGAAAAAGTGTGCGCATGATCTCACCTCACTTATGTCCATCTCAACATTCTCGTAGTTTGCCAACTTGTCGGTGGACATCTGCAAAAATAATGGGATTTAAATACAACTGCCCAAATCATGTTCCACAAGCAAATGCCGAGCTGAGTCCGCACATAACTACATCATTTTTACACCTCTGCAGTTTCAGAACCTGTAGACAGCAACTCCGATTTACTTTCACTTACCATTTTAAAGATATGGCAGAAATCTGACAAAGCGGGGAGTGGCAAGTCCGATTCCGTATTTCGCAAAAACGAGCCCGTGGTGAGGAAAAAAGATGGCCAAATCCCCATCGGCTTTACACGGCCGAAGCAACTTTCGCGACCACCGGACGACGGCACGACCCGCGTCCACTCCCGGAGCCATGTCTCGATAACCAAGGATCGCAGCGACATGAAACTTCCACGTTCAGATAGACAATCAAAAGTGCCATTGGATGACATCGCATTGGTGCTGCCACGCTGTACGTGGCACGTATAAATGTGGTGAAAAGATAAATTTTCCCGGTTTTGACAGATTTTTACGTTTTGGGGTATTTGTCGGCACACAGTGCAGGTAGAGGCATGTATTTTCTTCCCAGCATTTATAATTTAAGCAGCTACACTTTCAGTGCACATCCCGAGTTTGTGCAACTCGCCGCTGCGGTGTTAATTGCAATGCAATTGGCAAGCGGCCAAATTCTAAAAGTCGGCGCCGAATGCAAGCCGTTACCGTCAAAATGTTTCGTAATCTAGCGTTGAAAAATACATCGGCGTGTTGGCCGATTCATTCCCTCTCTTAGCCACCCTTTTTTGTTAATCACATTTTAAATGATTCGCTCCCAAATGAGCCTAGCCTACTGGGTTGCGTGGCGGCATTTTGCACCGCGACGAACGGCGCTGTCCACTGTCTCAGCCGACACCAGCGGTGATTCGATGTTCAACGGCCGTATGATCCCATGGCTGACCGCCGTAGTTACCTGCCTACCACCGATTATGCCTTCCCGCGCCAATATCTCGATAACGGCAGGTCGGGGCGACCTGGACGTGACACGAAAAGATGTGGCGTGTAAAATGCTGCGGTCGCACGTATTACGGAGCATACGTTTGAATTGTCATGTTGCACGGGCTGCATGTCACACACACACACACACGCACGCACGCACACACGCACGCACGCACGCACGCACGCACGCACGCACGCACGCACGCACGCACGCACGCACGCACGCACGCACGCACGCACGCACGCACGCACGCACACACACACACACACACACACACACATGAATTCGAACGCTTCCGACCGTTTTTACGTTTTGCACCTGTTTCATTTGTTTTGTACCACAATATCCAGAGCATCTAGAACCATCAATCAAACTGAAAAAGATAGGTAACTCAAAATTCTACATTTTCTCACTGAGCACAGGAAAGCAAGTGTGCAAATGCTTGTTTACACATGTTGCAAGTGAACTACTTACAGTAAAGCTGGCAATAAGCCTTGAGTCGCACATATTAAAACAACAAGTCAGGAGTACATAAACAAAAACATCATCCACAGTGACATCAGCAATGCAAATTCACATGGTCAATTTCTAGCCGACTACTTAAGAGAAATATTGCATTTCACTTCAACCATGCCTACCACAAACAGATGACCCAGGATGCTTAAAAGGTAATGATGCTGCATTCAAACCTGAACCTACTCACCCAGGAACTAACCATGACCACCCTCTTATCACACTAACTCATGGTGCACTTCCAGTGACTACCAGCACAACAGTCAAAACAGGCATCCTCATGTGCAGATGCCATCAACCCACCTTTGAATCTCCATCACTCTCATATCCAGCCAAGGCGTCCATCAACACACCAGATAGAATCCTGACCTGTAAATGCCATACAAAATACATGATAATAACCTACCGTGCGGCCAGATGCTGCAATAATCCTATGTGTAGAACTAACTGCCACCTTCAAAAGGATGTTTCAGATTTGATTAAAACTTACTCCCACAAAATAATTGCACCAATGAGGTAAATAATCAGAGCAATGGCCACGAAATGAGTCACTGGGAACATCAATGAGGTAGTTTTCAACGGCCTTTACAGCCAAATGTACCTAAACGTCACAATGGCAGTTATCAGTATCATAATGCATGATAACTATCATCTACATGATGAGATGATTGATAGGAAGGGAAGAGAATGGTAAGGCAGGATAAAGATTAGTAGGATGTAAGGATTAAAGGCTCAATATGGCAAAATAGAGAGGTGTAAGCAAAAATCCTGCTAACCAAGGCATGTCAGCCACACAATGTGTCAAGTTCAACATACTGCAAGACAACAATATGTCTCAGGGGGTATAAACAAATCAAGCATGAATACCACCTAATGGCAGCAAGTTCATTGCCATTTATAAATCTATCTCTCAAATTTTCATAGCATCTCCCACTAACTTTAAAAAGAGCAATGTTTGGTGCTCAGTAATATTAACATACCTTAGTACAGACTCACTCCTTTTCATTCCATGTTTAGATCACTAATCATCAGATTCACACCTCAGTCTTTTAGCAAAGGACACTTCCAACAAAGCACCCACTTAACTGTGGTCCAAACAATAGGACTGCCATTATGAGAATTGCATGTATTGCCTAGTCATCCTGCTGGTTGTCCTTAGTCAAAAATGTGTACTATCTGAGTCACATTTAAAAACTAAAACAATAAGATTCAACTCATTCAACACTTTTGACATCTCACCATAAGAGCAATGTTTCCTTGAACAATTTTTGAGCCTTAATTACCAAAATAAACATAATAATTATGCTGCCTCCCAACCAAACATAATTTCAACTCCACTGATTTTACACTCAAAATGTATCTAATTAATAAAACCTTCTCCCAGAAGATTTACTGTTTGCCTCTTATTTTCTTTTTGCTTGCATTTTGTCTCATTCTCTGCCTTTGCCAACCAAATTTAATTATAGACTACATCTAAACATATTGCAAAATGACCTCTCACAGATTAACATAAAAATTTCCTGATGGCAAGCTCAGGAAACTTTACATGTGTGCAAATCAGCAAGCATATGTAAATTCTGTGCAATTTCACTAGCCTCAGCCCTGTGCACTCAAGTGTGATATCTAGCACACTGGCATCACACATGCACCCGGCACAGCAGATGGAATTTTTGCAGACCGGGTTGGGGCCAGGCCAAGGCTCTCTAACGAGGTAGAACTGTCCGGTCCAAAAAAGTGGCAACATCGAGCTTGCGTGAGAATGGAGGTAGTTTGGAACCAAGGCCTGCATGACGTCAAGTATGCCGTATTTGATGACGTCAGTGGCACGGAGGCCTGTCAGCTAGCCAGCTGACTGCTACACAACCCATTGGTTTGAATAGTGAGTATGTTTTGGGGGCATGCGGCTGGCGGTTCCCCGTTGGACTGAGAAGAGGTTATCCGTCATTTTGCTATAATGCTATTCGCACACATTTCTGGAATGAACAGGGGGTCCTGGAACAGTTAAGCCTAATCAGAATGTACGATTTTTGCATGTATGATATAACTTGGGGTTGTATGTCATGCGGTGTTTGTGGTGTATTGCATTCCATGACAAGGCTTGTCCAAGGCTGGCTTGTCGTTAGATAGCCTTAGGCTTGTCTGTGCCTTTTGTGCCTGGTGGCAGATTTGAACAGCTCAACTTGCATAATTTGCTCTGTCTATAGGTATGATTATATGACCATTTGCATTACTGATTTGTAATAGCTCCCACTCCTCATATCACAGTGATGTGAGTAAAGTAAGGTAAGCACAGTAGAACCCTATGATATTGGCCTTATGATGTTACAGTCAAGTGTTTTCTACTTAAGGGTTGTACGCATATGCATAATTAAATATTCACAGACCGAGCATTTTCAATGCTACCAATCGTTCAAGACAAACTGCACAGGAGATCTCTTGTACAAGGCGTAGTCAAGGCAACTGGTTGCAACCCTCTGAAATAAAGCTCCAAACGACTGCGATATGCGATGCGCTACAAACGCCATGCGCTACAAATGCTGCATGACATTTAACCCCTAGTTATGTACACCCCATGGAAGAATACAAAATTCTGATGAGGTTTAACTATTCTGAGATTCAACCTCCCCTCCAGAATTGTGTTTGCATGACAAAACCATGGACCATTCATTCAGAGTCCAACCGGGAAGCGCCAGCCGCACGCCCCCAAAACATACTCACCATTCAAACCAATGGGTTGTGTAGCAGTCAGCTGGCTAACTGAGAGGCTTCCGTGCCACTGACGTCATCAAATATGGTATACATGACGTCATGTAGGCTTTGCCTCCAAACTACCTCTATTCTCACGCAACCTTGATGTTGCCACTTTTTGATAATGCTAAACGATACGGATGACACCCCCCTGGGCCAGGCCGCAAGTCTTCATGCTAAGCTGGACGTGTCAGGTAGAGCAAAAACACCACAGTATAACTATAAGGGCATACACACAGAAAACCTGAGCATCCAGAGCTTAGCACATAATTATCACAAATCTCAGAACAGAGAGGAAATGCTACTGGGAATAATGATGTTAGGGCAGACAGGTTGTCAGATAGACTATACCAAAGCCTTTTTCCACAAAACAAAATATTTGAAAATCCAGCACAGTTTAGGCTAGCCTGAGTCCTATGCACACACGAGCAAGGACACAAATGCCACCTCGCAATTGCCTCACAATCACGGTTCTTCCGCACGACCTCCATGTGATCATGAGGTTACATTCGTACCTTTCACAGGATATCAATGTCTTGAACGATACTCAGTTACGGATATGCAACAACAGACAAACTGCCGGATTTAAAAATCCCACTTCGACACCTGTTAATACACTACTGGCTATACTCATTCAGCGTCCCCCTCATTATACAACGCTGATCCAGAACCCCACTGGCGATTCCACTCCCGAAATCCAATATGGCGACAAAAGCGATTGCGAGTCGCTTGCAGTCAAGGTTACGGCAATCAGCTTCCAGTCACCACCAGCGCCACGCGAGAGCACCTACTGAATTATGTTGTTTAAAGACAAAATCTGGCCGAATTGATCAGTAAAAGTTGTTTCATTTCTTATGCAAAGTTTTTTTTGGCCAAATAATTTATTAATTTTGATTAAAAAGCTTGGTATTCTACAATATGCGACATCATTTTTACTGACGTCATTTACTGCAAATAATAAAGTTTGCTGATTGCTTCTTCAATGGTGGTTTTGCGTTGCGACAATTCTGACGTTATTGTGATTTGATTTACGTCGTGTCGTCGACCGTCTTAGGGGAGCTGCGGCATCTGCTGCGTTTGGGTGGGTATCGGGGGTTTCCCCAGGTGCGTTTCTTGTTTATATGGGCTACCGTAGGCTAGTTAGCAGTTGTGGTGCTGCTGCGTTTTCATATAAGCTTGTAGGGTCGCCACGATTGTATTGTCTGTATACGGAAAGTTGCAGGCATTTGTGCGCGTCGTGAGTATTGCTACGTTATCATTTTTCTCTCACAGACGGACTGAGTGCAGACGATATTTCACGGCTCGTACATTTTAATATCGCGGATGCTTCAAAATATGTTATAAGTTCTCACTTCCTGCCTAGGTACAGGTAGACATAGGCATCTCATGTTGCAAAACAGCATTGTACATAAATAACCCTTTTGGCAGTAACTGTTGTAGATAATCTGAAAACAGGTACATGTACACTCTAACCTTTAAACTTGAATGATAGCCATAGGTTACATCTAAGCACTTCAGAGACATGACATCATCACCTGTTGGCACCGTTGCCACAATGATGTTATGTGCATGCAGTTTCTCTGTAAAAACCATTTAAGGAAAATAGGAAAAAGAGCCAAAATCTAGCCTAACCTAACCCAAGCTAACTTAATCTAACCTAACCCAACCTTACCTAACATGACCTAACCTAATGTAACCTAACCTAGCCTAACCTAACCAAACCTAACCTAACCTAACCTAACCTAACCTAACCCTACCTAACCTTGCTGCCATCATCCTGCCCAATCTCCCCATTGAATCCCCTGCAGCCCATTTTCTCATTAGCAGCAGTGCCATCAGTGTGACAGAACAGCATTTGGCTGATACCTACTATCATTGTAATTGTTTTATCTTGAAGGTAAGATTTTAAGGTGTCTCAAGAATTTACCTGTTTTATGATCATTTATGGTGTCTGATATCTTAAAAAAACATCAGTTCATAAGCAAATGGATATTGCAGTGTAAGGTACCAATGTGAACAATGACCATTAATTGCAATGAACAAGGCTGGATTTTAGGGAGAGGAAATAGATGAAAGTGGTGAAAATTATGAACCCGCAATGTACCAAACATTTTACAGGCTCATCAAAGGTGTTCCAAACATGTTAAATTTTAGATATCTCCATGACCATTATCTGAAGTAACACATCTCCTCTCAAACCCTGTGCAGCAAGGTGCACTATTAGCAGCAGGCATGTAGATTTTCAACAAAAAATGTAGACTGCATTGTTTCAGGTGGAGAAGGTCAAGTCCATTCAAATCCAGGGAAAATCCAAAGATACTGACTAATCATTGACAATTCAAGCATAATCAATCATGTCATAAGCTTGAGTATGTCATTGGCTTGGCAAATTGAGCCATGCTATTTCCAGTATCAGTTTAGAAGCTTCTGATTGGTTACAGCAGTTAATATAATGTGCAACACATTAATAACAGTGTACAGCTTGAATGTAATCAGAGTCTGTTGGCAAAAAAGAAGAAGTGGACAGCTGAAGCAATCACTAACTCCCCCTCAGCATTTTGTGAGGTTAAATACTGGTAAGAAGTCACCTGTGTCCCTGCGTCATCACATGGTCTATTTTCCATTGGTGACGCTGTGTTGAGGTGTCAGTTGGCCATGGTATGTCCCCAGAGTGTCACCTGCGACCGCTGCTGGGGGTGCGAGGTGTCGGCGCCGCAGCCATGGCCGGAACTGACGTCTCCTCGGACCAGAGCAAGACAAAGCGGCCCTCCAGCAACAAGTTCAAACAACAACAGCTGCCAGCCTGGCAGCCGATTCTGACAGCAGGCACTGTGCTGCCGGCCTTCTTCGTCATTGGCGTTGCCTTCATCCCGATCGGGATCGCGCTGCTGACCTTCTCCAACAACGTCCAGGAGCTGGTGCATGATTACACATACTGCAACAGCTCGATCCCCCGCCACGCTGGTGCGCCATGCGAACAGGTCATCCGCAACAGCTCCGAACCGTGCACGTGCGAGATCGAGCTCAACGTGACCGAGAGCCTCAACGGCCGCGTCTACATGTACTACGGCCTGACCAACTTCTACCAGAACCACCGGCGGTACGTCAAGTCACGCGACGTTGACCAGCTGAAGGGCAAGGAGTCGTCGCTATCCGACTGCTCGCCGTTCGACAAGCTGGATGGGAAGCAGATCGCGCCATGCGGCGCCATTGCCAACAGCCTCTTCAATGACACGTTCGAGCTGAAGCTGCTGGGTCCCGGGCCAGAGCAGACAGTGCAGCTGGTGCGCACTGGGATCGCCTGGCCCTCGGACAAGGAGCAGAAGTTCAAGGTAAGGTGGCGAGCTCTCGGCTGAGCTCTGATTAGGACGTGTGACATGTATGTCCAGAAAGCGTTCGAACTTTTAGACATGCACGTTCAGAGGTGAAGGACATGCCTGACATGATGACATGATTTGTGCTTGATTTTTAACATTAGTTGCCTTAGTTGTCAAATGTATCCCACATTTTTCAGGACTGCAACATGACTGTATGTTGCATTGTTCATCAATACATGTGGTTTGTCTTGGTCGAATTCCCACTGAGCTGTCACGTCGGTGGTCGTTAGTTGTATCCTGTCGTGTGTGATGATGCTTGATCAGGTCAGGTCAAGTCAGGTCAGGTTAGTGGAAAAAATCGACCTGCGATCCCAGGATTTCAAACAGTTAAAAAAGATCATGCTCCCAAAAAGCAACTTTTCCACTCGAGCAAGTCCCGTATAACTGCAGTAATGCTTCGTTTGCTGCATGTCTTCGGTCTGAACGCTTTGGACGGAACATACCTGGTAAAAGCATACTCATACTTGCTGGGCTCTCAGATTGTCCATGCTGAGGCAAAGCTTTCCAAGATTGAAGGAAATGGTTCATGTTTTAAGATATTGAGGCAAGTATGCGCTGTGATGGGGAAAGTTCACTTGTAGCAAGGAAACACGAAAATGTGAAATATGTGTGCATGACATTCCGCAACTTTCTACGTACTTAACTCAACGCCAATTTTTCGGCAGCCGCTATCCATGCAATACCGTGGAGATCTCTGACTTCAGAAAACGCTGTTCCGGCACCGTCTGTGCTGCTTTCATGTGTTGAGCAATAGCTCAGTATTGAGGTAGCAGCTAGAAGCGTTGGGTGGGGAAGCGTTCTTTTAGTGATAGGTAGAGTCATCGCGGGCCAGATTTTCTCTGGGCCCACCCTGTAATCCATTTCCAAAATTTGTGTACGTATCTGTATGCCATGCCGGTCGTCGAGGGCCTCGGAGCTTACACGGGTGTGGTACGGCCACCGGACCGGGACGTGTTCCGCAGTGTCTCACGTCCCCAGCCAGGGGCTTGTGGCTGCCATGTGTAAAGGCGCCTGCTCATGTGACACTGCTCTCGCTCGGCAGAACCCGCCGGGCACCCTCGACAGCACGGGCGCCTTTAAGGACACGGTGAAGCCGATCAACTGGGCGAAGCCGGTGTGGCAGCTTGATCCCGAGGACGCGCACAACAACGGATACGAGAATGAGGATCTGATTGTTTGGATGCGCACCGCCGCCCTGCCCACCTTCCGCAAGCTCTGGGCCCGCGTCAACGACTCTGCCGAGACGTTCAAGCACAGCCTGCCCAGCGGCCTTTACCGCATAACCATCGACTACAACTACCCCGTCTCGTCGTTCGACGGCACCAAGCGCGTCATCCTGTCCACCACGTCCCTGCTGGGCGGCAAAAACCCGTTCCTGGGCGTGGCGTACATCGTCGTTGGCTGCATCTGTCTTGTGCTCGGCGTCGCCTTCCTCTTCATCCACATCAAGTACGGCAAACGCGGGACCGACACCATCACCAGCCACTCCAACTGGAGCGAGCACTAAGCGCGCTGTTGCCGGGCTGGCCCGCCAGGCGGCGCTGCGTGCGCCGCGCGCGTCACTGCGCGCCGCCTGGCCGGGCGCGCGGGCAACCGCGGCCCGGATGTGCAGCCGTGGCTTATCTCCTCGGCGGCGGCCGGCCCTGCTGCCAGCGGACGCGCCGGCGCTGGTTGGCCGCCGGCGCCTCAGTCGCGCCTTACTAGTCAACGCACGCCCCAGGGGTGCTGCTATTGAGCGCTGCTCGCGACGTGCTGGCTTACCCGATTTTACCCCGTGTGCTCCTTGATTTGATCGGGTGTGCGTTGTACCCACTCTTTAAGTGATTGGTGACGAGGATGATGCTGACCAGTGATGGAAGCTCGTCAAACCGTGGGTGATATGCACTCCTTTTACGTCAAATCAGGTTTTTGCGGACATTCCAAAACAGATCGGAGATACGCACACTGAGAATCTTTCCTGCCGATGCCATAACACCAATGTCCAGTTTCTAAAAGCGGCGTGACACGTCGCCTTCATGGATGAGAAAGCTGCGATGCGCGACTACCCAAAGAACGCTATCGCCTCTCGAGTGACATGATCTCTGTCGGATCGGCATAATCTTAGCGTGTCGAGCTGGGAAGATGAGTGCGGTATGTGGTCACTATTGGTCCATATTGTTTCGATGCAGAGGTTTCGTTTCACACCGGCTACGGTCGAGGTTTTGGTGAACTACTACAACTTACGGCCTTGCTTACGGACGGCTGATGTCCCCCTGCACGGGTCAAGAACGCTGAGAAACGGTTATGTGGCGAAGCTACCGAAAGGAAGCTGTTTGGCAGCGAATACCAGAATCGCGCTAGTTCCGGTGAACGATCGTGTGGGCGCGGCCTCACCTGAACCGGGTCCCCTACCCCCCACCCCTCCCCATGCACTTAGAATTAATGTAGGCATGAATGTAATTTTTGGCTTGTGTTAGCCATAGTGCTTCAGTGTCGGTGCTGATGTTGATGTGCTTTTCCGGGTGATTAGACCAAGCCTCTGTCACGGGCGACCCGAAAGGTCAGTTTTACTACCGTCAGCTTTAGAAACGGATTTTCCCATGCGAGGTCAAATATATCGAATGCGTTAGTTGGAAAAATAACGTTGGTGTTACTACCGCCGCATGAAATCATTTGCCGCCCACATCATTTACTGCCGCCTGAAATCCTGCATTTCTTTGCGACTTGAACTCGCGGGGTAAAAACATAATTCCGCCCAGTGGTTCAAGAGTCCAGACCGACTGTCGTGATGCACCCCGGAGCATTAACCTAGTCGAACTATGTTTCCGTTTTGTCATGCCATTTTGAAACGTGACGTGAATGGGCTGACCGTTTGTAGTGTACTGCTGACTACGTCAACCAGAAGCTGGCCACCGACCATGCGGACCTGTTGTGGCGGTTTATGAAACTTGTTTGGTATTGCATTGTTCACATCGGTAGTTCAGTTGCGTTGTTTCAGCCTATATTGGTGTTGCCATTGAACTTACGAAATGTGCCGCGTTTCAGATTTCATCTCCTGCATAATTACGCCACCCTTTCGATGTGCATGACAGATGGAGGCGACAATCAATATCATGTCGCAGACGCACGTACGCTGAAATATATCGACTGCGGTGATCTAGTGATGCTGTCCCTCGTTGGTTAACTAAGGTCCTTGCTTGCCTTTAGTCTGCCTAGAATGTGTTGCTTAGAGCGCGTCCGTCCTTTGATGGCGTAGTTCCTCATCTCGCCTAGCTCGTGCTCGAGTGTTCGTTCAACTGGCTGCTGTGTTCGTCCAACGTCCAGAATTATGCGTTGTTGCCTATGACGCGTCGTCACTGCATGTTACGTTATGTGATAAACACGCAATGAGCAGTCGTTCGCGCACCAATAAACTTTATTTCCATTGCCATGTCTCACTACGATAAAGACTCCAAAAGGCGGACAGCATCACACGGAACAGGCCGCAGGCGGCAAAATTGCCGGCAAGCGCGCCGCAGCGGCCTCGCGAACACCGACGGCACCCGCCCTCCCCGCCGCATAGCCTACTTGGGGCCGAGCATGTCCTCTGGTCGCACCCACTCGTCGAACTGCGCTTCGGTCAGGTAGCCGAGCTTGATGGCTGTCGCCCGGAGCGTGGCGCCCTCCTTGTGCGCCGTCTTGGCGATGTGCGCCGCCTTGTCGTACCCGATGTGCGGGTTGAGGGCCGTCACCAGCATGAGGCTCTCGTGCAGCAGCTGGTCGACGCGCTCGCGGTTCACCTCGATGCCAACCACACACTTGTCAGTGAAAGCCACACACGCGTCGCCCAGCAGCCGGATCGAGCGCAGCACGTTGGCCACCATCATCGGCTTGAACACGTTCAGCTCGAAGTGGCCGTTACTGCCACCGATGCTGACAGCAACGTGATTGCCCATCACCTGGGCAGCGACCATAGTGATGGACTCACACTGGGTAGGGTTGACCTTGCCGGGCATGATGGAACTGCCAGGCTCATTCTCCGGTAGTGACAGCTCGCCAAGACCACAGCGCGGCCCGGACGCCAAGAAGCGCAGGTCGTTGGCAATCTTCATGATGCTGCAGGCGATGACATTCAGTGCACCTGAGACCTCCACCATGGCATCATGCGCGGCCAATGCCTCAAACTTATTTGGAGCAGTGACAAATGGCAGGCCTGTCAGTTCAGACACTTTTGCTGCCACCTTCTCAGCAAATCCCTTCCTGGTGTTGAGGCCAGTGCCCACTGCTGTGCCACCGGCAGCCAGCATGTACACACGGGGCAGAGTGGCTTTGATTCGGTCAATACCAAATGCCAGCTGCTGTACATAGCCACTAAACTCCTGCCCAAGCGTAAGAGGAGTGGCATCTTGCGTGTGAGTCCGACCAATCTTCACGATGTTTTCATACTCTTTGCACTTGATTTCCAATGCATCATGCAGTTTTTGCATGCCTGGGATCAAAGTGTTGTGTATCTCCACAGCAACAGCAATATGCATTGCAGTTGGGTAAGTGTCATTGGAGCTCTGACTCTTGTTGACATGGTCATTTGGATGAACAGGCTTTTTGCTTCCAAGCTCACCACCCAACATCTCAATAGCTCTGTTGGCAATCACCTCATTGGTGTTCATATTTGATTGGGTCCCTGACCCTGTCTGCCAGATTACAAGAGGAAAGTGTTCTTCATATAGCTGACCACTGATAACCTCATCTGCTGCTTTACAGATTGCATCTGCAATGTTTGCATCCAAGCCAAATTCCTTGTTCACCTCCGCTGCAGCTTTTTTCAGGACACCAAATGCTTTGATAACAGGCTCAGGCATTCTTTCATTTGACCCTCCAATTGGGAAGTTGAGCATAGATCTCTTTGTTTGAGCTCCATAATACTTATCTGCAGGAACGTCTAGCTCACCGAAGGTATCAGACTCCTTCCTCACACCTCTAGAAGCCATTAAGGAAGATGTGCTGAACGCTTGCCCACTCTTCCAGTTCCACAACGCCCGTCCCGATCCACGTAGGCTCCCAGCCAACGCCATCTGCAGGCCTGATTCTCACGATTTCCGGCCACAGACGTCACAGACACCCGAAACCTCCTGGCAGGCAATACGTACCGCTCGATACGGAGAGTAATAGGGGTCAGGTGGTTACAAGATGCGGAATGCAGCCAAGTGGGGCAGCCCGCCAGCAATACCGGAATTGACGCCGATCATACACTCCCAGATCTGCGCAGAGCGGTGCGCAGACGGATCTCCGACTGTCGCGCCGGGCAATTTGCCAAGCCAAGAATCGAGATTACGCGACTAAGGCCTGAAATGCCTGCATGTATTTCTATCACTAAACCCAACAGCACCCCAAATATTGAGAATTATGCGTCGTACGGCTCCCACAGGCTTTTGAGAATCCAGACAAGTTATTTTAGTACGCAGCAACCAATCCTGCGCTGTATTTGCGAGCGGAGATTTGCTTTCGTAGCCGCGTATTACTGCCAAATCCTTCTAGATAAATAATTCCATTTAAAGTAAAAACTTTACCGAATTAGTTTATTTTTGCTCAGTAGAATGGCACAAACCAATGTATTTTACCTTAGATTATCATTATTTTCAGTGCTCATGATGGAAGACACGGAGCTATAAGCAATTATGCCGAATTTCGTGAAGAGGCTCACTTATATTTCCTTTTGAGCTGGTAGCTATCTTACGTTTATCACGCAGCTCAGACGAACTATTGGCGCATTTTGTTTCAGGTCCGTTTGTGTTTCACTTCAACGATGGACGCCTGAGCCCGAGAGGCTATGCGCCCTTAACCAACAACAACAACAACAACCGTTTGTGTTTCGGTTTCTGATAGGTGGGAGGGAGTATGTGAATCGTAGCTGTGGGGCTGGTTGATCGCATTGCCCGGTTTGGACTTGCCTTGAGCACATTTCCAAGGTAAGTTAGACTTAGCGAGCTCTTGTCTCATGGAGACATGACTTGCTGATGCAGAAATTCGGTGGATGGGTTTTGTTGTGCCTTTGCAAATCGGTATTACAGACAATGAAATTCGTTCTGTCTGTTCATGTGTGTGTGCTTTACCTTCTCCCCATCGGATTCTCCTCATCCCCTTGATAGCCTTGACTTTTCCTTTCATGACATGCTAGCCAGCCAAAGAACATGCCCATGGTGCCAAATAGTTACACAGCACCAGCATGCTGAACCTTGGTACCAAACCGAGGCCAGGACATATGTACTCTTTTAAGATTAACTCAGAGCTTTAATTTTTTGGAGGGTAATTTTGCATACAGTCTACTTCTCAGCATCACAGTTTCTTCAAGTATTGGTTCTCAGCATCAAAGCTGGTTTCACAGCACACCAAATTCAGCTATAGGACATGCCAAATTAAGTGTTTGTGCACTGCCATCATGGCTGCATTGGACGTCTGAACAGCTACTTCTCCAACCATGTTAACATAGCAGTCATGTTCAGTGTAGCATTTTTTTTTTGGCAGGCTAAGGGATAGGCAACAGGCCTGTCTGCTTCTCACCCCTAGCCCATTTAAGGGCCCTTTCCTTTTTTGGGATTTCCTGTTTTAGATATTTATTATTTGGGATGTTATGGTTATCAGATTATAGCAAAGAAGCCAGTCTACAAAATGTAGCATGCCAGTCATCAAAATATTTTGGGAAAGTGTGATCCTGCTCTAAATAGGGTACCCAACCTATTTGTTTGGGGCACAGCTGATTATTTGATTGCCTGGGGTCTGAAAAAAGTTTTTGTTATCTTATTTCTGCCAACTAATTGTTGATAACCCTGCTATTCTATCTGGGATGTTTAAGAATCACACCAGATTTACCACTAAATGCTTCACATTAAATCTGAATACTACCAGCTTTACAGCAGTTAAGAGAGTGGTCCACATTTATACAGGGGTTTGAACCGAAAAAGCCATGTTGAAGGCCTGAAACTCATCTTAGCATTCATTATGTCATAAAAGCATCATTCATAGTCTACCATTCCATAAGCCACTTGGTGTTTGTTAGCATGATTTCCAGATATGCTGGCTGCCAATTGGCTCAATCAGTGTTGTGCAAGGTAATATGATGAAACCAAACCATGACACCTCAGGGAGCATATTTAATAAGCAGATAATTGTGCTGTGTAGAGCAGTCTTTTCATATGGAAGCTATACTAATAGTTATAAGTGAGCTTATTTCATCATATCCAATGCTTGCTTCAATATCTTCAAATGTGAAAATCACACATTTGAAAAAATACATTGAGCAGATCACAACATGAATGATAAAAAACCTCTCATACTGATGCATGCTTTTCTGGTGTGCAGCTGATTAGGCTGGTTTACCTGTCCAGCGCAATCAGTAGAAGTTAGATTGAGCAAAATGGGTCATGCTTGATCAATGTTTTTGTTTTGTTTGAGCACTTCAACATAATTGATTGTTTTCTGGCCATAGAGGGGTTGCATGAGCAGTCACATCTATTGCCAGACAAGATGATATTGCAGAAATAAAGACAGCTGTTACATATTTATGATAAACATGGCTTATTCTGCCTGTAGGCTGTCTGTGCCTTTACACATTGTCACCTATCTGCCACCCCTATGCTTTCACTTTGAATGCTGTGCAGGGAGGATGAAAGAAGGAACCAAATTCTGATGATTGTTGTAAGCATATAACATGTAAAAACTATCCATTTAATAACATGCAGGCAAACTTGTAGCCAACTTGTTTCTGATTAATGTGGCTGTTTTACTTTACCTTACACATTTTGTGCTATTATTATTTTTCATTTCAGTATGGTTTTGTCATCAAACCATATCTTGTTAAGTTTCCAGCTCTAGTGACTGTCTTCTGGGGGATGCCCATAAGTGTCATCATGAGTCTTACCTGCAAGTCCTATATGTCAAATTACTTCATTTTTTCACTTGCAAGAAATAAGGATTCCACATACAGCTCTTGTGCCGGTTCATCAGATTCATAATAGTCCTTTTAATACAATACTTTTACTGCCTCCAAGGGTAGTGAGAGGGATACTTTTGCTTCATTATTTTCCCTACTGGTAAGGATAATGCAAGAGTACTTGAATCTGACAGGCTTGAGGTATTGCTCCCTGGTGTTTAAGTAGGCTGCATGGTACATTGAAACAGACTGCAACCATAGGGTGTCTGGGAATTGCACCAGTGTATCAACTATCAAAGCCCTCATTGGATCTATTAGCTGGTTCTCCATAAACCCTGCCTGCCTGCCTCGGATAAGCAGGGCTTCGCAAGGGCTCAGGATAAAGCAAGGGAGGGGGTGGGATGTTCAATATTCAATCACCTTTTATGCTACGTAAGATACAAAGTTGAAAAGTTGCTACTTGCAGAAATCAGGCTTGTAATGGAATAACATAGAAATAGTGCCATAACCAGGTATGCACATGCAAGTTAACATCTTAAGCTCTCAGATAAGAACACCATGAGAACACCACGTAAAAACACCATGAGAAAGGACCAAAACACGAACACATGGTATTTGGCTCAGTGAACCCTTCCAGTACCCCCACTGCCATCTCTCGGCGGTTTGGAGGAATGGCAAAGGAGCACCAGGGTGGCAGTTTGGCATGAATAGTTTGGCAACACCTCAACATCAATAAAGGTTTCATGGCACAACCAATCATTGGTGTGTTGAGGAGCATATTTACTTAACAGAAAAGCTTTGCTGTCTAGAGCAGTCTTTTCCACTTTCCATGAAGCATACTGAAAGTTATAAGCAAGCTTATTTTATCATATGTCATGGCTGCCTCAACATTCTAAAATTTGGAGGACTCCCTTTATTTGCAGTGATGACTGCATACCCAATCACGTAAGTCATCACTTCATCAATGAATGTTATAGAGATAATCGGCTTGCATGGTGCCATGTCCAGTTGCATTATACTATGCCTAATTTTGCACCAGATGCAGCTTTGAAAGTTGGGCCTGTCAGTGTATCAGCGCCATTTGTCGTTGTTTCTGTAACATGATTCTGTCATGACATGCCACAGCAAGACAGAATTGCCAAATTTACCAACCCATCTTTTTTTACTGCGGTCAGGGCACGAGTTGGGGTTGTGCTTGTTGGTATGGATGTTTCAAAGGAATGAGCCTTTGGTCCCAAACCTGGCCAGAGGCACTGTTGCTCGTTACGGCTCTTATGCGACCCACAAACTCTGTGGATTCATCCAGGGCCATGTTAGTTGCTTGTCTGACGCCATTGGGCATGGAGAGTGTGTCACCAGTCTGAATCTGGTCTGTGTGATGAGCCTTCTGCCTGTCTCGTACTTGTCTGCGTGCAGGGTGGGCGGGAGTTCTGACTGGTCTGTCTGCAGAATCTGTGGGCAGTCTGACTAACCCGTCTGTAGGGTCTCCAGTCTTCTGACTGACCATCTGCAGTCTGTTGGTGGTGTGGCTCTGACCTGTCTGCAGAGTCTGCCGGCGGTCTGACTCTGGCCCGTCTGTTAAGTATGCCAGCGGCCTGGCTCTGACCCGTCTGCAGAGTCTGCCGGCGGTCTGACTCTGGCCCGTCCGCAAAGTATGCCGGCGGCCTGGCTTTGTCCCGTCTGCAGTGTGCCGGCGGTCTGAGTGACCCATCTGCAGAGTGTGCTGGCGGTCTGACTCGTTCCCGTCTGCGGAGTCTGCCGGCGGTCTGAGTGACTCGTCTGCAGGGTGTGCCCGCGGTCTGACTCTGGCCCATCTGCAGGGCCTGCCGGCGGTCTGAGTGACTCGTCTGCAGAGTGTGTCCGCGGTCTGACTCTGGCCCGTCTGCAGAGTCTGCCCGCGGTCTGAGTGACTCGTCTGCAGAGTGTGTCCGCGGTCTGACTCTGGCCCGTCTGCACAGTGTGTCAGCGGTCTGACTCTGGCCCGTCTGCAGAGTCTGCCGGCGGTCTGAGTGACTCGTCTGCAGGGTGTGTCCGCGGTCTGACTGGCCCGTCTGCAGAGTCTGCTCGCGGTCTGTGTGACTCGTCTTCACAGTGTGTCCGCGGTCTGACTCTGTCGCGTCTGCAGAGTCTGCCCGCGGTCAAAGTGACTCGTCTGCAGTGTGTCCGCGGTCTGACTCTGGCCCGTCTGCAGAGTCTGCCCGCGGTCTGGCTGACCCGTCTGCACAGTGTGTCCGCGGTCTGACTCTGGCCCGTCTGCAGAGTCTGCCCGCGGTCTGAGTGACCCATCTGCAGAGTGTGCCCGCGGTCTGACTCTGGCCCGTCTGCAGAGTCTGCCCGCGGTCTGAGTGACCCGTCTGCACAATGTGTCAGCGGTCTGATTCTGGCCCGTCTGCAGAGTCTGCCCGCGGTCTGAGTGACCCATCTGCAGAGTGTGTCCGCGGTCTGACTGGCCCGTCTGCAGAGTCTGCCCGCGGTCTGGCTGACCCGTCTGCAGTGTGTCCGCGGTCTGACTGGCCCGTCTGCAGAGTCTGCCCGCGGTCTGAGTGACTCGTCTGCAGAGTGTATCCGCGGTCTGACTCTGTCGCGCCTGCAGAGTCCGCCCACGGTGGCGAGATGAGCGGTCACTCGGGCGGCGGTAAGGCGGCCGGCACGGGCCAACCGCCGCAGCAGCAGCACCACGGCGCTATCAACCTGACCAAGTCGGACGAGCCGACGGCGCCCACCACTACGGTACGTCCCTCCAACCTGTCCCCACCACCGCTGTACGTCCCCTCAACCCTCTCCCCACTCCCACCACCACCGGACGTCCCCTCTACCCTCTCCCACACCCCCGGCCCGAACAGGCCTCCGGTCGACGGCAGGGCCGCTCGAATACCGTGCTGCCCGCCAGCAGAGAAAGCTTTTTGGGACAGCTGGCACCCCATGTAGGCGAGGGATGGGTGACACACCCTGTAGGCCACTGGGTGGGCGTTGTCCATTTGTCTTGACCGCGTACGGGTGATCCGGACAGAGTTTTCTCCATGTAAACTGTTGCTGGCAGGCAAGAGCTGTCCAACGACTTACAGCGCCCGCATGGCAGCTGTAGTCAAGGTTAATATTAAAGGACCCACTGCGTGTGGGTGCGTTGCTATGTAACGTATCTGTTACCGGTTGTAGCTGCCACGTGCGGACACCCCAACGTCTACGTGCCGCTCCTGCGTTCGCTGGAAATGATACACGTCTTTCTGGTCTTTTCGAATGCGCCCAAGCACACTGTGCGTGAACAGCCGCTGCGCGCTGTGTCAGACGAGGCGGGACAGCGTCGCAGGCTTGCGCCGCCGTCTGCCGCCTCCCCACTGACACCGGCCGTGGTCGCTAGGCGTGGCTGTCGTCCGGCAGCTGGCCGGGCGGCGCCGGGCCAAGCGGCGGCGGGGCCCGGCCCGCCCCGGCTCGCCCGGCCGGGCACGGCCTGGTGCCGCTGTCGCAGCAGCAACAGCAACAGCAACAACAACAACAGCAGCCAGCCGGCGTCAGCCAGAAGCCAGGTGTGTCCCGTCCAGACGGCTAACGGACGGGCGGGGAAGCCCTCTTCCCTGCTGGGGAGAGCGGAGGGAGGAAACCGTCATTCGCAACTGACCTGCCTGAATGCGGCGAGCTGGAGAAATGTCTTGACCGTGGCCATCGACCTTGACCCCCTTGTCGTGTCAGTTAGGGTAGCGCCGGTCTCGTCGTGTGTGTTATGGTGCTCCTGCTATGCTGTAAAAACTTGCAGTGTAATTCGGCCACGGCGTGTTCACCTTGCATGCCTTCTGCGATCTGTACGCGAGGTCGTGCGGTGCGTGTGCACGTACCCTATGCAGGCGCCTGTGACGCCGCCGCCGCCTCCGCAGCCGAGACGGTGACCGTGCTGAGCCACCCGTTGCTGACGGTGAACCGGACAGCAGTGGGCGTGCAGGGCGGCGGCGCCATCGCGCTCATGGGGGCGCGCCTGTCGCGGCCGGCCACCCCCGGTACCGCTCACATGCAGCCCACCTATCACGTGGCCAGAGGTGAGTGTCCGGTCCGGCACTGACGATACCGCCCGTCCCGCCTCCGCGACAGCGAAGTCGCTACGAGCTGCCCTGCATCGTGAATGGGGACCGGCTGGATCGGTGTACCCAGGCTGTACACGGAGGTGCGGTCCCAGGGCCGTCACGTGGAGCTCCTCTGCTCAAACATAAATAAGATCGATAATTATTCTAGATGAGTGCGGCCCCTTAGACGCTGACAGTAAGAAATTGTACTGACAATATTTTAACTTTGACTTTGTGTTGATCATTGACGTGTAAGCCGTTTCTCTGTGCCTTACTTTTTTATCACACCTAACAGCTCTGGCACCAGCTTTTTGAAATGGAGCTGGCAGTGGACCACCTGGTCGTTGCTGTTTTAGATTACGTTGGCGTTGTTCCCCCTGCTGTGGCACCTGTCCCAAGTATTCTCACTGATGGCCTGGCTGCGCCCCGGCCCATCGCCCCGGCTGAGCCTGTGACGTATCGGCTGACCCGAACTGACCTGAGCCGGCTCGGCAGGCTCGAGCTCGGCCACCTCCTCGCCCCGCGTGATAGGTCCTCAGGCAGTGCGGACCGGCCACCTGCCCATCTCCAGCATCGTGGCCAGCGGCGCCCACACCGTCAGGTGAGCCTCGCCGGCTGCCGCGGCCCGCATCGACAATGGCGATTGGTTTCTGTGAGATGATTTGCCACTGGACCATCAGGTGGTTTCATACGTTCTGCGGCAGATGTCTGTTACAGCTGTCACGCTTCCAACATCGTGCGTCTGAGGAGGGAATGCACACTTAGCTACATTCTCAGACGCAATGTAGCTGTTGGATGCGCTTTTTGGGTTTGTGGTTTTACAGAATTATACGCCTGACTAACGTGGTGAATGGGTGTGGTTTTGGGCGGTGATTTTGGTTTTTAAAGGCTCGCCAGCGTCGAGGGCACTGTGCGTCCATGACATGTTGTTTTCGTTGACATGTTGTCGTTGACAACATGACATGTTGACAACATGACATGTTGTTTCGTGTTCCGCTGTCGTGTCGTGAGTGATCTGAGCTGACGACGGGCGGGTGCAGTTACCAGGTGAGCCACCAGGTGGCACCAGCCGCTCTGCCGGCCAGCCTGGTGGTGCCGGTGACCTCGGTCGGTGCCGGCCCGCCGGTCCTGCCGCGAGCTGCGCCCGCCGCCCCCAGCCCAGGTCAGTGCCGCCAGGAGCAGGAGCCAGGAGCAGCTGTGCCAGGCCCAACCGAGCCCCGCCCCGGCAGCTGGCCGTGGGGGTCCGTTGGTATTTGGCGGAGCGCTCAGTGGTGCCTGCCATAGTTGAACGTTAGGGCTGGTCATTGTCGTGGCTGTGGTCGGAGCGCGAGGCTCGTGGACATAGCCCATTGCTTGTAAAGGGTGGCATGCGTCTCTCAGCTGTCGTCGCAGATGGCATGACCCTTCCGCCGATCCACCACGAGGTGCTGCCGCTTCGTCGATCAGACCAGCGGCAGCGTTTGCTGAGCATTTGTCGGCCGTTGTGCTGGCCTGGCGGCGTTAGCGGCTGGCTCGCGGCTACCACCGACTGCGTGCTATGGTCGGGAGCCGGCCTGACCGTGCCCCGCCAGCATTACTGACCCGCAGCAGTGTACTGCAGCAATAGACTCGCTGCCTTGTTGACGTACAGCGTCCCGTTCCGTTCACACCGCTCTTGTGAAGGCTTCAGACAGGTCCCGGTTGTTCACAACAGTCGTTCGTACGTTTACATTGCCCACTTTCCTCTCTGCCTGATGGGATTGGGCACATTTCGTCTGCTCGGTGTGGGCCCTCGTTGCTCCTCACCTGCATGGTCTCTGGCACTGTCCTGCACGTTATGTCGTCCAGCGCGGGCTCTCACAACATAGGTCTCAAGGGTCAGCCACGGCGCGGCCATGGTCTCTTCACAGGCACCCCTCGAAACGACACCTCCCCTGACCCTGTCCCCCCCCCCCCCTCTCCACCGCATCTTCCACTCGTGCTCTCCGGAGCATGACCACCTGACATCTTGCCTCTGTCCCCAGCTGGCGGACCTTCCAAGATGGCGGCGAAAGCGGCCAAGCTGTCAACAGTGACGATGACACCGGCCGGAGTTGGCGTACGGGGCGGCGGGCCTGCGCGTCTCACTCTGGGTCCACACCGGTGAGCCGGGGCGGCCGCTGTTACATCGCTAAATTCGATTGACTCGTTTACCTCTCGTGTTGCACTTGAACGGGCATGAGGCTGTCGCACAGTATCGAGCGGTCGTGCTGTTTTGTCCCAGTGACAGGCCGGCTGTACTGAGCCGGTGCGGCTGGCCGAGTTGCGGCGCGGCCGTGACCTGACCGTGACCTGGGCGGCAGGGAGTGCGGCCCGGACCGTGTCACCACAGGGGCGGCTGGTGAGTCCGGCCGGCTCGGCGACGCCCCGCCCCCTGCACATCACCCACATCACGGCCGAGAAGCTGCCGCGCGCGCTGGCCGGCGTCGCGTCCCCAGCGCTGCGCCAGGGCGCGCCGCTCACCTACTCCATGTGAGTCGGCGTCGCGGTCTGCTTCACCTGTGAGACGCCCTCGTTCCTGCGGCAGCTGTAGGCGTCCGCTCACTTGCTCCGCCTATCGTGGCGTCCGCTCACTTGCTCCGCCTATTGTACAGCGTTAGCTTACTCCCCGTAAATCGCTGCTGACATGTGCGTGGCCGCTTACCCTGTCCATGCTAGTTAGTTACTTTTTCCTGCACATGAGTATCGGAAGGAAGCGAGATCGCTGTATGTTACCGGAGTATCAGGCACGGCTGCCCACAGGCCATCACCTGTCCTGCCCTTAATGAGCAATGCATCACCGGCACTGTGGTCAGACCTGCCCCCATTTTTGCATGCTGTTCCGCGCCATGCGTGCCAGAGCGCCCCTGTAGGACTCAGAACGTGCTTTTAATTATTTTGGCAGCCTGTGCTGTGCGCAAACACTGCCGGCGCGGTCGTTTGTATGTCGGTCTGGTGACGGCGAGTCGGTTGCCGTCAGATTGCCATCCGGCCGTGGTCAGCAGCAGGTGATGCGCGGCGCGATCCACCCGCTCATATCGGTGCCAGCGCCGCCTGGCGGCTTCACCGTCAGTACAGGTGCGGCCGGCGACCGCGGCGAGCCGCAGCCGCTGACGGTCAAGGCAGGGCCCTCGTCCGCGGCCGGCGGCACCAAGGCCGCGCCCGTCGGCCATCCGATCACGATGCCGGTGCCGTGGACCGGGTCGGGTCAGCAGGGAGCGAAGGTGAGCGCAGACACCGGTCTCACCAACCTTATGACGATGACAGGAAACAATGTCAGTGTGTCTTCCTTAGGTAATGAGCCGGGGCTGGCATGTGGATGCCAGCATGCAGCTGCCCTCTCTTGGGCCACAGGAGCATAAGTTAGCTTATCGACGTTTGGTTCTCCCCTGTTCGTGTTGTTCCGCATCCTGGTGAGTGGGCCGACCTGCACGGCTGCCTCTGTCGGCGCCTGGCCGTACATCGGCGGGTTGTGAGGACGCGCGTGCCGTTGTGCTGCGGCAGGTGATCACACAGCCGGCGCACGGGCCGGCACTGGCGCTGCCGCAGTTCCTGCCGGCGCACAGCGGCACCGCCGTCCGGCCGACGGCCGCCAGCTCCGCCGGCCAGCCGCCGGCCTCCGTCCCCGCCGCTGCCGCCGCTACCGCCGCTGCGCAGATCACCGCCATCCCCGTGGCCAAGGTGGGGGCGGCGCGGCACACGCAGCGACGTGCTCAGCGGCCACGCTCCGGCCGTGACTGAAGAAGCCCCTGTGTCCGCTGGGATGACCGGAGACGCCCCCTGCAAACGCTGGGACAACCGGACCCCCTGTACTCGCTGGGACGACCGGAGACGCCCCTCTACCCGCTGGGACGACTGGAGACGCCCCTGTACCCGCTGGGACAACCGAACCCCCTGTACTCGCTGGGACGACCGGAGACGCCCCTCTACCCGCTGGGACAATCGGATATGTCCCTGTACCCACTGGAACGGCTGGAGACGCCCCTGTACCCGCTGGGACGATTGGAGACGCCCCTGTGCCCTCTGGGACAACCGGAGATGTCCCTGTACCCGCTTGGACGGGTGTCGTGTTGGATTGCCAGGCGTCTGGCGAAACAGTAGTTTTCATGTTTCCCCTGTTTTCCACAACTGCATTTTAGCATGTTCTGTGGTGAGCGTGATTTCCGGTCTTTGCATATGGTTACTGTCTACAGCTGGTAAGCTTTAACTCACGTTACACGCATGTGTATATCACCATTGGCGTTGTGTAGCGATCGCTTGCGTACTGTGGCCACGGTGCACATTGTTCCGCATTGACGCTGTGTGTGTGCCAGCAGGTGCTACCGCAGCAGCAGCAGCAACAGCAGCAACAGCAACCGCAACAGCAGCAACAGCAACAGCAACAGCAACAGCAGCAGCAACACCACCCATCCAGCCGCGAGCCGCCCCCAGCCAGTGACGCCCAGAGGCACCCAGGTACGCCTCGTGTCCGCCCTGCGGTCATGCTCGCCGCCGCGGCGCCTCCGTCCTGTGAGTCGCCCCCGGCTCCGGTTCCGGCGCCCTCGCCGGCTCCGGCTCCGACGCCGGCTCCGGCTGCGGCGCCGGTCTGTACCGAGTGGTCGGTGTGTGTGGACGTGGAGCGGCGCTGGCCGAGCCTGCGGCCGCCGCGCGCTGACGGCTGCGCCGCCTCATCGGCAGGCGAGCTGCCGCTGGCGCCGTCGGCACTGCGCACGACGCCGGCCTACGGCGTGCCGGCCGGCGTGGTGTACGAGCACACCGGCTACGGCGCCGTGCGGCCGCCGGTGCCAGGTGAGGTCGTCCGCCGCAGAGGTGTCCCGCCTGGACGGGGCGGCCCGGTCTGCTAGCACAACGCATGGCTTACCAGCGTTTGCGACGTGGCTTGGCATGTTTCCGTGCCTTAATTTTCTAGGCCGCTGCTGTAGCCAACGGGAAGTGATGCCTCGAGCAGCATGGCTGGGGACCAAGGCAGCGCTGTTGAGGGCCAGAGCAGTGCGGCTGGGGACCAGGGCAGCGCTGCTGGGGGCCAGAGCAGTGCGGCTGGGGACCAGGACAGCAGCGGCTGGGGCCCTTGGCAGCGGCGGATGGGGACCGGGTAGCAGCGGCCTGCAGAGCCGCCGTGTCAGAGCCGATTGATAGTACGGCGGAGCCTCCCACGCTACGCTACCGCGACAGGCGTCTATGTGTTAGATGCAGCTTGTGCTGGCGCTCCTGCCGCGCCGTGCCCATGGCCTCAGAGCATGCGCTGGCACCGGAGCCTACAGGCGTGTGCGGAGAGCCGCCTCCGGGGCTGAGCGGCGCAGTGCGTGTCTGCTCTGTGACCGACCGGCGATGTGGCGACAGGTCCGAGCGGGACGTCACGTCTGAGCCGGCCGGGGGAGGGTCGCCCGCAGCCGCACGCCGCCTCGCCGCAGGCCGTCAAGATGACCTCCCCGCGACCCAGCATTCTGAGGAAGCGCGAGAGCGAGATGTAAGCCAGCGGGCCGCGGTAGCTGGCGTCGCTCCGAGCCTTGAGCGCCCGGCTGCCGTGTCTAGTCAGACAGAGCGTCCCTGGATGACTCATTCTTTAAATCTGCTTGGAATTGCGAAGCTGGCGTTGTTGGACCCACCAGCGGCACCAAGCATCAGAACATCATCTTTGTCGCCGAACATCATACGGCTCACTCACCACTTGGCGGTTTTCGTGCTCTAGCGGTCTGTCCGTCTGTGTGGGATCCACGTATGGAAAATGTTGTGTGTTCTGGGCGTGGTCCATCCAGGGCCGTTGTGCGTCTCATATCCGGTGTATATGCGGTCATTGTTCGTGAATCCGGTCTGCGACTGACTTGCATGAGCGGATCTGGCTCTATTCAACACTTCGTGTCCGCTACCGTGGCTTATGACCTTGTGTATGAGATGTCTTGGGTGCCGGACCGCTGCACACCCTAGATCTGGTCCATCTGACCCCGCGTGTGCCGGGCCGGCTGCAGCGCCGTTCAGCTCCTGCCCTTGAGTCCACCTCGTGTCTGCCGGCCGCAGGACGGCTGGCCGGGCCGTGCGCAACCTCAGCCAGCAGCTGGCCGTGGCCGTGGGCGGCGGCGGCGGCAGCAGCAGCGGCACCGGCGCCGGCGCCGCCGCCTCGCCGGCCGGCTCGCCCCATCGGCCCGACTCGTCTGGCCACTCGTCCAGCACCATCTCGGCCTCGTCGTCGCCCGGCGAGCCGGCGGCGCACGAGCCGGCGGACGAGTCGACGGCGACGGCGGCCGCGGCCGCGGCCGTCGGTACGCCGCCGCTCGGCCTCAGCCCGCGCAAGAAGCCGCGCAAACAGAACCTGTGAGTGGGGTCGCAGAGCCGGCAGCGCTGAGGAATGGTCGCATGGCATAGCTGTCGGGACATATTGTCAGAAGTATCTACGAGCTGGCTAGCAGAGTGTAACTGCACCTCCAAAAGGACCCTGCGTTGCCACCAAGCCCATGTTTGAATATTGTGCACAATGTGGTGCTAGCCGCTGCTTGCGAAGGGGCCTTACGTGATCAGAACGGGCTCGGGATCTTGTCTTATGATCCGCCGTGCGCTGTACGACCAGGGTAGTCGGTGCGCCCTAAAGGCCAAATCATCACATAATTCGCCGCCTGACGCCGCCGCCGCGCTTGCTGCAGTGCGTCCAAGGCCGCCGCCGCGCCGGCCGTCTCCTTCCCGGCGGCGCCCTTCGACCCGCACGCCGCCAGCGACGACGAGATGGAGTTTATCCGCGAGCACACGCGGCAGCCAGCGGCGGCGGCGGCTACGCGAGTGCCGGAGCCGCCGCCGCCGCCGCCGCCGCCGGCGCCGCCGGCCAAGCGGCCGGCGATGTCGCTGCTGAACGCGATGGGTCCGCGCACCTGGCGGCCCGCCGCCAGCCACTTCGTCAAGTACGCTGATGTCCGCGGCAGAGACGAACGGCGACCCACCATCGCCGACCTGGCCAGCCAGCGTCACATCGCGCAGAAAATCAACGGCTGGAAGATTCACCACATCTCCGGTGAGTCCCGGAGGGGGGGGGGGGAGGGGGCTCGCGAGGCTGAGAGACCTTGCCAGGTGACATTTTGATGTGCAGTGTCAGGTGACGTGGTTGGACGCGTTTCGTGTGGGTGCGCAGATCCTCGGTGTGTGAGGTACGAATGTATCACTGTCTGCTCTATGATGAGATAAGTTTGATGATGGCTCGATGACTGATGCTGGGGCATCATGCAAGCTGTCTTCGACTGGACCAGTCTGATGGTCGTGGATGGACTATCCGGGGAGACTTGAATGGCATGGGGTCGCCATCTCAAAGCACTGGACCTCACAATTCCCTCTGTAGCCCTAGCTAGACAAAATGCACAAAGCGAAGCTAGCTCCGTCCTGACTTTGTTCCTATTGATTGCTGAGCTCGGTATACAGACAAGCAGACTCTCTTAGTATGTTATGTGGGCTTGAAGGTTGGTCACACATTGCGTGGGATAATTTGATGACAGAACATGGGAGTACATGTACCGAAAGACCAATACCAGGGCTCTGCGACCATGTGTAGACGCATGCAACGGAGGACGCCTGTTTTGCAGCGTATCTGCAGTAGTTGGCTGGCTGGGTGACTCCGATGCCCCTGAGCCGATGGTCCAATCCCGGCTCATCAGACGGCGCAGCTGTCTCGCACGGGCCGACGGTCGGTTCGGTTGTCGACGCGGCTTCGGTCGCCGGCCAGCCGGTGGCGGGGCTGGAGGCAGTGTTCGGGGGTCAGCGGGCCCGATTCATCGCTCAGACCGCCGCCCGGTTGTCCCGTCCAGGCCGGGGGGAGGGGGGCCAGCCCGTGCCCGAGGCTCGCTTTCTGATGCGATTGGATTGGATCGCCGACGCCGGCTTTGGTATCTGTTCGCCGTAGCTGAGTGCTGATCAGGGAAATGAAGTCTGTTGCCGTCGGAAATTCGGCGTAACGATTTCTCGTTGCATAGACCGACGCTCCTGTAGATAATGTGCTCGATCTTCGGCCCACTCGGCAGCGAGCCGGCGCGGCGCCTCGGGGGGCCGCGGCATCCGGTGGCATTATGGAGTGCATGCAGATGCCGAGGGTGGTCATAACTTGGAAGCTGCTGCCATTCGAAAAGTTAGCTTTGCTGTCCGTCAAACGTGGGCTTCGCATCAAGACTTCGCGAGTGCTGCAGTAGAACGCTTGTTAGTGGGCCTTTGTAGACAAACAAGGCCATTTGGAGTTGGTGAGTGGGGCACTGTGCGCGTTTCGGAGAAATGTCGTGTTAAACCCGCAGACGCAAGTGGGACAGTTTTCCCGCGGTGTAAAACAGCCGCCGCTAGTTAAGCGTGAGTTAACTGCGTGTCGGCGAGCAGCGGCCTTGATGGAACGCAGTTGTGGGGAGACGCCCGAGCATCTAGCTGATGACGCCCCGGCCGGGCGCGTGTGCCCTGCGTGTCGCGGAGCAGCGGCCTTGATGGGACGCACTTGTGGGGAGACGCCCGAACATCTAGCTGATGGCGCTCCGGCCGGGCGCGTGTGCCCTTGTGGTGACGGCCCCTGCCACGGCTGCCCCCACATTCTAGCGACGTCCTTCGCCATGCTCTCGTAGAGCGTGCGTACACTTCCAGACGCACTGTCAGGCCCGAGGTCCGTCTTCGGGGCGCCAGGAAAGGGGTGCACATCAGCGAGCGGGGGTATGCGTCAGGAGGGGGACGCCACGTTGGGGAGGGGGATGCGTCGGGAGAGGGGCGCCTTGTCAGGGGGCTGCGTCAGGAGAGGCGCCGCGTCAGGGGGCCGCGTCAGGAGAGGGGTGCCGTTTCAGGAACGGCCAGTTGGGCTTGGACGCTGGTGCAGGCTACGGCCCCCACTTGTCTGGCCGCGACATTGTGGCGGCGCGTGTGTCTGCCGCCGCCGCGGATCCCCCGGGCGCTGCCTCAAGGCCGACCAGCTCCCTGCCCCCGCCCTCCCCCGCCTAACGCCTCCTCCGGCGCCGCCAGGCCAAATGGAAGAGCTGGCCGAGGTGGAGCGCACCGTCCACCGGCGCCTGAGCGAGATGCTGCGCACCTCCGAGCGCATGTCCTTCAGCCGGCGCGAAGACAAGGAGATCACAAAGCTGAACGAGCTCATCAAGGTGGGTGCAGTGCAGACTAACGCCGCGCCTGCCGTGCTGCCCGGCGCGTCCCCCTGACCGCGTGATTCGCTGTGCCGTGTGATGCCCGCCATGCCCGCGCTCATGGTGGAGACAGCTCTGATAGCTCGATGGGCCTGGTGCCTGTTGGCGGCGTATGCGGCGCGCGCCACGTGCGTGACACATATCGGCGAGATCGATGGCGTTTATTCGGCGTCTTCCCTGTCGTTGCGTCGTCCGCTATCCCATGTAACGCTGATCTAGCCGCCTGTTCACCTCCTTGGTCGATGCAGTGTCGATGCAGCTATGATGGTCGATATCAAAGTCGATGCGTAGTCTTAGTGGCTTTGTCTATCAGCTGCTCGGATGGCTCGGCCTCGCTGGGAGACCAGCAGGCAATGTCGAAAATGAGGTAATTAAAAAAAATATTGCGTGAAACCGGACTACGGGCAGTGGGTGGCACATTGATTGGCCCATTTGATGTGCAGATAAACCCACAGAGTGTTGGATTGTTCTGTGCCCACACTCCACAGAGAGTGTCGTGTAACGATATAGATTGGTTAAAATGAAAGGTAATGAAAGCTAGCCTTGATGCTTGAGGTGACCAAGTATGCACAGTAGTTGGGGCATTTTGTGCAGTACAGTCAGTCATGGTCGCTGGGTTGTGACTGCTCTAGGAAAAGACGAGACATATCCACTTGTGCCAATCGCAAAGAAAAATGACATCAATCAATGAGTGGCGTTTTTTTCGTTTCGTTGGGTGTCGTGAGAAAGCCCATCTTTTCTGCACTTAGTTCTGCTAAACCGCGTACGTGGATACTGTTATGACCTACGACCGGGCCGGAGGGACGTCCAGAGGGTGTGTGTTCGAATGTGCATATGTGTTGGGGGTCAAATCATTCCATTGCTCCCGTGCATCACTACATGGATGGATGTTATCCTAGAAAGAAAAGTGGGCGCACAGCGCTCGCCGTCTCCCCCGTTCCTGCGTTTTCGGCCACTGCATTCAGTCGTGTTGCATATATGCCGGGATGCCCTCATGAATGTCGCGTAATGCAATATGCAATATGCAATATGCAAAGTAGTGCAAATGCAATGCCTGGACACCCTCCGATGGATCGCCACGGCCAATGCTCGCATTCTACACCCGATGATACTGCTTCCACCTGCTGGTTCCGGCCGCGGTGCCGCCGGCCTCCCCTGACCTCCCTCCCCCCTTCCACGCCGGCAGGGAAACGTACAGCGCAGCAAGATCCTGCGCGACCAGCTGAGCGAGGCCAAGGTGCAGATCACATCCGTGTTCGAGCACAAGCCGAGCATTGAGCAGGCCATCGAACGGTACGGGCGCAAGCGGCCCTCGCGCAAACGTGACCGACGCTGAGCCGGCCGGGTCTGCCGAACGGATCTGGTGGGCGGATCCGGTGGTGGGCCGATGGTCGGAGATACCAGGAACGGAGAGGCCTGCTGGCGCGGCGTCGGTCGCGCGGGCCGGCGTCTCTGGCCAGCTAGAGCTGGGGTCGGAGCCCCCGGCCGGCCCGCCGCTGACCGGCCCGCGGGCCCGGCCGCCGCGCGCGACTGCGGTGGCAGAGGACAGCGGAGCGGGTGCAGCGCCGGCCGGCTCGCGTGCTGAGGTCGCTGGCGCGCGCTGGGCCGACCCGACGCCAGCCCAGCCGTCGGTGCCGGCCCGTCGGCGGGAGCTAAGGCCATGACGTGACGCACCGGGGTGTTATGCGTTTGACCTGAACCACAGTGACCGCAGTGACGAGCTGACGCGTGATTTAGTGTCAACACGAAGGTAGTGAGTGACTTGACGATGCGCTGTAGTGTTGTGTAGTGTTCTGACCCGAACTTCGGTGATGACGTAACGTCGTGATGAGTTGTCCGGTCGGTGTCCGGGCCCCCAGGGATGACCCGATACGGCCTGTGTGAGCGGACCCACAGTGATCTGTGCCGGCTGGCATCATGACCCGACAGCCAGTCGCGAGTGCCCTGTTTGCAGACGGTGATGCACGAACGGGGTGATCAGTGTGACTTGACGCAGTGACGTCACCACATCCCAGCAGCGGATTTCCACAGGCTGGTGCGTTGGACACGTCTGAGTCACGACGCGCGGCCGCCACGCTGCTGTGCGCGCCGGCTGCCGCGGCTGCTCCCGTCTAGCGTTACGTAATGCTGACGTGCGTGGTCTGGTTTGATGATCTGCGTGGCGGTGTTCACATATTTGGCAGACATGGGTGCCATTCTGAGTCGGTTTTGCGCTCTGAGCGCAGCTGGACGCCGTCCCAAGCGTCGCGTTTGCCGCCCGCTGGGGTCGTGCCGGCGGCACGAGCGGCGCGCGGCAGCTGGCTCCATTACGCTGCGGAGTGGGGGCACCGGTCAGGCGCGGTCAATGCGCGTCTCGCTTCTAAATGGCGCCTTGAGGTTTTAGGTAGTGTGGCTTTTTGTAATAAAGACCTTTGTAAACATGTTTTTCATTGTTGACTTCTGATGCCGACGCATGAGTTTACATTACCGGCCAGGTTAGCTCGCGTGATACGCATGTGAGTACACACGAAACGGATCATTGGTGGTAATGTTCGTTATATTGTTCCTGGTGCGCCGTGTGCTTTTTACTAGCGCACCACTGTTCGTCGGTCGGCGTCTCCGTTCAAGTTAGTTTATGGCCTCCACCACGGGGATTTCTCAGTTATCGCTATCATTGTGACAACAGATGGTTCGGGATGCACTTGCTTGTCGTAACATGTATTGCCATGCATGCCCCTTCACGCCTCCAATCCCCGCCAGTTGACCAATGAATGAGTATGACACAAGCGCGCGACAACGGACAAGGCACACACATCGACCCACAAACGTAGCCACAGCACTCCACACACGAAGCCGACCGCTGCTGCGGTCGGAGGCCCAGCGCGTCGCCGACTGCTGGTAATTCGTGACTCAGTGCTTCACCTTGGTAGGGAACCCTGCAACAAACGCCGCCGCTTCAGCACACCGAGCGTCGCGCTGACGCACAAGGCCGCTCTCTGCCAGCGGCGACAGCCCTGCGCCGCAGCTCTATGCATCATGCTGCGAGAGAGTCCCTGGGTCTGACATCGCGACACCGACAGGCAGGAATCCGTCATCGGAGTGGACCCGGCGCGCTACATTGTCCATGACATATGTCCGGCAGTGGCCGGCTCGAGATAAAGCTGGTCGGTCGGACGCCGGCACCGGTGGTCACGTGAGCGTGCCGGTCCAGTACCGGCTGCGAGGCCAGGGAACCTACCGAGGCGGCTTGACAATCAGGTACCTGGTTATTCATTCTCGACGGAATTGGTTACGCGCAAGCTGATCTTCAAAACACAGTGATCGGTGCGATGATGTGAGCTATTTTCACGTGTCTGGACATGTCTGTATCGGTGAAATTTTTGGATGACGCCAAATTTGGCACGCTTCGACACTTTTTAAACCCTCCCGCACCACGGCTTAGGTCAGTCGTGTCTGCATCAGTACTTTCTCCTATCAGTGACGCTACTCAAAAGGTAATGCACGTCGCGATCAATGGAGAACTAAACGTGCCGTGAAAGTATTGGCCTCCCCTCTCCAATACAGATGAAATATAATGAGGATTCAGCTTCGCCCTTAAGTCCGCCTTGTTCGCGTGTGAGGCCCCCACCCTTCCCACGCTCACACGCCCGACGCGGCCTACCTGCCACGTCGAAGGCCTTGACATCGGCCACGGACACGCCCTCCTCGGTCTCGAAGGAGCGGCGCCGGGTGCGCGTGGCGGATGAGCCGGCCACGTGGCCCTTCGCCACGCCCGTGGCAGACAGCTGACTGTTGGCGCCCTTGTAGCGCTGCTGCACGTCCGAGCCGGAGCCAGCACGTTTCTGCCGGCGGAACTTGTTGACCTCGGTGCCGGTGGTAGCGATGGTGGCACCTGCCGGCGCGCGGCGAGCAGGGTCAGCGACGGATGGGCGGCGCGGGTCAGCGGCTACGACCACGGCACCCCGGGCGCCTGTATCGGGCGGCCGGAACGCACGTCTGACACAAATGGATGACATGTCGTTGGAGTCAGGGGAAAGCTGACATCAAGAGGCATGGGCGACTCGTGTGGTGTGTGTTAAAGGCCGCCTCATGACTGCAGATCAAAGTGCAGCAGCTGGCACTCAAGACTGCGCCCGCGAGGTATGGAAGTCCAGGTACCCGTATCTGGCCGCGCCTCTTCCGCATACTGATTGCGATTATTCGGCGGGTCAGAGCAGGGCAAAGGTACAGGACCTCGGACCACGCGCGTCACCCGCAGCGGTCCGGTCGGCTAGCCTGCAGTCGTCACGGCGTGCGAGACACCAGCAGCGGTCCCACCTTCGCCGGCCCGGCCACGCAGCGAGCGTCGCACGTTCTTTGTGCTCTGTTCCTGCAGCTTCTCCTTCGAGCCACCGTACGTCCGGCCAGTTGTCAGCTCTGCAGGTGGGGTGAGGCAAGGTCAGATAGGCACCGCGGGTCAGCTCTGCAGGTGGGGTGAGGCAAGGTCAGATAGGCACCGCGGGTCAGCTCTGCAGGTGGGGTGAGGCAAGGTCAGATAGGCACCGCGGGTCAGCTCTGCAGGCGGGGTGAGGCAAGGTCAGGCGAACTTCGCGGGTCAGCTCTGCAGGTGGGGTGAGGTAAGGTCAGATAGGCACCACGGGTCAGCTCTGCAGGTGGGGTGAGGTAATGACCGCGGGTCAGCTCTGCAGGCGCGGTGAGGCAAGGTCAGGCGAACGCCGCGGGCCAGCTCTGCAGGTACGGTGAGGCAAGGTCAGGCGAACGCCGCGGGTTAGCTCTGCAGGTGGAGTGAGGCAAAGTCAGACGAACAACGCGGGTCAGCTCTGCAGGCGGGTTGAGGCAAGGTCAGATGGACACCACGGGTCAGCTCTGCAGGTGGGGTGAGACATGGACCGCGGGTCAGCTCTGCAGGTGGGGTGAGGCAAGGTCAGATAGGCACCGCGGGTCAGCCCTGCAGGTGGGGTGAGGCAAGGTCAGTCGAACACCGCGGATCACCAGGCCGGTGTTTTTGAACATGTGTATGCGGTCTCTCGAGATTGTCCGCGGGTATCTCGTACTCTTCGACAGCTTCCGGAGTTGTTTCGTCCACTACTTGGGCCCCTCAATTCCTGCCTCGGCATTGAGTTGTCCTTACTCTGCAGTGTGCTGGTGCAGTGGCGGCACTTCTTGCCCCGTTTCTCCAGAGTGGCGAACTCGCCCGAGGAGCGGGTGGCCGTGTTGGTCTGCCGCTCGCCCTGCAGCGAGCTCACCACGTCCTGGTTCAGGCCTGGAAATTGCAATTGTGTACAAGGGGCACGCTCGACCAAGTTCACTACATTGATCAACATCAGAAACCGGTTTGAAAATAGGTATTAATTATAATGTTGACATATTAACCTCTTAATAACCAAAGTGAAATACCATGTGAAACTGCCCAAAAATGGTGTAAAAATGCATGAGGCTTTTTCATGTACGGTATCCTAAGAGAGAGAGAGGAGAGAGGAGAGAGAGAGAGAGAAGAGAGAGAGAGAGAGAGAGAGAGAGAGAGAGAGAGAGATAGAGAGAGAGAGAGAGAGAGAGAGAGAGAGAGAGAGAGAGAGAGAGAGAGAGAGAGAGAGAGAGAGAGAGAGAGGAGAGAGAGAGAGAGAAGAGAGAGAGAGAGAGAGAGAGAGAGAGAGAGAGAGAGAGAGAGAGAGAGAGAGGAGAGAGAGAGAGAGAGAGAGAGAGAGAGGAGAGAGAGAGAGAGCGAGAGAGAGGAGAGAGAGAAGAGAGAGAGAGAGAGAGAGAGAGAGAGAGCGAGAGAGAGAGAGAGAGAGAGAGAGAGAGAGAGAGAGAGAGAGAGAGAGAGAGAGAGAGAGAGAGAGAGAGAGAGAGGAGAGAGAGAGAGAGAGAGAGAGAGAGAGAGAGAGAGAGAGAGAGAGAGAGAGAGAGAGAGAGAGAGAGAGAGAAGAGAGAGAGAGAGAGAGAGAGAGAGAGAGAGAGAGAGAGAGAGAGAGAGAGAGAGAGAGAGAGAGAGAGAGAGAGAGAGAGAGAGAGAGAGAGAGAGAGAGAGAGAAGAGAGAGAGAGAGAGAGAGAGAGCGAGAGAGAGAGAGAGAGAGAGAGAGAGAGAGAGAAGAGAAGAAGAGAGAGAGAGAGAGAGAGAGAGAGAGAGAGAGAGAGAGAGAGAGAGAGAGAGAGCCGTACAGTTAGCCCCAGCTTGTTCTGTAGCCTCGTTATCGTGTCGCAGGGCATTCTTTCGTGAACGTTCAGATTTGGCCAAATGGAGCTCACCTCAACTGTTAGCTATTTTCTGAGGTGCAAAGGAATGACACTGTTTGAGGCTGCACTTACTTTCGGTGGAGTTGAGGGCCCCAACTGAACGTTAGAATGTCCCAACACAATAATAATTAGTTACGTCATGCATTCACGCGTCACACTTAACGGTTACGGCTTACATATGGTTACAAACGGTTACATACAGCCAATCGGCGAAGAAAACGCCAGCTACAGCCACTAATCAACATTTGGGTTGACGGAGTCTACGCCTTAAACATGCACATGAAGAAGAGGGCAGTCGGGCCAGTTATCCGGTTTCCGTCCAGGGACAAAACTTTATACCAGCCACATATCAAAAGCTGCGACATGCCAGCGACCATGGTTCAGCCGGATTCATTGGAAAGCTTCCATATCACCAGCGGGGCGCTGCTGCCAATGTAGCCGGTGCGCTGGACCGAGCAAGAAGAGGGCCGTAAATCCGTTGCTGGTAAACCTATGGGGTTTCTTTAACATTTCCGGAAGATTCAGCCCCCAAATTTACACCACAGTCACCTACATACGTGAAAGTCGGTCCACACAATGTTCATGGATAGTGTATAGACTGGTGCACGTGTCGACTGAAATGCGTAATCATACATACCACTTTGCCAGCGATCTGCGGAAAGGGAGGTACTTATCATCCCTGTGAACATACCTCGATCAGTGGCCACTTGACGTAGCTTCTCCTTTCCCAGCGTGCGGCCCCTGACAGCCTTCTGAACGTCAGTCCGTTCCTTCCTCCGACCTTCCAGCGAGGCAAGCTCAACCCCGTGAGGAGCTGCAATCATAGAACGTCTCAATCAGCTACAGTACATCGACTTACGCACCATCCCGTGAGATCGTTTAATTCATGCAGCTCAGATGTTTAGAGCAACTGGGTATAACCCAAACAACGTAACGTGCGAACTCCAGCATCAAGTAGCATCCGTGATGTTACCAAATTGGCTAGAGTAGCTGCCCTATACATTCATATAGTTGTCCATTGGTCTGTTCGGTCATCCTGCGCGCGTGGCGACTGACTGTATCCCCATCCCCACCGGCAGGACGGGTGGAGCGCCGCCTGAGAGCTCTGTGGCCGCTGGCAGCGAGCGGCTGTGTCGTTCCGAACTTACTGACGCGGCGCAGGTTCTCCTTGATGGTGCCGCCGGACAGCCGGGTGCCCTGGCGCAGCTCGTTCTGCGTGCCGGCTACAGTCCGCTTACGCTGCAGCAGCTCCACCGGGCCGCCCCCACCACCTGACGGTCGCGCCAGGCGTCAGGCCGAGGGCAGGACGCCCGGCGAAGAGGAACAGGTGGATAGGCGCAGGGCGGATAGACAGGCGTGGGGCGTAGAGGCAAAATGCAGGCGTGGGACGGAGATGCAGGTGTGAGGCGGAAATGCAGGCGTGGGACGGAGATGCAGGCGCGGGGTGGAGAGGCAGGCGTGGGGCGGAGATGAAGTTGTCCGACGGAAAGGAAGACGTCAGAATGAGGCAGACGTAGGGTGAAGACAGGTGCTCTGTTCTGACCGACTGAGACCGACGAGAGAAGGCGGCGGATAATAGGCTGATGCTCAGCCAGCCGTGTTGGACCGAGGATGCTCGACACCCACGCGCAGGTTAGCTGAAGTCTTCTCGCCACACTTGAATATGGTCACTTAATTTAAAGGTCTCTTGTGTTTTAAGGGTCACCACGAACTGTAAAAGGGGTTCACCAGCGTCCAGGTTTTCAACAGAGATCACTGATGAATGAGATGTCTAGCATGCAAATCCGCAATTAGCCGCCGTCGGTGATGTATGGGTGGTCATCATTTAGGGATTTATGTCACCATTATAGAGTTCAAGAACCAGAATGATTTGATTATAAATCAAAACGCTCACCACATTCAGAAATTAGTAGAAATAAGTCATGAACACAATGCGGTTATCAACTTCAAGTAACCGTCGCCGGGTGACTCTTTACCACTCCTTATATAACTGAATCGATCACATGACTCCCGGAGCCATGTGACCCCATTCGCCTGCTCACCGCCCATATGCTCATTGACCTAATCTGAGAGCAAACCACCAGCCGTGCACCGAACGTGATCATCCATCTTGCATGAGGCGGGACCCAAGAACGGCGCACTCGCGGCAGCCACTCCCACAGACGGGATCGCCTCGCGAGCCTGTTAGACTCGCCTGGGAAGCCTTGCGCGGCTGTGCCGCTGAGTGACAGCTTCTTGGTGACCGTTTGCGCCTTTTCGGTGTCGGCGCGCCGGCCTCGCTCCGACAGAAGCTCACTGCTGCTTCCGCGCGAGACGAACGACCCCCTCTGACCTGCCGGCGCGGGGCGGCAGGAGGCGGTCAAGCCCCGGGACACAGGGGAGGCCAGTTCGAGACCCACTGTTGGCCTTGCTTCCATTTCGATGCTGGAGTTGGTATGGTAAGACGGCGATGGTCTCATCAGTTGCGCGCGTTGCAACTGCAGCCTGCCACTGCAGCTCGTGACTTGTGCGAAATTGGGAGTTACTTAATGTAACCTGGGGGATGAGGGTCTAACCCTCTTATTATGGATATATATATATATATATATATATATATATATATATATACAGGGTGAACAAGACATGCAGAATACACCTGCATGGACACGTTTGAAACCTTGGCTGGTTTGGGGAAAATCATGTGAGGGTCGTAGGAAGATTTAGGTTCCCTTTGTCTGATCGAGATGGCACTTACATGGATCGGGTATGTCAAAACTGGTTCTCGTTTTGCTTTTCTTAGCACAAACATAAATTCTTGATAAAAAACAGCCTTTTCAACTCGAACAGATCACGACACCACACATTTTGTCACTTTCCGTTTTGCCTTCGTTGTGGAGGTCAAACTGGTGGGAAGTAAATCTCCATTTGTAACGAACGGCTGATGGCGGCGGCGGATGGCAGATTTGTATTTGGTTCTGCTTCTGCGGAATCGATTCCAACTCTAACTCACAATGCTTGGGGCTGATTCAGACCTTGATTTAAGCAACTCGGCGCAGTTTCGCATCGACCGCGTTTTTCCACGACAAGAAGGACCACTCATTTTGAAATCAGATCTCATTGGGCGATTCCGATCACAAAACTTTAGGAGGCATCCCGTTCTACGAACTCGTGGTTTAAACACAAAAATGGCCCAGCCTGCTCAGCAGTTACTAGGTTTGGACCCCACCAGCCCCAGTGGCGGTTATGGCCATCGCTTCGCCAAAATTTGCCTGACTCCACCCCGATTTCGACTTGCAAGGCAATTTTAAAACAGTCACTTTTACCCGGTCTTTCGTAATCTTTATTAATTTCGGAAACAATATGGAATCCATCTGAAGTCAAGCAGAAGTTTGCAGGAACTAAATAGTGCTCTCAAAAGCACCGTTACTGGTAGAAAGAAGGTCGTAGCCATCTGACGTTAGGACTTGCTTCAAAACCGAAGCTTGGCAGAATTAGGACGGCGTAAGGAGAAAAGTTCTAGCACCAACATAAATGCAAATAAATCAGGATATCACGCCGGAACTTTCCGCACGCTTAACAAAACAGGGAATCTGCGGTAGTCTCAATCCCTCCAACACTCATGTAGCTGCACGAATCCTTTCCCATTTGTGATGTTGACTCTGCAAAGAGAGGAAGTTTTCCCATCAACATCGAATTTTAACCAAATTCAATTTCAGAACATTTCATTCACATTTTTGGTATTTGCGCTGCGTTGCCCGAAAGTCAACAATGTGTCAGAACGGTGTTGGGTTGAGATTAGCTCCGGTTCCGGTGGGTATGTCCTACGTGCGTACCTGGCCCCAGGACGCCCAGGTCCTGAGCGAAGTTCTCCTGCTTCTTCTTGGCCAGGCGTGATTTGGTGTTCAGCAGACGCTTCTTGTCCTCCAGCTGGGTCTCCTCAATCGCCTTGATCTCTCCGTTCGGGCCGACTTGGCCTCCATCTGAAGCGTCCCGTGACCGTCAGGGCGTCACCGCGAGTTGGAACCGTGACCGTCGGGCTGCCACCGTGAGTTGGAACCGTGACCGTCGGGCTGCCACCGTGAGTTGGGACCGTAACTGCCAGGCCGTCACCGTGAATTGGAACCGTGGCCGTCGGAGCGCCTCCGTGAGTTGGGACCGTGAACATCGGACCGTCACCGCGAGTTCGGACCATAACCGTGGGAGCGTCTCCGCAGTTGGGACCGTGAACATCGGACCGTCACCGTGAGTTCAGACCATAACCGTGGGAGCGTCTCCGCGAGTTGGGACCGTGAGCATTGGACCGTCACCGTGAGTTCAGACCATAACCGTGGGAGCGTCTCCGCGAGTTGGGACCGTGAACATCGGACCGTCACCGTGAGTTTGGACCATAACCGTGGGAGCGTCCCCGCGAGTTGGGACCGTGAGCATCGGACAGTCACCGTGAGTTTGGACCATAACCGTCGGAGCGTCCCCGCGACTTGGGACCGTGAACATCGGACAGTCACCGTGAGTTCGGACCATAACCGTGGGAGCGTCCTCATGAGTTCAGACGTGACCGTTGGACCGTCACCGTGAGTTCGGACCGGGCCCGCCCCTCGCCGTCCGCCAACCGTCGGTCAGCCGTCCCCGCAGAACGGTGCACTGACGGCGGGCATGGCGCGGTCTGGAGACCGGCCTCGACGGGAGGGCGGCGGAGCAGGCAGTCTGCCGCCGACCGACTGCAGCCCGACGCCTCGACGATAGCGTCGTCCGCCGGGTGTCTGAGAGGCCTCGCGCCGGGGAATCACAGCAGCCGCAATGTCGACAATTAGACGAGGATCCAGGGACGGCACAGCCCTGTCAGGATATGGCCATTTTAGGAGTTCAGGAATGATCCAGTGGTGTGAGCGATCGCAAAGCTCTGGCAGATGAAACTTCGGAATTACGTCATAGATCTCATCCCACACGGTAATAGCGATAATGGATTCGTTTTGTGTTTACACCCATGTCTTTATGAACTGCAGATGTCTTAAACGGAGTGTTCCGAACTTGTATGGGGTTTTGAACTGAGATACCCATTTTGCAGATCATTCATTACAACTCACGGCCATGTTTTTAACACTCCAAGCCCTCTTGTTCTAAGCGTGACGCACGAGGACCTATGCAGACTATTTCGCGCAGCCTATTTGAAGGTAAACCAGACATACACGGGATCATAGCAACGTTACGCCATCACTGTCACCTCAGTCGCCACGAAACGGTTATGGTTCGTGGCATTAACGTACCTGAACTGGCCTCTCAACCAGCTTAATACGCTGGCTGCAAGTTTCGAACCTGAATCACGTTTTGCACTACATAATTCAGGACTTTGGTAGGTGAAACTAGTTATGATGAAAATGAGACTAGGAATCGAAAAGCTTGCGAGAGCCTCGTAACAAACGATGTGAATGCAGTAAAAAAAAGAAATAGCGGACAAATATACAAGACGACCACGAGCAAGGATCGCACACGAAGCGATATTCGGGTTCTTGAAGCGCACATTAATTAACAAGCCACCTCTCGGCAAGTTTAAGTACTACAAGTGAACCAGCCTGTTCACTACAGTAGCAATCCTGCACGTCCAGTCTGCCAGCGAATCTTACTTTATACAAATGCTCCATGACGTTATCAAACGATGACCTATCGGGTGACTTATTCACAAAATAATGAAATTGTATGGTTAAGCAGTCTACACTTAAAAGTATGTCAATAACTACAAACCAGCCTTTTTATCATATCTGACGCTCGCCGCACTGCCTACAAATGTGTAATATTCTATTTAACGGTCTATAGTTTCTTAACGGTTGGGACCATTGGTAAAATTTTCAGTTGCGTTATGTCTGGAGCGAACAGACAGCTTTTAATTCAGAGACAGCTTTGCAAAATTAATCAAGGCAGGGTAACGGAAATCTATCACCTGTGCGATGAAAGCTTCAATTCATATGCTGTGTTTTACAGCTCATCCGCGAAGCCCAAACTTCGAAGTCTGTTACGAACATTGCTCGCATCAGGCTTTGCCAGTTGTGCTCACGGCATCCTTACGGATACCACGTACCATGTTACCATGTTAGATGCCCTATATATATATATATATATATATATATATATATATATATATATATATATATATATATATATATATCATGTCCAACCATGTCATGCCACGTGTGTTATATTAGCCATGCTACAGTTAAGATGTAGCAGAGATACTAGAATAAGAAAAAAGCCGCTGACGCGAAGACACCTTATGAATCAGGAGATGCGAACAGTGCATGCGAGTGTGGCAGGAAGGACGTGTCACCCCGTCCGTCTAAGCTGTTGATGTTCAATCTCATGTGGAACATAGGATGCGATGATGAGAAACACGCATGCCTCTCCTTTTTTGTTTGGTCCGTGCGGAACTCGACACGAACGGACGCTATGCCGCCTCCTGGATGTTGTCATCATGTTTTGCACCTTTCTATGATGATAGTCGCCACCAAGATCTTACTCACATCCCGCGACAGGCGATCCAACGAGGAAGTTCTTCCCACCGTGACCCTCTGAAACACAGAACAGGTTAACAGCACGGGACGAAAACCGAAGCTTTAAGCTCTTAAGCCTAAGCCTAAGCCCTTAAACCATTCTTTTCAAATAGGAGAATAAAGCATAAATGGCAGCCCCTAATGCATATAACACCTCTGATCACCAGCTACGCTGAAATCGGCTGCCATGCATTCAAAGCTTTTATTACCGTGTTTTACAATATTCCGAAAATGATATCGGGCGACGCCTCCCAGCTGTGAGGTGTTAGCACATGTGCAAATGCGCCAGATCTTGAACTCTGCGATTGAGGCGACAGTGCCCGTTACACGCTCCCTTATCCTTCAACACAAGTCCCCCATACAGGGAGTCATTATTGGGGGAAATGCAGGCGCAACGTACTGCCAAATCCGCCGAAGTTCTCAGTAGAAACTGCGGATGTGACCCGCTTTGTTAGGACTTTTGCGGCGTTTCTTTCTTGTGCCGTCGATTTGCCCGACTGCAGAGTTGTGATGGCTCCGGTTCCACCTGCGAAGTGCATCCTGTTTCTCAGGCTGGTGGCCCTGGGCATCGCATGCTGGCCGCACATCGGGTAAGCGAGCTAACAGGCCCAGAGGCGTGGTACCATGAGTTCATGTGTAAACGCAACTCCCGCAGCGAATCTAGACATATTGCGGAAGCCGGGCTCCACAGGAACGGCCCAACGTGACGGGGTAGGAGGCGTTGCGAAAGCAAGCCTGGATCGTGTTCACGGCGGATCATGGTGAATGTCACAACCTTTCCCGACGGTGAGCAAGCCAGTACTCGTGGTGGGCCTCCGCCCTGTACGGGTCTCCGCAAGCCAAATGGGCTTTAAAACGGACAGCAGACGTGCCGGTGCCTCCGACTACCACGCCTCCAACACATCTGCGCTACCGATACTCATGTCCCTGAAGATCAGTTACCCCCTCAAGCACAAAGGCCTCCGCTCAGTCGCAACAGGGACCTGCTTCTGGTCGTCGAGAGATCACCCGGACGTGTGGAGGAGGCCTCCTGCCTTGCTGCTCCACGACCGTATCCATATAGTTGGGGGCTTAAAACCATCTATCTTATCTAGGGGCGTAATTTCCCATTTAGCTGGGAGCTCTTCTTCCATCAACATTTGAGAAGAAATTGGGATCAAATTCGATGAAAAGCTCATTTTAAAATTGCAGTCTTAGTCATAGGTCGACGAGTGTAGTCATATCTCCTTTTCCGTCTCTCTCTCTCTCTCTCTCTCTCTCTCTCTCTCCTCTATCTCTCTCTCTCTCTCTCTTCTCTCTCTCTTCTCCTCTCTCTCTTCTCTCATCTCTCTCTCTCTCTCTCTCTCTCTCTCTCTCTCTCTCTCTCTCTCTTCTCTCTAATCTCTCTCTTCTCTCTCACTCTCTCTCTCCTCTCTCTCTCTCTCTCTCTCTCTCGCTCTACTCCTCTCCTCTCTACTCTCTCTCTCCCTCTCCTCTTCTCTCTCTCTCTCTCTCTGCTTAGTTCCCAACCCCATTCATTTTGCGAAACACTTTTGATCTCATTTGAATGAAAGCCTGTGCTGCACTAGGTTAGGGCACCTATCGTACCTTGGTTCTCAATACTTAAGGTCCTTACGTTACTGACGTTACGCCTTTTCTCCTTCGCGAAAGAAGCCGCCCGCGGTGCGATCTCTCCAGACCATGTCCGACCCTCTCACGACTGGGGCCTCCTTTCCACAATCATCACGCTGTTGTCGGTCATGGACGAGGCCTGACCGTGTCGTCACTGCTGATCACCTGCACTAGGCTAGGAGCCTCCTAAAATGTCAAAGGTGAGCAAGGGACCTTACGCTTGACGAATGACCGTTACGCCATAGGACTAGTTATTCATGACAATGCGTCTGAAACTACCTGAGAGGTGTGCAGATCATTTGGCTTGAGCATATTCAAATATCTCAAAACATTTTTTCATGGTGGTGGTGCATGCGATGGTATTCCGTCGCTTGTGTGGGGCCATCATGCAGATATTAGCGCACATGTTCGCCCACTCTGCCCACCTCGAAGTGCCGCCCCTGCCGTGGTGTTCAGTAACTTTCAACCATCACCATTTCCATCACCATTACCATTACCATTTCAACCATTACCATTACCAAACAGTAGCGGAAAGCCTGGTAGTGTATGTTCCCAGCTTTATAATCACCCGTCTATCTTTCCTAAAACACGCACGATATATTACCCGTCTGTTTTTAGAATTCAGTTAGCGACTCACATATCACGGCAAATTATCGCCAACGGGTGGGCGAGTTATAAAGATAGTGTTACTGTATTTGTAACTGAAACTGATGATCCAAGTGCAACAAAACACTGGCCCTACCTGGGAACATTCCCATTTAGCGAAGCACCCAGATATAGATATTGTGGGAGCCGATCCGAGGTTTACGGGCCCAATGCGGTCTGACTTGGGCGACACTAGATGTGGCGTCGCCTACCGGTGGCCTTTGACGACGGCTGCAGCCATAACTGCTCGGCCGGCTAGGCAGCCGCGTAGCCCTAGTGCCACTCACCGAGCCCCGTGTTCCGGATCCCCGCGCCCCGCTCATTGAAGACCTTTCTCGCGCAGCTCCTCCTCGGCCAGGTTCTTCTTGGTGATCTCGGTCTTGGTGCCCGCCTGGATGCCGCCCACGAACGGAATGAGGAAGCAAGTGCCGGCCTTGTAGCAGGCGGCACACTGCGCGCCCACACCCGTCTGGTCACACGCGTACTTGGGCCGCTTGCAGGCGAAGAGACCCGCTCTGCCGGGCCGGGGCACGCGCGGGTCAGTGCGACGACCCCAGGCACGTGCTGCCTGCAGCGCCGTCCGAACGTGCAGTCGCGGGAAGGGCGTCCAGCCAAACTCTTCTAGTGCTGACGCCATCATGCGTGGTGCTACGATGATGGTGATTTAGGTTGTTTGGATTAGAGTCCCTTTCGGGTGGTCATGAACATGTCAGGGCTATGAGATGAAAGGGTGTGACACCCCATTTCGGATGGGGCCCCACCTAGGTGCGCTTGGGCCCAATCCAGGCTGATGCATGTGGCCCGCCCCGGACAAGCGGAGTGTCGCGAGGACGTAAAATAACGCAAGAATAAGGGAAGTAGGGCGGATGAGATGGTGAAGTCACTGAAGGTACCACATGTCCCTGAACACATACACGCTGCCACATCACCCCAAGTACGCGGATCACGCTAGTCTACGAGCGGCGCCGGACTGTGGGACGGCTCGGGTCGACGCAGCCTTGCAACCCAGTGCTGACCGTGGTCCCGTGTTCACTCACCCGAGCTGACCCCGACCCAATGTTCACTCACCTGAGCTGACCCCGGCCCATTGTTCACTCACCCGAACTGACCCCGGCCCAATGTTCACTCACCCGAGCTGACCCCGGCCCTGAGCTGACCCCGGTCCTGAGCTGACCCCGGCCCCAAGCTGACCCCGGCCCCGAGCTGACCCCGGCCCTGTGCTGGCCCCGGTCCGATATTCACTCACCCGAGCTGGATCGGCTGCAGCTTGCGCTTGCCGCAGAAGGCGGCGCAGGCATCAAGGGTGGTGATACCCTTCAGAGGTTCGATGGCCCCTATCTTCTTGCAGCATATCGTGCGTGGGTGAATGCCTGTGGAGTGCGGAACGACTGGGGTCAGGCGGGTCCGCTGCCTGGCTCGTCGGCCTCATCCGCCCTGATAGCCGGGCTCACGGGGGCCTCCGACCTCGTTTCCACATCACAAGGCATCAGCCATGAGAGCCGGCCGCGAGACCATGGCGTGAGCATTGCACGAAGTTCTCCTAGTCATGTCTGTCGCGCAGCCAGAACGCTCCGATGTCCCAGAAGCCGATTGTCATGACAATGTCAAAACATGTTGACGCTGTTCACCCTATGTTTGAGAAGCCGAATAGCTCTGTTTTGACTGGGCCAGTCGATTTCGGGGCCGTCAATTATGACCGGCTGACGTTGGGTATGCAGTAGTTGGCAATCGGTGGGCGCTGAGCCGACATGATCATCCACTGACCTTTGGCAAGCAGCGTGGCGCCCCAGACGCTGACATCAGCCAGCTGCAGGCCTGCAACCGGCGCATAGTTATGTCTGTACGTACTCACCGCGAACACAGGCACACGCAGCCTCGCGTCGACCTGCTGCTAAACGGGCCACAGATGATTGTCAAATGCCAGGGAACATGCGCTGAAGCAGCCTTGCGCTTAGCCCAGGGTGAATGGGCTGAGCAAAGCACTGAAGCTGTTCCTCATCCTGCCCGCGCTAGACTGCACTTGAATGCGCAACAACGCACGGGCACCCTGCGCTTTTGTTACGGTCGGACGTGTCACCGAGCTGACTGGAACGTCTTTGGTTATCATGGGCAATATCCGACGGTCCTGACACATGATCTCATGAATGCGGCTGTTTTCACTGTATATTTCAGCTCGGGTCTCCTCCAGCCAACTCCACCCACACTCTCCCGGATTGCCTGATAATTAAAATGCGTATGCGTATGTGAAACACGCAAGTACACGCTGTTCAGAAAACGGATTTTGCGCACGTTTGTGTGCAAAGACCGAGAATTGCATATAACGTACTTTTCAGAATTGCGCGCCAGAGACAAATTGGTGGGCTCGATCCGGCCTGGATTGCCACCAAGAACTTCACAAAGTAATGTTTCGTCCACGCCAAAGTGTTGCTAAATGTGTTCGTAATCTGTTCCTGATCAAACAAATAAGTAGGAGCTGACGACCCCGCTATTGGGTTTTACAACACCTAGCACTTGTCATTAAGGCACAATGACCACGTACGCTGTCGCAGATTATGTCGAGTTCATATGTTCATTGGCATTCTGATTTATCTCAAGAAGGCCTTGCAAGGTGCGCAACCAGCGCTTGGTGTCTGTACATTGAACTAATGACGCCATTAAAACCACGCAAAACTGCTGAGATCGTCCGCATCATGCTTAAGAGAGCCTCAGAAGTCACTGGCAGCTGCCCAGGTTCGCTGCACGCGCCACCGCCTCTAACCGTGTGGCCACCGGCGCCGCGAGCGTCGCTGGCGTGTAACTTACCCAGGAGCAGGCACAGCGCGGCCCGCGTACTCATGGTGGAGCGCTGTGAGCGGCCGACCGACGCCGCCGGCGCTCTTTATACGGCCGGTCCGCCGACGGCTGACAGACGGTAAGTGTTTTGTTTGCGGCCTGGCGGCGGTGCTGACCCGTCAGGTCAGGTGTGGGCGGCGGGTGACAGGTCGCCGCCTGTCACCCATGTCCGGCGGCGATCGCGGAGCTGTGCGGCGCGGCGGAGTCGGTCTCCGCCGCCCGCAGCGGCTCGGTCGGCGCAGACCGGCCCGCCTCGTGCGCTTGTCCTGCGGCTAGTGCGAGTATGTCTCTTGGCTCGGTACAATGTTCGGCCGTGTCTGTCTGTCCCATCCAGAGATTTGTTACAGCTGTCTTCAGAAATGTAGTTATACTCTGCCCAGTCTAGGGCATCATCTGCATGACAATGAAAAGTTGGTGTTATGGTTACATACGTTATAAAAAAATTGTTGCTTTATGTCAGCAAATTTATTCCACCGTAAACGGGCGGCGAGGGGCTAAGGAGTTTGAGTCTGAGGCCTAGTAAATATCCTAAACGTCATCTGCTCCAATGCGAATGGAATTCTTCAGATTGCCAGATGGAGCCCAGGCCAAAGCGCTTGTGCGGAACAACCAAAGTTGTTGAATTAGAACACTGTGGTTTGTCATGTTACACACAAAGGAGTGTGACGATTTCCAGCTGTGGAGTGGATAGTGACCTTTCGCGAACGGATAAAACCAGGACACGGGCAACTTCAGCAAATTTTGTCAGCACTGCTAAGAGTAATGTGTGGTTGCCGGCTGAGGGCCAGTGCAACAGACGAAACCACAAAGCCCGAAGTTTGTCCGCTACTTGAGCCGGGCATCTTCGGTATGTGAGACGCTAATGCTCATATTGCCGCAATGAAGTTCTGGTGAATTGGTTCTTTCTTCTTTCTTGCTTCTTTGAAAACTAAAAAAAGCAATTGAACAGTAATTGATCTTCATGGCAGCCCTTAACTACGGTGACGAAAGATTTGCTGAGGAGGTGTGAAGGGGGGAGGGGGGAGGGGGAGAGGAATAGTGATACTTATCTCGTTTCTTTTGATGCGACGCCCTGGGGCCAGTATTAATCTTTTCCAGGCGTGGGCCTTGTTTACAGTGTCTCCTCACTTTCCTGCAGTCATCCACACCCCCAAGCTGGTTCAAGACCAAAATGTAGATGAAACAGGTCCCACCAGAGCCACAAAATCACCGCTGGGACCGACAGAGTTGCGCACGTCGTGTATGGTCAGATGCGCCGCAGTTGCGGGGTAGCCTGCGTCCCCTGAAAGGGCCTGGTGTAAGTGTGCAGCATGAGCCTCCTGGACATGGCCTGCCATGCTCTCGAGATCACGTGGAAATGGCCCACCGTGCAGATGACGTGTCCTGACAATGTCCCGCCGTGCAGCCTGCAGCCCGTGGCCATGCCCGGGCTCCGGTGTCGCAGCGCCACAGGATCAGCTCGCCGCTCTCGGCGCACGGTCCGCGTTCAATTATACTGGCATGCCGGCTGCAAAGGGCACAGCACAGCTCCGACGTCCGAAGGCGCATCGACTCCTTTGTCAGACGAAATGTAGGGCGACGATGGATTCCTTTGGCCGTATTTGACGGATTGCGAATGCTCGGCAGCGCACCGATGGCATTGCTCCACCGACCGGCGGACACGTTATCAATTCATGGCCTGATCATCGAATCTGTCAATGAGTTATTGAACGGCAGATGCATATCGTGGACTAGACAAGTGACTATCAATGCGAAACAGATTACAGTCCCTACGCTTTCCCCTCGGTCCGTGCTCGTACAGGCCATCAGACAAACAACTTATGATCGATTGCGGTGTATGCCCGAGACTAGTATCCTTTGCTCACCCCGACTAAGCTTTGCGGGAAATATCTTAAAGCTACGTGTGCATTCCCATCACTCAAGCGACTCCAATTTCTGAACCCTTAATTATGTGTATGAATGCGTCTATTTGGTTATTTGCTATTTATCAGTCGGACCCCACCGGCGCGTGAGACAAATGCGATACAAATTTAAGATTTAAACGGAAGTCTTGATCCACGAACGTTCCGCATCAAAATTGTGTTCGATCATTGGTCTTAGATTCAGCATACTACCCAAACCAACAAGAGATGCTGGGCAGCTTGGGACAAACGAAGCCACTATCGATGTTAGACAAGCAATTTCTAACATGTAGGTAATACACGAGTGTTATATGGGGCTAAGAAACTTTGAAAATTTATACAACTGTGCTTGTTCAGTGTGTTGGAAAGTTTGCCCTGCAAGGAAGTTAGTACGCGGAGCCCCACTGACTGACGTTTGCACGCTAGTTCTTAAAAACTGATGACTTAGGGTGTCGGATGGGGAGGGGTATGTCCTATTTGCATTGCAATATTGCAGCAAAATCCCGCCGGGTGAAAGTGGTTGCATGCAAACGCCCTGAAAATGGTACAGCGCATTCTGGAACTGCTGAAGCACCCGTGGCGACCAGCCGCAGAGATGTTGGCTGGTAGAGAGCGTAACTGTCGGACCAGGTCGCACAAGCTCAGTGAATTGTCCGCTGTACAGGTCATACTCTCCGCTCGCCGGCTTAACTTTATAACGAGGCATATAACATAGATAACGCATCCGTGTAACGCATCCAACACGCATATGCAGCAAGTAACTAGTTAGTTTTTGGTGATGTTTTTGCGCGAATGTGTCTTTATGCTGTCATTAGTGCCTCTTCACGAATTTAGTTTGGGTGTGAAATGAGCGCCCTCAAGCTAAACGGATGAAGCGTATAACTTTCTGAAGCGCGGACTGACCTGGCGAACGGGTCACTTTTATCACATTCTGAAATGTTAACTGACCTGGCGAACGGGTCGGCTTCATCCCCTTCTGAACCGTAGACTAACCCGGCGAACGTCCCAATTCCAGAGGCATTGTGCTGGGAGAAAAATAGCTTGAAAACCGGTAAAAATACATACATTGTGTGATCTACTTTTACGTACCAGCTCTGCACCATTTGTAAGTACAGATGTCGAGTCGGCTTAAGTGATATCAAAATATGTGTCTGCCGTTTTTACATAATCTTCTAAACATGCATGCACTAAGTTTATACAAGCTTAACATAACCACCGTTCACTTCCAAAAGGCAATGTAATGTCGCCCGAGGTCATTGCATGACATTCCATGTGAATATGACCTTGCAGGACCTTACTCGGACGATCTTTATGCATTTCGATGACATTGGTTCTTGCGCAAAATTCATTGGCTTGAGATAGCTAACAACACGTCATTAATACACGTAAGTAACTTCTATACGACGGCTTCGATGACCCCACCTGACGTGTTCTTGAACTAAGATTGTCTTCACAGTGCTCTCGTGGTTCGTGCCCGAGATCACGGTGACACGCCTATGTCACCGTGATTCACGATATAGCTTTCCGACGCGTTGGAGAGCGAATTTTCGCAATTTTCCAGATGGGGCTGGCAACGATGACCACGACCCTGAGAGCCTTCGGAAAATGTCGTGAGTTTTGATGGCGTGCATAATATGGAATCTTAAAGCCACCAAAGCCACCGGAGGAGAGACATCCGGCGGCGCTCAAAGCTAAACATGCACCACGGAGCGTGCTTTTTCTGCAGGGTGCACTACGCACAGCTTTGAGAACAAGGTCATTTGAAAATTGTTTAATATGGTAAAGCTGCAAGCCTGGTATAAAAGCTATTAAGCTAAAGACGTAGCAATTCGCCGAAAAATTCAGGTGAAAGCCGCGAAAAAACCAGAAGGGGTAGCACACTTGCACTGGTGTGAGGAGGGGAGGGAGGGGATTTACTTAGTACACGTATACAACTCGCATATGTGTTACGCCTGTTCGTGGGTTGGATAAAGTTATTAGAGAACGATTGGTTCCATGGATTCAATCGATCCATGAATTGGAATGAATTGGTCGGATACATTTCCACACGATACTGGTTACGATGTACTGAGTTTAGCATTTTATTTTGTACATGTGGATTGGAACTAGCCTCTTCCTCGGCTAAGATTTTAGGTCAAAGTAGAGTTCAGACTTTTCCAAAACTTTACTGAGTCAGAGACGAGTTGGCTGATAAAAAACAAGTGTCGAGCGAAAGTCGGAGATGCGGCAGCAGTACTGCTCGGTGCTTTTGACCTGCACACAATCTGAAGGTATGGTTTAAAAAAGGTGCATTTTTACCGATTCTCGCCATGCGTGCTCTATTAACACACAACGCCCTGCTGCTTCTCCCATACCAGCCGCCACCAGCCCACCAGGGAGCTCAAGAACTGCCGTCGTGGTGCTCTGTGCGCCTCGAGGGCAGCGCTGCCAAGCTCCAAATAATCCATATAATTAAGTTCGCATGAGAAATCGTCAGTTTTACCGCCATGTTGCCCTAGAACTACCATTTGCCGTTCATCATCTGTGTTTTTCGGCGCAATAAAGTGTTGTATGTAAGCATGCGTTGTGGGCGTTACAAGCTTCAGCAGCGTTTTCCCTATGTGGTCGCATTCACGTAGCATGAACATTTGCAGCGGAAGGCCGGGTTGTTCTATAGCATGATACAGTGGTCAGCTGGTCAGCTGGCATCAGGCCTGAGAAGATCTTCCTGGCATGGGGCAACCTTGTTGCAGTATTGTGCGACACAAAAAGATCCCTTCACAGTTCTTTCCGGCCATGAGTGGATGGCGTAAGGCTGGCGCCACGGATTTTGAGTACGATGAGACAGGATTTTGCGGGAGGGAGGGAGGGGGGGGGGGAGCTCCTGCACAACATGGGGCCTCCTCACCAGTGGAATTCCTGGGCAGTATTGCATCGAGGGGGCACCGAGGGCACATGCCCCGCATCAAATTGTTGCATGTATCAACATTGATGCAAATGAATGTCCACAGTTAAGCAATCCAGAACGGAGGCCTCTGATTGATGTTCTTCTCGATACAGGCAAGTGCCTCCCTATCCAAAAACAGAGTTTCCTCGGGCATGAATGAGCTACCCGATCAAGGACAGCTGGCCGGGAAGCACGTCCACCTGGTACATGAAAGGGGCATCCTGTTCCAGAAAATAATGCACTGCTGTATAGACAGTTCCTCTTAATCCAGGACAAGGTCTCCTCGTTCATAACGGGGGTCTTCCGAGCCAGCAAAGGCCTCTTGAGGATAAAATTTGGCGTCCCTGCCTGGACAACGGACTACTAAATTCGGAAAGGTGGTAGCATGATCCATCTGTATGTATGGGCCTCTGTATGCAGAAAAGCAAGATACCAGTTCTCGTGGCGAAATGCTATTTTTTCCCATGAGAACCTCTCCGTTGCTATGGTATCACGTTGATAGCTTCGGGACGTCTCAGGGTCGCAGTACCCTACTCGCTCCGCGAGGGTTCGATTTTGATATTATGGAAGCCCTGTAGCCGTATAAAGTCGCCTTAAAGTACCGGTCGTTCGGCCCCAAGGGTTCTCGGTGGCTCTAGAGGATGGGGGATGCCCCCCATGGCTATGGCGTTGGCGACACTGTAGGCGATAGCCATAGTCATGCATGGCGAAAAAAGACCCTCGACCATGCTGTGAAAAATATCGGCGATTCTCTCTTGGCACGAACAAGTATCTGACAGTTTTCCGTGACGGTAGTGCCGACCGTTTGTCCGGAACATTTCCAAACATACCGTGTGCTGTCCCGGATAGTCCACAGGCCGAACGCGGCCCGAGAACGGTCGGCCGAGCCGACCAGCCCAACGTGTCTTCGGCCGCGTCACGCGCACCGGTGCACAGGCTGACCGCAGAGCGAGAGCTGCGTACGGCCTGACGCGGAGTGCTGACAACGGAGTGTTGTCGGCGGCACACGTACGGATCAGAGAGCTATGTCGTAGCTGACGGGTAGGGGTTCTGCTGGCGGACTGACGGGCGATGATGCGTTTGATTCTGTCGGAGAAGGCCGGCAGCTGAAGTCCGTGGTCCTGACATGGTTTCCGGTGTCAGTGACATGGTTTCCGGTTTCACCTCCCGCCGCTCAACGCCCACGGCGTTCCCTTATCACTAGTCAAGGTTGATTTGTCAGCCTGCATGCAACGGCACCCGTAACCCGTCCGACTGTGGATCCAACAGCATATGCATCCGTGCATGCCAGTTTCCCTGTTATCGGTGAAGACATCCTGCACCTAATCAACACCTGCCTAACATCACCCGATTTTTTCGCCCCTTTCGCACTCCATTATTCATTCGACCCTTAAACCCGGCGACCCATCGGACCCGTCCAACTTCCGTCCTATATCTATCATTGTCGTCATCTCAAAGTGGAAGAGAAGATCGCTTAGAGACGACTCTACCACTACCGAAACTGCATGACAAGATAGAACCGTTGGGTCCGAGAAAGTGAGAGCATTCAAGCGGAAGTTTTAAAGGGAATGTTCCACCCTTACAGGGTTTTTGAACTGAAATATCCATCTTGAGGACTTTTTGATGGAATTTACGGCCATGCCCTTTTTAAGACCCAAAACCCTCTGCTTCCTGAGCTGTGCGCCCACGGAAGTGCGAAAAGGTTTATTGGAAGACTATTTCAGTCACCTTGGCACTGATGTGGTCATATAAACGTCATAGGATTGCCGTTACATTACAGGCTGTTTTCTGCTTATAGTCAAAACAGCATGGCCGCTGATACATTAGCAAGAGCGATAATACGGCACACATGATGCAGTCCGCGGAAGGTGGTTGGCTGTTAGTAAAATTTCCCTGCCGAATGCGTGTCGCGAACGTAGGCGTGAGCACTTTCGGGTCGTGAGGCACTCGTCGCCAACGGAGCATTTTCCTTATTTCTAGACCAAAGGTCAATGCTATAAAAAGAGAACGCCACTGTCTGCAAAAAGTATGGCACCGAAAAAAAGAACGGCACTCTCCCAAACGTTTTAAAAAGACACGACGGCAAATCTGCCTTTTTCTCCTGCTCGTGTTTTTACTTCTTCTTTTGACGTATTTCCTACAGACATATCGGTTGGCGCCCTGTGTACTGGAGTAAAGAGCATTGCACGGATTTATGGGTAAGCACGGCATTATACAATTAAGGAAATGTTACAGTAATTTTATGCATACACTTTACTAGATATTCAGCACACATTGTAGGACAAATTCAAATCTTGAACAAAAAAATTGTGTCCAAAAAAATACGACCACTTGAGTTGCATTATCATGAACCACCTTGGGAATTTGTTTTGAAGAGGGCTCGCGGTGAAATGCGTTATAGCGGAAAACCTGTACGGAAATGGCGACAAAACCTGCAATTTGATAGTCCTGCGGGTTGTGCAGATGAGTGATCACACTTTTTTGACATCAGAGTGTGAATCAGGCGCTTGAAATGGATGTGACCCCTGGTGGTGCGTACCAGTGGCTTGTGTTGATGTTGATGTGATGGGGCGTGTGCACGCGAGGTTTCTACGTCTGAGAGAGAATATTGTTTTGGTACTTTTTAAGTGCAGTTTAAATTCCAAAACTCCCAATAAAATGTGATATACTGATACCTGCCTTTATCTTTAGGTTTGTGTTTGAACGTGACAGGGTAGTGATATCGGCAAACTGAAAGAAGCACTAGCACCCATGCTGCAGGGGTGTTCGAAGGCTACTTCATTATGATCTTGCCAGCATTTTGAACCCATTGAGGTCTTTCAGCACGTAATTAATCCATGGCATGCCATTATATCAGCCAATCATTTAGGCAGTAGGGACGGGCCAGCAGAGCTTCATAATGCACATGCTTGGTATCAGCTCGCATGATACAGCGTTGCAAAATTGTCTTTAACTTAAAAATTCTGAAAATATAGTGTTGTGTTGTTATGGATGCACATATGATAGTCCTAACAAATTTTGTATGCAGGCAGGCACTGCTTGTGAGCCATCATTGTCATAGTCGCTGCGACTTATGTGAGATGCTGGGTGCTGAGAAAGGTGGAGATGTATTGCTGTTGGTTTCTCGGATGGCACTTGATAATATTTTTCATGAGCCATGTGCGCACCACCAGCTTCATAACTTGCTTGCATTTCGCCAATCTAACCATAACTACATGAACTTGTCATTTCTCCAGTGTTGTGGGAGGTCAGCAGGTCTGCAGTGCCATTCCACTACATGTAATATTTTCTCGTTATGTATATGTTATTATTTGTGTGATCACTACTATGGAGTCAAGCAGCCTGATGGCTCAGCATGTCGCAGCTGCATTTCCAGTTCCAAATAATAAAGCAAGTACCCACTGTGCACATCAAATGATGTCAATGTCAGGACAACAGCACTGCAGGCAAGGTTAAGTCGACAATACAGCATTGACATTCTCGACAGTCCTTGGCAGGTTTCGGTAACAGGTTCATAACGCTATATGAGAGTCTTCCCAGCATATCGTGCTTTGATATTAATCATCTGCGCTAAAAGCTGGCGATTGCTACGTTGCTTATGTCAAACGGCCCACTAGAGCTTCTGTTACGACCATTACCAAGACAAAAAATCCGCGAACAAGCTATGCACTAACACGCCGCTCGACACAGCGTCCGCGACGAGAATGGCTGGTTGACGCCAGCTTTCGTATGCTTCGAGGCATTCACTAGATCTGGCTGCCAGATGCTGCATGGTATTGCTGTTGTCACAAAACCATCCCATGACGTTATCAAACAGTGGCGGTAGGGGCCAATTTGTACAAACTGAAATTTTGCTACTCGGGGTGGTTTTTGAACCTTGGAAGCTTACCAATAGTTACAAGCACGCTTTTTCCATCACAGCTGGTGCTTGTCTCAATATCTTCAAATGTGGAACATTCCATTTAAGGAAGAAGCAGGCCGTTGAATCTATTCTGATGATGCAATATGACGCCAGTGAGGGGTGGAGGTATGGTGATATCAAAAGGTCACGTGGAGGGAGTCACGAGTGCAAAAACCAGTTTACATGCATCGGATGGCTTTCAAAGTTTATGAATGTGATATGTGAACAAATGCTCATCGCGCCATGATTTTGTTTGTCATAAGTTTACCCAGTAAGTTGATCAAATAATCAAAACAATTTTATAGAAAAAGCAAAAGGTCAAGTGGTTTGTATCAATCCCTAGCCTTGAATAACCGATTGTATATAAATTGGCTAACAAGCAATGGAATTGTAGATCATACAGATGAACAAATTACTGCCCAATGAAACCTTTGCAGTTGAGAAATGTGGAGATACAAAAATTAGACGGAGTTGAGAGATGAACAGGGAGACATGATTTGGGGCACGGCCATGGATAATACAGTTTCCACAAAAACTTCTTTGGCAGAATGTGGCCTTTTGACCCGTCTGTGTGGAACAACGGGCAACTTTACACATACGTCATGAAATATTCACATTTTCTTTTAAATATCGTTGGGTGTTTGAATGTTTCGGAAGACCGAAGTGCGTTGTACTTCAACCCCTGCCATCGTTATCGAAGCTTGAAGTTTAAAAAGCTTTAAGGTTGTGAAATGCAGCACAGTGGAAAGGGCAGAATGATTTGGCTGCAAATTCCAAGTAGCAAATGTGATTGTTTTTATGTTAAATACATAAGGCTTTGATGAATGGAAGTTTGATGAAAAAAGTCACGCCCAAAGGGGCAGCGGTACAGCATTCTGGTGCGGGGTGCACAGAGCCTTTGTTCTCGTCTTCAAAGAAACATTTTGTATGCAGTCACGATTTGACGGATGTACGCATATATACACACACATATATATATATATATATATATATATATATATATATATATACATATATCAGGGCGGATCCACCATGAAAAGAGGGAGGGAGACATGAGGATATGTCCTGCCCTCTAGGCCCCAAGTGGTTTTGGTGTCTATTCGGGTCACCGAAATCTCCTAGTGGACGGAGACTAAGACCTTCCTTTCGAAACTACTTAACCTTTGTGCTTAAGACACTAATTTCCAAGGGCACAATAAATGGCCCCAAATCTGTCTTTTTTCGAGAAGCACCAAATTCCGGTGCACTACAGTGTTCGTGCCGAGTCGTTTGACAACATCCAGGATCGGCCCATTTAGCGAAGAGGCACCAAAGCCTTCGTTTCGGGACATCAGAACATTTTTCAAGAGGCACCAAATCCAGCGGGTTATTTACAGGTTTAACCTTAAAACATTCGTTTAAAGGGGGCCAACCTCCAGGGGAACCAACAGACTTACCTTTTACCCTGAAACAATGCTGGACCGGCTAGTTCGGTCAAGGAGCATCAAACACCTTCATTTCGGAGCATCATAACTTTTCTTTTTCAGCGGCACTCGAGTCCAGGGGTGCCACAAACGGCCAAACAACTTTTGTTTTCCAAATACACGAATTTTCGGGGCATCGTAATGCCTGTTTCTCTCTATTGACGAAATCATGAATCGGCCCATTCTGTGACAGGGAACCAAAACCTTCATTTTGGGTACACCATAACATACCAGTCATGGGGCCTTTTTGTCAGTCAGCTGACTGAAACCACCATAAGCCAGTTAATACCGTGTCGACCTGCGCCCGGGGTCTTTCCTAAGCAAGAGCAAGACTGGAGCTCGCAGGTGTCAGTCGGAGGCCCATTTCAGCCAGAGGCCGATAAGCAGAATTGGTTCCCGATGCTAGTTGTTAGACTCCCTGTTGCGCCGATATGGGCTCCTTTTGCGACATTCAGAGCTCCCGCGTCGATCCAGTGGCAGATGCCCCGGTCAGAAGACCTGCCGCATCAGGGAGGGGACCGGTGCGGTTTATGATATAGACTCCTGAGAGCCTCCAGATAGACCAGAGGGGAGGGGAAGGGCTGCTCCCAGGATCGCTAGAATGGCAGCTGTTAGGGCCGGGTGTGTCCCGGGGGCTAGAGCCGGGTTCCAACCGGTTTGGGACGGAAGAAACCTGCAACTCTTGACCACGAATTTTCATGCGTGTTTTCAAAAATGATTCTCTGAACGAAATCAGCAATTATAGCTACACGAGCATTTAAGATTACGCCATTGCGTCATGAGTCCGTGGTGTTTCACGCACTCATCCATTCTGAACATCAATTTGAAAACTGAGCAGGTGAAACGTTCGGCCTGGGGTTTCTTCTGCATATATATATATATATATATATATAATATATATATATATTATATATATGCGAATGGACTTTGCAATGCGTTCAAATGTTTCGATTCCCGACACGTGGTCCTGATCGCCCGCTTAAAGACCGCCGCGCGGTATATATATATATATATATATATATATATATATATATATATATATATACATATATATATATACATATAATATATATATATATACATATATACAGAGAGAGGGGACAGAGAGAGAGAGAGATTATAGAGAGAGAGAGAGATATAGAGAGAGAGAGAGAGTACATATAGACAGATAGACATAGATAGGATATATACATATTATATATATATCTATATATCGATATATATATATAGATATATATATAGATATATATATATATATATATATATAATATATATATATATATATATATACTAGTGCAAATAGGTGGTTCTTCAAACTAATGGTTTAACGCTGTAATGGCCAAAATCACCGACATTTAGAAAAGAAGCCCACTCAATATCAAGTTGGTGGCAGGTCCTTTGAGTCCCCTTCGTACGCAAAACGTGATGTGTGATAACAATGCTTGAGCACAATAACGTTAAAAATGCATGTTCACCACCACAAAACTACGCGTGCCACCCTGACATGTTTGTTTTGATTTTGTCGTGACTAAACAAACAGGGACGCAAAAGTTTGAGACACTCGAGATGATTATTTTTCCCCGGCGGTTTCGCTGCAGATAACAGCAGTGGCGTCTTCCGATTGTTTTTTCTCGTCCGAATACAAAATACCGTCACGTGGCGGCGGCGTAGCATATTAAATGTTTCTCCGGGTCCTTCAATTTGTGGAACTACTATACTTACGCACCGCTGGCGTCACATTCCTCACCTCGAACTTGACCAATTTTTGTTATCCTTCATGGTACACAGAACATACAGCACAAGATCTGCTATTTCCATGTTCACGACACAAAATGTGTTGTATGTTTCAGGGAGCTGCCCATATGTGTTACTACCAGAGAGAATATCGCGCCAAAAGTGGCTTCGACACTTTCTGCTGCATCCACAAATATTTCAACATTAGCGTCGTAAAATGTTGCTTGTGTCATTACGACTCCAAACTTGTGTACAAGTTACTAATTTCGCTTGTAACCATTCTCTGCAAGGTCAACGACCTATGAAACGCAACGCTCTGTCACCTAGCTAACATTCTGTTGAATTTTCAGTTGGTAAAGTTAACGATGGCTGGTCATTGGAGTGATTTTGTCGTGCCTGACTTCGATGACATTTAGGGGCCAACTTTTACTCGCATCGCCAAAATGGCAAGATTTACCCAAATCTTCTCCAAAATTATTAGCTCAAAATGGTAACATCTAGTAGTCTCTCGAAGGACGGTCGCTCGCCATGCACGTATGCGCCTTCTATGTCTAGTCCTCTAGTTTTGATTCTGTTTCGCCATCGAGCGGTCATTCGAATAGCACCACGATCTTGACTGTGTGAGAAACACATTTTATCACTACTGAGTAAAACGCGGGGCAACTTTTATCTTCACCACCCTGGAGTAGAGCTGTGGGATCAGAATGACAAATGGTACAGAGCAGCAAAACAAAAGCAATGAGTGTTTAGGTAGGTAGCTTGTTTTGAAGGTGGAAATTAATAAGCTTGTGTCACGCATCTGTCTTCGCGTGTTGACAGACATCGGACGTGGCCACCTATCTGTTAGTAGACCATCGAGAATCTCGTCCTCGGTCATGAAGCGTATTTACGAAGCGAGAACGTCCCGAGGTGATGTTCTGGGCGTGCTTGGGTGGAATTTTGACCGACTTGTCGGGTAATTCGGTGACTTTCTCGGTAACCTTTGTCTGATAACGTACTGTGTCCCCATATTCAGTGAGCCGCTTGCTGTGGTTTCAATGCCGAGATCAGGCACACAAACGCAATTGCGTATCGTCCGACTTTACTTGTCCGGCCACAAATTATTCGCATTCCGGGATGAAGCGTCGTCGTCTCTTGGTTTCACCACCAGGTAGGAGCCTAAGGGGTCAACAAAGCCTCAGAGGCTTAGGTAGATAAGAACCTTTGCAAGTGCAAGCGAGGTTCGAAGTCAGATCGGGTCCTGTCCGACAACGCACCATTCTCCGTCATCCATGGCCCTGAAATGGGCAATGGTAGCCGTGAGAGGGCTCCTATTAAAAAAAAACTCATCAAAGTGGACGTTATGCATCGCTTGGAGTGCAATGCTATTGGAGGACAACGCTCTCATCGCCTCTAATCCTGTGCATGGTTGCACGTGTAAGCGTGCTGTTCAGTACTTTGCATCGCGGCGAACCCTCACGTGCAATCCAGTGTTCGCTGATCGAGGCCACCCTGATCGAACCAGGTAGGAGCCTAAGTGCCGAACCGGGTGCCGAGCCGCTGATCTGGCTGAACCGCGTGTCGAACCGCTGATCGTACCGAGCCAAGTGCCGAACCGCTGATCTGGGTGAACCGGGTGCCGAACCGCTGATCTAGCTGAACTGAGTGCCGAACCACAGGCCTGACGACGGCCGAGCACGGAGCGCGGGTGCGAGGATGAACGCGAGCTGTGGTGCGCCATGGTGCTGCAGTCAGGTGGGCCACCAGTACGCCGTCGCCCAAAGTCTTGCGGGCAAACCCCTATTTCATAAAAGATGCCGCAAAGCGTTTTTCTGAGAAGTGAATTACGATGCCTGGTGAATCACAGAAACTATGCCAGGAAGAGGCGATCGGGCACCAAACATACTGCCTTCCACTCGCAATCGGCGGTATCTCTTTCGATATTTACGGCTGCCGGGCTCGCAAAAAGAAGCGGGGATATCAAAACCAACCATGCTGCTGCTTGATAGCCGCCTTGAAGTTTTACAGATAACAGTAAACTGCACTCGGAGCATGGAGGTACGAGAGCCTCATGGGATGCTCTCTCAATGATGTGAAAACAAGTTGCATCACAGAGTATATTAAACATTTGTGGGGACAACCAAAGTCACGTTATTTATGAAATGTAGCAATTGTCAACGAGATCAAACAAGTTATTTAATGACCAGTCAAATATCTGAACGAGGACATATCTGAAAAAATATATGAATAGTGTACATGTGAACAATCCCTTTGTGACAACGCGCTGTGGCGAACTACGATCATGACACGCATCTAGAAACGAAAACAGAAGACCATGTGGTACATACTTGGAATGTGGAGGCAATGCAGCTGATTTCATTGCACTTCAGTCTCGTTGTACCGTTGCAAATACAAGAAAAGGTGAGAGCAGTTGGAACAGACAGCAGACATTTTACCACTAGGCGCCTACGGCATCCCATGCACGATAAGCACGATAAGATATGTCCACGGACAGTGGAGGCGAGATCAATGGTGCAACGAAAGCCAACGTTATCTCATGTACACACGCACACACACACACACATACATATATATATATATATATATATATATATATATATATATATATATAGTCCAAATATCACTTCATTTCATCGGTCAACGCCTTGAACACTCGCTCCAGCTCGGGCTCTGTAATGAAGCGCGGCCGATACCTTTCCTACCAGAACTTCCACCAAGGCTTCCGCTTGGCCTTGACGCAGATGTGGCGCGCCAGACAAAAGGAGTAGCAGCACTTCTCCTTGGCCTCACACTCCCAGTCGGCCTGATAGTCGCACTTGGTGCGCCGGTAGGACTTCATGCAGCCGTGCTTGTCCACCTTCTCCGGGCAGGTGCCGTCGTGCCCTGTAGGCCGACGCGGCCAGCGGTCAGCAGCTGGCAGACGGATTGGGCGCCGCCGGGCCGCGCTCCCGGCTCGTCAGGACATCGCCGGCGTCATCCAGAAATCCCTTCCTAGTGCCAGAGGCGCGGCCAGGGTTTTGTAAGGGGGTGGGGGTCACAGGATTGTCGAAGGCACGTGACAGTGAAAGCTCCCGCCGCCCTCACCCCATTTATACTCGCGAGATACGGCCCCACTGATTTGAGAGGGCACTACTTTCTTCGCTTCGTGTTCATTTTATTCTCTTGGGTGGGGAGGGGGCTGGGGGATTCGGTCTACGAAGGTATTCCCAAATGATTTTGAACGGTGTGGCGTGCATACTTAGAGTAGCTGTAAGCAATTAAGCAGCGGATCTTTGTTATCGGAAATACGATGCGCCTTGTCAGGTTGCTGACCTATTCGATGGTCAAATTCAGGTCGTCGCTGTCAGCGAAGACCATTTCTAGCGAATCGTTCAATCTGATGCAATAACGAAATGTCAGGCGAAACCACGCGTCTCTGAGATAATTTCTTAGCCGGTGAACTAATTTAATCCAGAATTACAGCAAATTCCGTTGGCCCAGGTTCAGGTAGAAAGATCAGACCGAGGTTAAAAACTAACTTGTTTTTTCTCGCTAGTGTCCTTTACGGAGTAGTTCCTAGTGATCAGTTCGAATTCATTAATGACAGGGACCATAACAGACATATTCCATGGACTTTTTTAAAGGTCAGAATAAGTGACTGATCCAAAATGACCCAGATCAACATTTTGTTTTAGGAACATACCGTCTAGAGTAATTCCCAATGCTTGTTTCAATGACAAAATAGGAACAATCTCGTAAGCCTTTGTTAACATTGTCTTTCTAATGGCTAAACAAGGTTACAGATGATAAATGAAAGGTCATAAGATAATAAAGGGTGATAAAGGACCAGTTTTTTTGTGTTTTTCACTTACTTCATCAGGCAATTCCATCAGTACTACCAGTTTTTTCTCAAAATCCTTTTGAATTGCTTAGGATTTGTATTTGAAGTAGCCGACCCTGCGGGAGAAATCTCATTTGGCTCCCGGCTAACCACTATGAAAGTAAAACACTTCATTTGCGTTGCATTTTCCAAAGTGAGCACTTTGTAATGCTTGCATCACACGAATTCGTCAAAATGTTTGTGTAATAAATACTAAGAAAGCTTCAGAAACATCCTTTTAAGACAAAACGATATGCGAACATGAAGCTATTACCCGCGAGTTAACGAAACGTCATGCGATGACTTTGATTCCTACCCTGGCGTTCACCACAGTGGCTCTTTTCGAAACGCACTTTGGGTTTGAAGGTGGGAGTATTACATGATTCATGTGACGCACTGGTTCACACTTCAACCAATGTGCTTCTCGGTACAGGCCCTTGGGTGTACCAGCTACACCAGCAGGTACGAGTTAAACGATGTTGCGGTGTCAAGCGGCGATTTACTCCTAGGCTGCACAGCGGCCTAGTCATTTTTAAGGGCCTCTGAGTGTTGAGGGTCGTCAACTCAACAAGAGGACTCTAAACTCATGATGTCGAAAGGAACCGAAATATATTGGAAGGACTTTTTCACGATGGTCATCTCTCGCCCATCTTCCACCACCCGGTGTTATCTCCAGCAGCCAATGACATCCAGTTTTGCGGAAATTGTAACCTCGTCCACCAGTGTTCTTACTCCAAGGATTGCGAGCGGGCAGGCTCGAAAATTGTATGTACTTTGTTTCACTAGTCGATTCTGCAAAGCGATGGACGCCCTCAGGCAAACATAACATGGTCTTTCTTTATTTGCAAACCACATTTAGATCCACTCCGTAAAACGATACCGTTACCTGTTTCCGAGCAACGGACCACATGGGTAGGAGAGTAGGGGACGCGGCCTTGTGACCGGTCTGAGCTGAAAGGCTATTCCGTCACAGCGCGTGGTGTCTACCGGTTGCCATTCTGGCCGCATTTTAGTAGAATATATCATACACTGGCCCCAACCATAATGCGAAAGACCTTCTGACCTTGGCGGCTGGCCTTGCATCAGCGCGAGAGCCTTAATTGACGAAAAATGTTCCTTACCGCCACGGAGACTCCAATAATCGGCACAGAGACTGAGTTCTGCTAGTCGGCTGAAATCGAATGGAGAGCAGCCCGTCCGGTATTGCGGTGCCTGACTGGCACAGGCCCCTTCCATTGTCTCAATGTGAACTCTCATCATAAGCTCTCATATATCCTTTCAATGTCAAAGCACCCCGACCAACGCAATAGGCCCTCCGGCATTCGGGTTCCGCCCTTGTCTCTGTTCAGCGAATGTGTCCCTGGCCGACTCGCGGCCCGTTACAAGCAGAAGGCTTCCTGTTAAGCACTGTGGGCTTCTGGCCGACACATGGGTCCCCTAGTTGACTCAGGGGTCCCGACCAATGTAAATCGCGGCCCAGGTCCTGTCCCTGACTGGGAAATGGCCCCTTAGGCCCGAACTGACACGTAGCTGACTGCGGTGCTGGTGGCACCTGGCCGACATGGAGGCTCTCATCGACTCAGGGGTCCTAATCGGGGCAAAGGGCACCCTGACTGGCATTTGAGGGCTGACTTTGCAGGCTGAGGGCCCTCAGCGCGACCTCCGGCCAGCCCTTCGTGCCATGCATTGCGACATTCGACCTAAGTTAACGACGGCTGGGTAATTTGTTACAAACGGTGACAGCCGTGCCTCAGAGACGCTCTGATTTCCGTCGATAATTGGGTGACCTTCCATGCACGAGTGGCGGCGGGCGCCAAGTTGCCAAGTTGGGCCCGGCTGCGCCCTGAGGAGGGCTCGCCCGTCGCGTTGACTGCCGTCACCAGAGGTGCACAAATCTGCCTGCATCCCGAATCCCGACGAGTGCAGGTGACAGACATGACTATCCAGCTCCAGACAAAGGAGACAGATTGTGCTGTTAGTACAAAGGACTGTAATATTTGCTATGATCCTGCTTGCTATTTGCTATGTGCTAGAGTGATCACCTCACTGGGGCAGGATATTGAACATGGCTGACCTGCAATATTCGTTATATCTCAGTATCATTTTGGCCATTCAATGCAACGTGTGCTCCGATGTGGGCTTCATTTGATTTTGCATAGGGTGTTGGCTAGGCCTGTATTGATTTGCGAATAATCGATTTTAAATAACAAGCATTTGTCCAAACATAAACCATATTGCTTCTACCTTGCACGGCTGCCGGCTGCAAACACATGTGATTGCAGTGATACAGGCGTTGGAAATTGATTAGCAGGCGCCTGACATTTTCCAAAACGATAGAATGTTCGCACTGCTATCCTGCTCTCAACATTCATGTAATGGTTCCTAGACAAGGTTATTTTCATCACTACTTCCACTGAAGCTGTTCGCAGATGGAAAATGTAACGTCAGCATCGAACGACAACGCAGATAGGATGGATACAACTGATACATAACGGGTTCAGCTGTCGCGATAATGCCACAGAGCTGTGTCCGGTTTCGACTTTGCTCTGTCTCCTGGCGCCAATGCCAGCGGATGAAGCATCACCTAACACCGTCTAAATATCGCACGGCATAATTTGATGGGTCATTTAGACCTCAAACTATCATCGTATTGCTTTGTCTATTCTACTATCCGAAACTATCTGAAACTATCCTTACTATAAAACTATCCGAAAACGTGCCGTCATATATCAGTTACAAAAACGAAACCCACTTGTCTTCTGGTAAAGACTTTCGGAACTGCATACTCTTCCTGTCTGCCTGTTCAATGTGGCCCACGCCACATTTTATTCGCGCAGATTTTGTGAAGGTGACAGTTTCAGCACTATGTGTACCTCCATCGCCGTGGTGGTCGTTTCCGGTCCAGGTCCGACCCGAGGCGTGATGCGTGCCGAGCCGAGGCCGGCCACCATTGTGGTCAGCCGCGGCGCCTGCCCTATCCCTGCCAGCTGGCCGTTTTTGTCCCTCTCTCCCGCCCGGCTGCGCCGTTTTTGCCAACACTCTCCAGCCGCAACGCTTGTGTTTTATCAGCGCCGGCGTGCTCCAATTAACCAGCCGCCTGTCTTCCTGGCGGAAGGAACTTGACGGACATGTACCACGTGCTCGGTATACTTTCGCCCTTTCTTTTACCCTGCTTCCACTTTCCTGAAAGTGTTATCTTCAAGTAAGCCTCATTCTCTGCAAGCATCGTTGACACGTTGAAGCTATCAAAGTTGGTGCGTTTTTCATTGGATCATAACACACCATAATATCATACCATAATCATAATATCATACCATAATCATAATATCATACCATAATCAGAAATCGTACCATAATCGTAATATCATAATATCGTACAATCATAATATCACCCTAAAATCGTAACACACAGATTGAGCTTCTTACGTATTATAGCTAGCAGTTTTTGGGATTTAGAATACCCGCACCCGCCGCGCACCCAGATTTGACCGCCCCGCACCCGCCCCGGCAAGGCAGCTGTCGTCAGGAAAGGCTAGCACGGGCCCTGCCCAACCGTATTTCTCATTTCAGTACACTACCCAACTTCCCTCATATTAGTAGTGCTAAAACCAAGACGCTGTATGAAACCCTTAAAGCATATTTGTCTCTTCTGTTATGTTTTTGCCATGGCTAGCATCAAGAAACCTTGTCTTGATTCCAAGTACCCATACGTAACCTGATCATCATATGAAATTACCACAAACAATCTTCAAATATTGAAATATTCACTTCTTACTATCTATTATATCTTACCGCTGCTCTTTGTCAGCTAACACTGAGTGGAACCCTTAAATTTTATTCATTTCCTGATCTGGAACTTTGACTCATTTTGACGAAATTGCCGAAGAACCAACTCATGCAATGTCCTTGGTACCAGGCATAGATCCTCTTTTTTGAAGACAAAATCCTCTTTGTGTTTCATAAGGCTCTTCGAAAGGAACAACCATCTACACCTCGCAAGGCAAGAAATGAAACACTTCCAACCAGCATATGAACGTCAAAACCGGAGATGACTACATTTACCTAGGGTCCATATGACTGCAGTCCAAAGGTAGTAGGTACTTCAAAGTCGCTAAGCTGTCAATTTCACACAGAAACACTATCATATGGAATGAAAAATGCGTAGCCTCGCACATAACACATGACATAGAAAAAGAGATCAAGAACTTTGTTCATGGCCATCAGACACCATAACACCATTTCCGTTTCCATAGACAACGGTGGGTATCTGAACAGCGGCTGATTTTGCTTACCTGCATACGGTCAGGAGGCTCAGAGTTTTACCACAAAAGTGCTCTTTTAGTGCTGGATTTATACTCCAAATGCATTCCACCCGGGTGAACACAATGCCTTGTGCCCACTAGCCTCGACATCGCCATATCGCATATAAGTAAAGGAAGGCAAGCGTAGCATTTGGCGTCACTGGATGCGTCATTAAGACTTAACGACGCACCCAGCTGCTGAAGCTAAATGGGGTCGCCTGCCTCTCAACCTGGCAGGGAGGGCGGGCACCGACGGGAATCGAACCCCGCACCTCTGGTATCCCGGACGCGCAGTGGTTAACGCAGACGGGTTAGCCATTACGCACTGTCACCCGAGTGATACTTGGTTAAAGACGAGCGCGTGATAAATGGCCCCAACCCAAGTCCTGCCTCTGGACAGCTGATAACCCATTTAAACGTGACTAGCAAATGCAACCTCATCCGTACGTCATATAAGTACAGGCTATCTGCGAATCCGAAACCGTTTGAACAGCTGACGACCAACCTTTTCACCGATTGCGTTCTTCGATGCGTAATTTTAAAACTTTGCTGGGATTCGTGGCATGGCTAGGCAATCGGTGTTCTGTGATTTCCCTCATAGCTAAATACCAAATCGATGCATGCATATTGCAGAAAGTATTGCTGACCTTGTCATGTGCAGTTACATAATTTGAGAATGAGGTCTGAGCTGTAGAAACTGGATTGGTTTTTGTTGACTTCAGAATGGCTTTTTCTGCTGTGTCGAGATTATATCCAGTCAGAATGTATAGTTAAGTAGTTCTACCTTATTATGTGTTTGACAGTTATCAAGCCGTGATAGCTACTCTCGAAGCTACAGCATGTCAGGAATTATATGTTCCTGAAACGGCATGCGTTATATGCCTTGACAACTCTATAATAAAAGTCGACTCCCTGTAACTGTACTTACTTACCCTGTAACTATAATGTAAATTCACATGCACGATAATTACCTGTATAAACAAATGCTTCTTTTCACTAACATGTACTACCAATAATTACCGGCCAATTATACACCAATTACGCATACAAGCACAACCGGGAACATTTTAGATGTAGAGAGCTTGCCAATACTCAAATGCAGTTAGCCATATCCGGTACAAGCTCTGAGGCCTTTTAAGCCCGTGCCTTGCAGGCCTGATGCCTCAAAAGTGGCAGCACTAATACGCATGCTTTTCATTGAAAGAATGCCGCGCGCGAAAGTCAGCCGAAACGTAGCGAAGCAACCTAATGCAGATTGTAATGGTATCGGCACGACGTACGGAATACGACCCGACGCCCTAACTTGTTTCGGGACCGCGCAACCTTTTTACATTCTAGGTGGTGTGCGTGACACCCAGTGATTCAAATATTTTTGCACAGTCTTTTAACACTCTTATATAGGACCATATGCGCTTTTCGCATGCGAGAAACCAGTCAGCTGGATGAGACAGAGGCCGAGGTCGAATGGGAATCACAGCCACGCGAGCAGGCTCGTTAACAGTCGTGGCACCGCCCGTCAAACCGCCCCCATCGTCTCGTGCCGCCGCCCCGATCGCGCTGAATGATTCAGAGAATCCCGAACTCGGTCTGAGCCCGTTCAATTGGCTGCAACGGCCGGTTCCGGCCGGCTGGTCACACTTCAGGTAAAGTTGCCGCCGCTTGAGGCGGGACGCCGGGGGGAAGCTGACAGACGGCCGTCAGAAACCGTATATATCATGCACCAGTCAGCGGAGCTCCGCGGTCGGTCGCGTTCGACTCTGCGAGACGCGTCGGTACCGTGACCCGACGGGCATCGGCGACCGCGTCAAGGGGCTAGCAGCGTTCCGTTGTCCGCTGCATTACAAATGCAAGTCTTGCCGATGCCTTTTTGTGCTTTGGAGCTCACGTCAGTGCTCCGTCATGCAAAGGAGTATAACGTCATCAAAGGAGTGACGTCATCATAACGGAGTGACGTCATCAAAGGTAATTTCACGCCAGGCGGGGGTTGTGGGTGAACTTCAGCGAGACGGATCGCACTGACAAGGGAATCGTTGGAGATTCAGGATAGCATGCAAACAAGAGGAACCCGAAATATGCGTCATCTCCCGCCCAACGAGAGCTTTCTTCACCATTGCCCTTCGAGAACGGCGCAGAATCCCCCTGAATCACGAAAACTAAGCGCGCTAGAGCTACAGAGAAAATGGTAATGTCAAGTTATGATTACCATTTTTCAGATGAATGTGAGTAATCAAAAATGGATGTGACCTTTGATAAGTAAAATCAGGTCATAGAGCACAAAATGACTCTTCGAGACTCCTTCTTTATCTCAGGACCTGAGCATGCTACGGCTATGCGGAACGCAGGGAGAGTCATAACATCAGGGGAATTCAACGTCCCTCCCTGAAAGTGACTCGAACGAGCTCTTGTTTCTCGTCAGCGATTAGCTCGATGGAAAAGCGGCCGAGTTCAGCAATTGCTGTCCCTAAGGCAACACTGGACGAAATCAATCGCCAACGCAAATTTTGCTTATCGCTGCCCGATTTAGTGTTCTCAAGCGATTTTTTTGCGCTTTTTTTTTGCCAATCGCAACTACTTGCATATATGTGAGCGTCTATTGTACGCTGTCACAAACATTACGATCTTAACTGCAAGTGTGTCAAACTACGCACACGTATAGGTCCGGTTTTGAACCACCATTCGTCCATCACGCATTCCAGCATGTAATTCGGGTCAAAAATGCATTAACTTCCTAGCTTTTGGCTATCTGTTACGTCAATGCACGAACAGAGGGCATCAAATGTTTATCAAAAAGTAAATGGAAACGCCAGCTCTCGACCACAAAGACCAACTAGGTCAATGCATCTACCTTGTTTGCCACAACCGCAGTCCGCAGCCGCACTGCAGCCTTCAGTGGCGGACATTGACATTAGCGTTGATTGCCTCCTTATGGCCAATTTCGATGTGTTCACGAATAGATAACATTCACGTTTGAGCATCGAAAGCCGCCAAATGAATCAGTGCAAACTTGAGGCAACCACGTCGAACAGAATGGCCATACTTCTGACGCCCAAGTGGGCTGTCACTTACAAATTCTTTCTTTCGTATTCGGCATCTGGAATGGATGCCTGGCCCTCTATTGCTGTCACTTGCAAGGTCATGCGCGGTTGCCACGCATCGGTTGTGTGATCCGCATTTTCGATTTTCTTACAGACTCTGAAACTTTAAAACAGCGTGTAGGACGACTGCCAAACGCGTGGATATGGCGACTTTACTCTGTGACTGAGATTCAGTCCCTGTGCACCGGCAAAGTGCAAGCTTTGGTATGATGCCACCCAATATGGAGCCCGCGCCAAAATGGCCTATGGTGGTGATGCGCCACCCCAAACACCGTCCGTCACGCAATACAAAACGTGGTTTCTCGATCGCAAATGCATCAACCACATCCACGCGATATTTTTGCTCGGCACATTTTTTGCACAGGTCATGTCAGTGGTCAGTGACTTTTCACAACCGCATCCGGTGTCTGCAACGGATTCCTTACCCTCTGTTTTGCTATATCTGATGGCATACACGTCAAGTAGACGTCGTGTAAATGAAGAAAAGGATCGTCGACTTTAAGTGCGTCAACCACGTCAATATACTTGGCCTGGTTTTCAATGCCAGTGTCGGCTGTCGGTGGCGGACTCCATTCACGGATCCGGCGCCAGGAACGAATTACTTCTCCTTGTTGTAGTCAATCGTGACTGCATGTCCGTATGCCAGCATCAGTTGCGAGGCTCATCAATGAAAAATTACGTGGTTTCTCAACAACCCTGTTTCAGACACCGAGCCCGGTAGGAAGGACCTATCATTACAGCTCGCCCGGGCATTACGAGCGAAGCCGCAAACGTCGAAGCGGTCCGCCGTCTTCTATTTGAGACCCCACCATTTCCGTATTTATGCGACGTGCAACGAATGCTTGCATACGCGCGTGCCGTTGCAAATGGAAACATACCGGGAGGAAGCAACCCGTTTCCGGTAGGCGTGGCAGGACGGGTTGGGTGGGCACGAGTGCACGATCTTCTCTAGAACTCGTACTAGGGCTGCTGCCTGAATGGAGATCAGTGACAGGATTCCTTATGGAAACTTTTACGTTAGTTCGCATGGCAAGCGACGTGATTTGATGGTGCGGTCAAACTTTAGAGGACGTCAAATGTGGTTTCTATGACAATGGATTAATACATTTTGGAAAGGTGCAGCTCGCCCGTGGTATTGTTTTCATGATGTTTTGCTGCTGGATTCTGACTAGGAATATTTAGAACGTGCATTTTAAGGAACATTTTTCGGTTACCGACGGCGAAAGACATTGTCAACAAGATTTCCTGTCGGAGCACGGTTGGTTCTGTAGGGGGAAGGAGGCACGAAATAATCCACAAGTAAAACACAAAGTGTGGTGCAAATGATATATTGTTCGCTTCTTTAACACGCGATCGGGTGGACGGGGGTCAATTTACCAGCCCCGAGGATGAATAGCGGATTGTTAAGTTTAAGAAATTTGTATGTTACCTTGTAAGGTCGCTGACCTCTACAGCAGGCCAAAGTCAGACCATGGATTCAGCGAAAGCAATTCTAGGGAATCGCTCAATCTAATTGCAACAAACGAGTGTTAGACAAAGCCATACATCTCTTGGATTGTTCCTTAGGCAACACATTATATTGAGTGAACAAGCTCGATTGACTTGGGGTCAAGACTGCGGGTCAGAACGAAGTCAAAATTCAACCTGTTTTATTGCTCTAGAGTTTGCTTTGTGGGGTAGTTTCCGGCGCTTATCTCGAATTTATTGATAAAAGGAACCGCATTACGTATCTTCCCTGGACTTCATAAAGGTCAAGATTGGTCACTGACCTTAAATGAGCACCATGATCAGTTGCTTAGAACAGGCATCTAGGTTTTAAGAACACTTAGGTTGACCTTGTTTGACCTTATCTAACCCGAACGTTATGACATAGGAACCCCAAAATTTTGTACAGCTGAGTTTACATACAGACCAATACGTTCTAGCATTTATTGTCTCTAGCTTTCTTAGTTGCCGAATGTCAGCGGGCCAAGCTGACCCTCCCCCCCCCCCCCCCAACCTCCCACCCGGGCGAAGGGTATTTAATCCGGCCACCGGGGCACGTGTTTACATCGTTTTTACATCGGACTCTGACCGCAATTCTAAGAATAATTGCAAGTATTCCTTTTCAGTAGTTCCCTACACGAGCTCCTCGATATAATTTTGGGTTATGGGAAATGATGGGAAAGGACCTCGCAGTCCCTTACACATCCACTTCATACAGTTATATCACCCATTTGATGTTCGAAAGATCCTCAGTTGTAACAGTATCAGACAATGTGCACGCTTC
>NW_023597034.1:37184950-37189297 GCF_011947565.3 Pollicipes pollicipes | reverse complement strand
CTTGTAACATTAATCAAGGCAGGGTAACGGAAATCTATCACCTGTGCGATGAAAGCTTCAATTCATATGCGTGTTTTATATAGCTCATCCGCAAGCCAAACTTCGAAGCCTGTTGCGAACATCGCTCGCATCAGGCTTCGCCAGTGTGCTCACGGCACCCTTACGGATACCACGTACCATGTTACCATGTTAGATGCCCAGTATATGATATATATATATATATATATATATATATATATATAGATATTAATATTATATTATATATATATATATATATGTGCGTGTGTGGTGTGTGTATACAATATGATTCGTACAAACATATGTTATATATGTATATTATATAATTATATTAATATATATATATAGATAATATATATATATGTATGTATATGTCATATCCAACCATGTCTGCCACGTGTGTTATATTAGCCACGCTACAGTTAAGATGTAGCAGAGACACTAGAATAAGAAAAAAGCCGCTGACGCGAGGACACCTTATGAATCAGGAGATGTGAACAGTGCATGCGAGTGCGGCAGGAAGGACGTGTCACCCCGTCCGTCTAAGCTGTTGATGTTCAATCTCATGTGGAACATAGGATGCGATGATGAGAAACACGCATGCCTCTCCTTTTTTGTTTGGTCCGTGCGGAACTCGACACCAAACGGACGCTATGATGCCGCCTCATGGACGTTGGTCATCATGTTTTGCACCTTTGTATGATAATAGTTGCCACCAAGATCTTACTCACATCCCGCGACAGGCGATCCAACGAGGAAGTTCTTCCCACCGTGACCCTCTGAAACACAGAACAGGTTAACATCACGGGACGAAAACCGAAGCTTTAAGCTCTTAAGCCTAAGCCTAAGCCCTTAAACCAGCTTTTCAAATGGAGAATAAAGCATAAATGGCAGCCCCTAATGCATGTAACCCTCTGATCACCACTACGCTGAATCGGCTGCCATGCATTCAAAGCTTTTATCATCCCGTGTTTTACAATATTCCGAAAATGATATCGGGCGACGCCTCCCAGCTGTGAGGTGTTAGCACATGTGCAAATGCGCCAGATCTCGAACTCTGCGATTGAGGCGACAGTGCCCGTTACACGCTCCCTTATCCTTCAACACAAGTCCCCCATGCAGGGAGTCATTATTGGGGGAATGCAGACGCAACGTACTGCCAATCCGCCGAAGGTTCTCAGTAGAAACTGCGGAGGGACTCGCTGTTAGGACTTTTGCGGCGTTTCTTTCTTGTGCCGTCGATTTGCCGACTGCAGAGTTGTGATGGCTCCGGTTCCACCTGCGAAGTGCATCCTGTTTCTCAGGCTGGTGGCCCCTGGGCATCGCATGCTGGCCGCACATCGAGTAAGCGAGCTAACAGGCCCAGAGGCGTGGTACCATGAGTTCATGTGTAAACGCAACTCCCGCAGCGAATCTAGACAATTGCGGAAGCCGGGCTCCACAGGAACGGCCAACGTGACGGGATAGGAGGGCGTTGTGAAAGCAAGCCTGGGTCGTGTTCACGGCGGATCATGGTGATGTCGCAACCTTTCCTGACGGTCAGTAAGCCAATACTCGTGGTGGGCCTCCGCCCTGTGCGAGTCTCCGCAAGCCAATGGGCTTCAAAGGCAGCAGACGTGCCGGTGCCTCCGACTACCACGCCTCCAACACATCTGCGCTACCGATACTCATGTCCCTGAAGATCAGTTACCCCCCTCAAGCACAAAGGCCTCCGCTCAGTCGCACAGGACCTGCTTCTGTTCGTCGAGAGATCACCCCGGACGTGGGAGGAGCCTCCTGCTGCTGTCCACGACCGCATCCATATAGTTGGGGGCTTAAGCCATCTATCTTATCTAGGGGCGTAATTTCCCATTTCTGGAGCTCTTCTTCCATCAACATTTGAGAAGAAATTGGGTCAATTCGATGAAAGCTCATTTTAAAATTGCAGTCTTAGTCTATGTCCGACGAGCGTAGTCATATCTCCTTTTCCGTCTCTCTCTCTCTCTCTCCTCTCTCTCTCTCTCCTCTCTCTCTCTCTCTCTCTCTCTCTCTCTCTCCTCTCTCTCTCTCTCTCTCCTCTCTCTCTCTCTCTCTCTCTCTCTCTCTCTCTCTCTCTCTCTCTCTCTCTCTCTCTCTCTCTCTCTCTCTCTCTCTCTCTCTCTCTCTCTCTCTCTCTCTCTCTCTCTCTCTCTCTCTCTCTCTCTCTCTCTCTCTCCCTCTCTCTCTCTCTCTCTCTCTCTCTCTCTCTCTCCCTCTCTCGCTCTCTCCTCTCTCTCTCTCCCTCTTCTCTCTCTCTCTCTCTCTCTCTCTCTCTCTCTCTCTCTCTCTCTCTCTCTCTCTGTCTCTCTCTCTTTCTCACTCTCTCTCTCTGCTTAGTTCCCAACCCCATTCATTTTGCGAAACACTTTTGATCTCATTTGAATGAAAGCCTGTGCTGCCTAGGTTAGGGCACTATCGTACCTTGGTTCTCAATACTTAAGGTCCTTACGTTATCGACGTTACGCCTTCTCCTTCGCGAAAGAAGCCGCCCGCGGTGCGATCTCTCCAGACCATGTCCGACCCTCTCACGACTGGGGCCTCCTTTCCACAATCATCACGCTGTGTCGGTCATGGACAGGCCTGACCGTGTCGTCACTGCTGATCACCTGCACTAGGCTAGGAGCCTCCTAAAATGTCAAAGGTGAGCAGGACCTTACGTGACGAATGACCGTTACGCCATAGGACTAGTTATTCATGACAATGCGTCTGAAACTACCTGAGGGGTGTGCAGATCATTTGGCTTGAGCATATTCAAATATCTCAAAACATTTTTTCATGGTGGTGGTGCATGCGATGGTATTCCGTCGCTTGTGTAGGGCCATCATGCAGACATTAGCGGACACTTCGCCCACTCTGCCCACCTCGAAGTGCCGCCCTGCCGTGGTGTTCAGTAACTTTCACCATCCCATTTCCATCACCATTACCATTACCATTTCAACCATTACCATTACCAAACAGTGCGGAAAGCCTGGTAGTGTATGTTCCCAGCTTTATAATCACCCGTCTATCTTTCCTAAAACACGTACGAATATTACCCGTCTGTTTTTAGAATTCAGTTAGCGACTCACATATCACGGCAAATTATCGCCAACGGGTGGGCGAGTTATAAAAGATAGTGTCACTGTATTTGTAACTGAAACTGATGATCCAAGGCAAACAAAACACTGGCCCTACCTGGGAACATTCCCGTTTAGCGAAGCCCCAGATATAATATTGTGCGGAGCCGATCCTAGGTTTACGGGCCCAATGCGGTCTGACTTGGGCGACACTAGATGTGGCGTCGCCTACATGGCCTTTGACGACGGCTGCAGCCACAACTGCTCGGCCGGCTAGGCAGCCGCGTAGCCCTAGTGCCACTCACCGAGCCCCGTGTTCCGGATCCCCGCCCCCGCTCATTGAAGACCTTCGCGCAGCTCCTCCTCGGCCAGGTTCTTCTTGGTGATCTCGGTCTTGGTGCCCGCCTGGATGCCGCCCACGAACGGAATGAGGAAGCAAGTGCCGGCCTTGTAGCAGGCGGCACACTGCGCGCCCACACCCGTCTGGTCACACGCGTACTTGGGACGCCGCTTGCAGGCGAAGAGACCCGCTGCCGGGCCGGGGCACGCGCGGTCAGTGCGACGACCCCAGGCACGGCTGCCTGCAGCGCCTCCGAACGGCAGTCGCGGGAAGGGCGTCCAGCCAAACTCTTCTAGTGCTGACGCCATCATGCGTGGTGCTACGATGATGGTGATTTAGGTTGTTTGGATTAGAGCCCTTTCGGGTGGTCATGAACATGTCAGGGCTATGAGATGAAAGGGTGTGACACCCCATTTCGGATGGGGCCCCACCAGGTGCGCTTGGGCCCAATCCAGGCTGATGCATGTGGCCCGCCCCGGACAAGCGGAGTGTCGCGAGGACGTAAAATAACGCAAGAATAAGGGAAGTAGGGCGGATGAGATGGTGAAGTCACTGAAGGTACCACATGTCCCGGAACACATACACGCCGCACATCACCCCCAAGTACGTGGATCACGCTAGTCTACGAGCGGCGCCGGACTGTGGGCGGCGCGGGTCGACGCCCTTGCAAACCCAGTGCTGACCGTGGTCCCGTGTTCACTACACCCGAGCTGACCCCGACCCAATGTTCACTCACCTGAGCTGACCCCGGCCCATTGTTCACTCACCCGAACTGGACCCCGGCCCAATGTTCACTCACCCGAGCTGACCCCGGCCCTGAGCTGAACCCCGGTCCTGAGCTGACCCCGGCCCCAAGCTGACCCCGCCCCGAGCTGACCCCGGGCCCTGAGCTGACCCCGTCCGATATTCACTCAG